>NW_019272040.1:2525447-2750738 GCF_002738345.1 Cucurbita maxima | reverse complement strand
TTTTGCACCCACACCCAAATTATTTGGGCATTTGACTAGTCTATGGAACTCTTTTGATGTAATCTACAATAGATATTCCTCCTTGAAATGTTGAAACTCTTTTGATGTAATCTACAATAGATATTCCTCCTTGAAATGTTGAAACTCTTTTGATGTAATCTACAATAGATATTCCTCCTTGAAATGTTGAAACTCTTTTGATGTAATCTACAATAGATATTCCTCCTTGAAATGTTGAAACTCTTTTGATGTAATCTGCAATAGATATTCCTCCTTGAAATGTTGAAAGTGGTTAGCTTCTTGGGTGGGTGAATAATGGACAGATTGTTTATTATACCTAGGATGATTTGTTTGAAGTTAGTCCAACCCTGCTAAGGCCTTATGTAACAATCTGATTTTATATATCGGACTGTATTAATTTACTCAAGGTTAACTCAACCCTTCATAAAAAAAAAAAAAAAACATGAGCAGAAACCAAAAGCTGAAAGCTCCTACACACACTAAGCAAGACCATGTCCATAGCGCCCCACTAGACTGAATGTCCTCTCCACGTCTCATAAGTTTATGCACCAACCGAAAAGAAAAAGAAAAATAACATAGGTAAGTATAAAAATATACTCGATAAGTAACCCAACTTTTAAGGCTAAAGCTATATTCCTACTTAAAGTTCTTAATGTTGAATAAATGCACATCCTGGAAATTTATACCTTGACGTAAGGGTATAATGCACAATGAACAACACAGAAGGAAACTAATCTAATTCTAATCTAAGCTCATAAAGATGAGAAAAAAATAGAACAGGAAAAAACTGTACGCTTCCTTACAAGCTTGACTGTATGTAATGTATTGACGTTAAAATCTTCTTAATATGTAATACGTAATGTACCGAGTCAGCCACCAATTTGATGATGAGTGGAACGAAGTTCAATTCCACTGTTTCAATGCTAACCTTTTCTAATGTTATTCTTTGATGGTAGATCAAATCACAAAACATTTTAACTAAATACTGAGTACCAAACTTGTTTTTTACTTCTCCAAGTGATAATGTCATCCAAACATGGGAGCAAAAGCCAATTGTCCAGCCTGATTAGTGTCATTGTGATACTTGAAACAGCGCCATGATTCATTTCATCATTTTACTTTTCAATGCTACAACTTTCATGCAACTACATCGATTCAGGAGTTCACCGATATGAGCACAATTCCTCCGTTGGATAAAAGCGGGCTTATAACACTTTATCGGTGCTTGTCGGGTGATTTGAGCACTTATCGGGACAACTCGGGTAAATACCATCTCAATCGAAAACTTTTGAGCCCCACTAATGCTTTGTAATATCATCCTAAGTATTAAGATGTCTTGTACCCATGCAGTTCACTCGAGCATTCTTATCAAGAACTAACTCGCGAGTCAACTTCATACCCAAAACCTTTTAGATATCTCCATCCATCTCGGTACTTTTTGATGCATGAACCCTTCTGTGTCCATGTCTGTGCCACTGCACACTGGCCTAAAGCTCGACCCTTTAATGCAACTTCGACTCATGAAAAGGGGCGCAATATTGGCACACCTGAGCAACTTGATACTATCCTTGAAATCTGAGGTGACTCACTTAGACCATAAGACACATGGATGATGGAGGGGGGCCACATGTCTACCTATACATGGAGCATTCGTCTAGTGTTCATTCGAAACCAAATTCGGTGAGCTTACATCTTTCACGTTTATAGACATAGCTCCAAAAGCTACTTGTCAAATCTCATGATGAAACCTCGAGGTTATAATCTCAAAAAGACAACAAGCCAATGACTATCGAGTCACCCTAAGAAGTAAGGAAAAGAGAAGGAGAAAGGAAAATGAAGCAAAGGAGCGAGGAAGAAATTGAATATGCGAGAGAGACATTGTAACAGCCCAATCCCACCATTAGCAGATATTGTCATCTTTGAGCTTCCTCCCAAGGTAAAAAATGCATCTATTAGGTAGAAGTTTTCACACCCTTATAAGGAATGTTTCGTTTCCCCCTCCAACCAATGTGGGATCTCACAACCCACCCCCTTTGGGAGCCCAACGTCCTCGCTAGCACACCGCCCGATGCCTAGTTCTGATACCATTTGTAACAGCCCAAGCCCACCACTAGCAGATATTGTCCTCTTTGGGCTTTCCCTCAAGGTTCCAGAACGTGTCTTCTAGGTAGAGGTTTCTACACCCTTATAAAAAATGTTTTGTTTCCCTCTCTAGGATCTCACAATCCACCCCCCTTGGGAGCCCGACATCCTCACTGGCACACCGCCTGATATCTGGCTCTAATAATATTTGTAACAGCTCAGGCCCACTACTAGCAGATATTGTCTTCTTTGGGCTTCCCCTTAAGATTCCAAAACGTGTTTACTAGGTAGAGGTTTCCACACCTTTATAAGGAATGTTTCGTTCCCCAAACCCAGTGGGTTCTCACAATCCACCCCCCTTGGGAGCCTAACATCCTCGCTGGCACACCGCCCGGTGTCTGGCTTTGATGCCATTTGTAACAGCCCAAGCCCACCACTAGTAGATATTGTCCTCTTTGGGCTTTCCCTTCCGAGCTTCCCCTCAAGGTTCTAAAACGTGTCTACTAGGGAGAGGTTTCTACAACCTTATAAAGAATGTTTCGTTCCCCTCCAATCAATGTGGGGTCTCATAATCCACCCCCTTGGGGGCCCAACGTCCTCGCTAGCACATTAGCAGATACCTAATTTTGATACCATTTGTAACAGCCTGAGCCCACCACTAGTAGATATTGTCCTCTTTGGGCTTTACCTTTCGAGCTTTCCCTCAAGGTACCAAAACGCGTCTTCTAGGTAGAGGTTTCCACACCCTTATAAAAATGTTTCGTTCTCTTCTCCGGGATCTCACAATCTACCCCCCTTGAAAAACCGATGTCCTTGTTGGCACACCGCCCGGTGTCTGGCTCTAATACTATTTGTAACGGCTTAAGCCCACCACTTGTAGATATTGTCTTCTTTGGTCTTTCCCTTTCAGGCTTCCCCTCAAGGTTCCAAAACGTGTCTACTAGGTAGAGGTTTCCACAGCCTTATAAGGAATTTTTCGTTCTCCAAACCAATGTGGGATCTCACAATCCACCCCCCAGGAGCCTAACATCCTCGTGGCACACCGCCCGGTGTCTGGCTCTGATACCATTTGTAACAGCCCAAAGCCCACCACTAATAGATATTGTCTTCTTTGAGCTTTTCCTTCCGAGCTTCCCCTCAAGGTTCCAAAACGTGTCTACCAGGGAGAGGTTTCCACGAGCTTATAAAGAATGTTTTGTTCCCCTCCAATCAATGAGGGGTCTCACAATCTACCCCCCTTGGGGGCCCAACATTCTTGCTCGCACACCGCCCAGTATCTGGCTCTGATACCATTTGTAACTGCCCAAACCCACTACTAGCGGGTTTTGTCCTCTTTGAGCTTTCCAAGAATAAATGCTTGTTGAATCTTCTTAGCTTTGGATCGTATTAATAAGTCCAGTTAGAACATTTGGAACACCATAATCCTTATCATTTCCCTATATAAATAATCTCTCAAACCTTCCATTTCCATCCTACCAACTCATTTCTCTCCTTATTACTTCATGTACATATCATTATTCCATATCTTTAGTCGAACACCAATTTGCAATTTGGATAAAAATATCAAGAAATAAAGGAAGAAGAAGTAGGAGAAGAAGAAAGGAAAGGAAAGGAAGGGAAGGGAAGGAAAGGAAGCAGGTTGTATGGTTCCAATGAACTCCAATTAGCATGAGAATTCGCATGAAACTTATTTTTGATATTATGTATGACTTATGCATGAGATTAATAAGTGTGAGCTGTTGAGTTGGACTGAATGGGTCGAGAACGGGTCGTGGGTTGTACTCGAGTTCTAATGTTCACTTGTGGATACCGTATTCTTGACCCGACTCCCAACGACTTTCTCTCTTTTGCAGTTCCATATCTACGTCGTTTATGAATTTCGTGCTTTTAAAGGAATTGCTTTTGGAAGTTGATGCTCGACCTTGGAATAAACTGGCGAAACGTAGAGTTCAACATTATAGGTATGAGTTTAGTTATCAAGTGGTAGAACTTTTTGTCTTTACCTTATTCCTCTGAGTCCAAATGTTCATTCGTGGATATCGTCTTCTTGACCCGACTCCCAATGACTTTCTTTCTCTCGCAGTTCCATATCCACCTCGTTTTTTACTTTCGTGCTTTTAAAAGAATTGCTTTTGAAAGTCGATCCTCGGCCTTTGAATAATTTCGCAAAATGTAGAGTTCAGCATCATAGGTATGAGTTCATTTATCAAGTGGCAGAACTTTTTGCCTTTTCCTTATTCCTCCCATCTATTGTACTGATGATTGTGCAACGACAGGACTCGAGAATACTGAAAATCAAGTACTTCTCTACACACGGTCCACATACGCACCCATGAACTCCCCAGATAGGTGCATGCGTACCTTTGGGCCTGCCTTCAGCTAGCGCATTCTCACGATGTTAGAGGCATGGAGGGAAAAAAGCTCGCATGATATCATGGCTTTCGGACTTCCCCTCAAGGTTTTAAAACACGTAATACCAAGGAGAGGTTTAACCTTTACAAGGAATATTTTGTCCTGCTCTCTAACCAATGTGAGATCTCATAGACATGCTCCTTACAGAGGAACCGGGTTACCAAAAATTGCAATATGAATTAAAGAAGTTTGATGGGCCATCCAAGAATAAAACATGAGAGCTCACATCACTTCTACAAAGCTCAAAACCCATGGGTCTTAAATGGGTCAGTCAATGCTCCCCACGATTCTAATCATTAAATCCCCAGGAAAGACTCACCATTAATTCTCCTTCACCTTCAAACACCAACAAGGTCGAGAATCAAGGATTTTTCATCTTTCACGGTAAATAAGGAATCAACGAAACTACCAAATAGGGGCAAAAAAAACGAGAAGTAGATACATCAACTCGCCTTCTTGTTGCCTAAAAGTCGTCGAATCGGGTAGACCCCCACCCCAAAACGTTGAATGAAATAGGTAGCTTGTCTGTAACACCATTAGGCTTCTACACTTATTTGCACTTTTGCTTGGTATCTTGCCCACTTTTTAAATGTGTTATGTTGCACCATCCTCCTTGATTGCCATGGTAAAACTTCTCTCCATGGCAAAACTTCTCTCAACCCTGACAAGCAACATTTGTGTATCGCCACTACCCTTGTCCGCAACCTGGGAGTTACAACTTATTCTTTCTTAGTATGGTTCACATAATTAAGCATGTATCAGTCGGTTTAAATATTCTTTTTAATAATTGTCTATGACTCTGAGTACTTTTCAAGTTTAAAAGTGATGAGCAATATTTTTTTTTTCACAAGTCTATGACCTTAGTAAATCTAGAAACACAAACATAGATATGATATGACACAGACACGATGACATGTCAATTTATAAAAGTGTTGGTAAATTTAACCCAAAAAAAAAAAAAAAGGAAGTTACCCTAAGCCTCTCCCGTTTCCAACTTTCTACTTTCCCTTCCTCCATTTCCCCAATTATTCTTTCCCTCTTCCCATCTTCATTCAATCTCCCTCCCTCTCTCTACCTACTTCGATAGACTTCATCGTCGGCCTCTAGTGACGTTATCATTCTATTGCCAACTACTTGAAAAGTTTGAAAATTTTGAATGACGTGTCCATCACGTGTTCGAAGAAGGAGTGAATCCTCATAAGCCATGTGGGTAATATGCATTATTATACAGAAATGGTAGAATTCTGTCCCACTCCAAAAGTCGATTCGAAGGGTAACAGAATTGAGGGAGTGAATCCTCATAAGGCATGTGGGTAATTAGCATTGCAGTATTATACATAAATTGCGTAATTCTGTCCCACTCCAAAAAGAGGATTAGCCACCACTCCAAAAAGTCGATTAGCCACCACTCCAAAAAGAGGATTAGCCACCACTCCAAAAAGAGAATATGCTACCTGCTAAAGTATTCCCGATACACCACCACTGCAAATGAGAGTACTTTTCTATAAACCACCTATCCTAAAGCGAGATTCTATCATTGCGATTTCACCCATGATCTGAGTCACCCAAAGGTCAAGACAAAGACTCATACCTCATGTAGCCCACTCCAACGGATTATGTGGGTGGAATATCACCCTTTATCTTCTCATTCTCATCCATGGTAAAGACAATATAACTCTTCCGGTAAGAATTATAGCGCCTGTTCAATTTTGTGCAGGTGTCTCAACCATGTGGTGATCCAGTCTCCTCCAAAATATAATCAGAGTAAAAGGAACTATAGTTCGAATTACCTTTTCTGGAGAACGGCGTAAATAAAGTCAACGTACCGCTCTCTATCATATGAATGTAGTATCTATCATGGGATAATTTCATTAGTATTAGTTGTGATAAACTAATGCGCCACTTCCCGGTGAAACTGGACCACAAGATTATTTGATAGTAGAGAAAGAGAAAGAGTACTTTTGTTAGTAGTACTCAAGAGTGTATGATTTATTGAAGGAGTAATGAGTATTTGTAGAATATAATATTTGTAAAGAAAATAAAAGTAAGAGTAGTATGAGATTTATTTAATTGTATGTCAGTTGAATATTATGTACCTAAAGGGTAACACTTTTTGAACACTCTTTGATACATGCCTTTATCGAATAACCTCTTTGCTTTGGTGTAGAACAAAATTGGGATCCATGGGTCTAAACCATGGAAAAAAATTTGGTCAGGTTGAGGATAAGGAACTAAATTTCTTGTCTCCTTCAATAAATCTAAGATATATCATCTTTGAAATCATTTCCATATATACAATAAAAAATGAAATTTTGTTATATTATCAACTTAGACATCAACAAATCTAATGACAACTGTAGTATTTCCATGAAGAAGCTTGGTAACGTGTGTTTTCTTTGTAAGCTCCTTATATTATTCAAAGTAGCATTTCTATTTTTTTTGCATATTTCCTAATCGTTGTCACACATATCTGAGACTATAATTGAATGTAGGAGAGGCAAATACCCCAATAGACTTACTAGCAAGGGAATTAACAAGCCTACCAAACTACTAGCAACAATTTTCATAAAAGTCAAAGAAAAAATAGTTATAACATATTATGCGTTATAAGGCACTCATTTGATAGGTGTTAGGCAATGAGCATTAGGGTCATATAATAGCATAGCACCCAAATAAGATGCAAAATGAACATAGGAATTGGCATTGAACACATGATAAACAAGGGTGGGGCATACTTGGAATGGACTCTTACCAAGGAGAATATCATTTGAGTGAGAAAAATGTTTCATAGAAAGACAATTGGCTTGGCTAGCAAAGATTGAGAGCATTTGTGGTCTTTACAACATTCACAAAGTAGCAATCCCTTCAACAAAGACCAAGAATGAACCAATCTTTACGCCACTAGTCTGTCTCTAGACCAAGTTTAGACTAGTCTCCTATCTTGAAAAGAGAGGGAGAAGGTCTTCGGCTTTGGATAGGAATGAGTCTCCTGGACTTAAAGGCTTAACTACGACTTTTCCCAAGATAAATGGGATTGCGTGAAGGAGGATTTATGAAATACTTTTGGCAAATTCTTAAGAAGGATCTATGATCATGAAGGTACGTGTGAGACCAATGTGTGCCCGGTCACAAGCTTACATAAGATTATTTGTATGTTAAAATCTTGGCAGATAGTTGAAGAAAGCTCTCCCTAGCACCCTTTCTAGTTTTCATGGGCCTCATTATTGGAAGGAAAATTATAGACAAGCTAATGGGACCATCAATGATTATAAGCAAAGAAAGAAAGGGTGATTTACGAGATTAATTTTTGACAAAAGATTTATGACAATGGAATTTTGAGGCCACCGTTAGCCAATATTGTCCACTTTGGCTTGTTATGTATTGTTACTTATTGCATATCGCTCTCAGTCTCACGGTTCTAAAACTCGTTTGTTAGGGAGAGGTTTTCCCACCCTTATCCAACCGATGTGGGATCTCACAATCCACCCCACTTGGGGGTCAGCGTCCTCACTGGTACACTGCTAGAAGACATTGTCTACTTTTACCCGTTACGTATCGTCGTCAATCTCACGGTTTCAAAATGCGTCCGTTAGGAAATGGTTTCCACACCTCATAAGAAATGCTTCATTCCCCTCTCCAATCGATGGGGGATCTTATAATCCACCCCCCTTGGGGGCCAGCGTTATCACTGGCACACTTCCCGATTTCTGGCTATGATATCGTTTGTAACGGCTCGAGGCCACCGCTAGTAGATATTGTCCGCTTTGACCCATTACGTATCGCTATTAGCTTCAAGGTTTTAAAACGCATTTGTTAGGGAGAAGTTTTCACGCCCTTATAAGGAATGCTTCGTCCCCTTCTCCAACCGATGTGCGATCTCACAATCCATCCCCTTGGGGGTCTATGTCCTCGCTAGCACACTGCTCGGTGTCTAGTTTTGATACCATTTGTAACGACCCGAGGCCACCGCTAGCAGATATTTTCCGCTTTAGTCATTGCATACCGCTGTCAACTATAAGATTTTAAAATGCATCTGTTGGAGAAAAATTTCTACACCCTTATGAAAAATGTTTTGTTTCTCTCTCCCACCGATATGGGATCTCACATTTTCAAAGTTGATTTAGACTAAACTCATGATCTTGTTGACAAATTTAGGAAGAAGGGTTTGGACGAAAATGGAGATCTTCTATTTGAGATTGCATTAGGTCTACAAATTTCTCCATCTATTCTCAACTAAAAGCCTGTGTAAGATTTTTTTTTTTTTTTTGCCTTATTGCCCTTTTTCATTTTAACTAATGGTGGATGTTTGTAGTAGGTTAGTGTCGCTTTGAGAGGAGAAGGGATTCAAGGTGAGAAAAGAGTTAAGAGGCATTGGAAAATTACTCTAGGAACCTTCATTGTTCTTTTAAGCTATGACCCACCTTACACTCAGACCAAAGATGTCCCAAAACATAGCTTAGAAGGACAACAATTAAAGGCCAAATATGAAACTTCTACCCCATTAATTTTTGGGGCATCTTTGGTTGCGTGTGAGGTGGGTCGGTTTCCCTCCTATTTCTGTTGGGAGATACTCGAGGAGCTAAAGTGGAATTTGAAAATGGTTTGCCTTACCTGAGAAATGTTTTTTTTTTCTTAAAGAAAGAAGGCTTACTCTTACCCTATCAATGTTGAGTGAGATCCCCATTTATCTCATCTCTTTTTAGATGGTGGGTTTTACGGGGTTTAGGATTTAGGGTTTAGGGTTGAAAACTAGATAACAAGACCGCGTTGGCTAAATGGTTGCAATGATTCTAAATAGAGTTCAATGCTTTGTGACACAGTTATTGTGAGCATGCATGGCCCACACCCTTCAAGTTAGTCTAAGTGAGTGACAGATGATGACCCCAAAGGGCCTAATAAAAATCTTTAGAAAGCTGAGTGTCTAAGGTTTCTCTTCCTCCATTAGGGAGGGATTGAGTGTTTATTATTGGGAAGATTGGTAAGTGGGTGATCAACCCCTTTGTGAATTGTTCTTATCTCTTGAGTAAGATTTCATTTTGTGGCTTCTATCGTACCGTTCCTGGGTTTTAAGTGCCACATTTCTAATAAATAGGAATTATAGATGCAGCACGTCTCCTTTCTCTTCTCCTTTATCAACATGCGTTTTGAAGAAGGGACCGTGTTTCCTCGAATTCTTCAGAGGGATTCTCTTGAAGTTCTTTTTTCATATAATGTGTCCTTTCTCCGCCCCAAACCACTTCTACTTTCCACTCTCTTTAGAAGGTTAAAATCTCTATGAATGTTAAATTTTTTAATCTTCTTTTGAGTTGTCCCCATAATCCTCATCATTAGTTGTGAGATACTAGTTTGTTCAATCTGTTTCTCTGGTTTCGATGCTAGTTTTGTTTAGCTTATGTTTGGTGTAGAATTGTGGTTTTTATGCTATGATTGAGGTTATAAGAACATTTCTGTATTTTACCTACCTGTGTTATATGAGTAAGGATTCTTGCTTTTCCTTTGGTCGTCCTTTCTGTATTAAAGAAATGAGGACAAAACTTTTAACGGTAGTTACGTGCATCATTTTCTTTGCACCAACTCTTTTATGCACTTCCATAATTGCGATGCAGCTTATTGAATATTATTAAGCGCTACCAAAGCCACTTTGAAGGGAGAAGTGAAAGTCAAAACGAGGTTGATACAAAGGTCAGTAAGGATTTATAATCTCTGAGCTTTGTTTTGAAGGAATAAGTATGCTCCACATACAAGAAAAAGACTAAAAAAGTTGCATCTCATTTCTGCTGAGTTTTATGCAGGAGAATGAAGAATCTGATGAGACACTCATGGTGTCATTTGGAAAGCTCCTACAAACTATTCAAAGGCAATTTTCTATATTTGAACTGGTCATTTTTAGGTATCATAATTGCTCTAGCTTGACTGACGTGTCCTCATTTCCAGTCATGTTGAAGAACCAGATTTCAAAAAGCTCAATGTAAATGATATGGTGCACCTGGAGAATCAACTTGAAGCCTCACTTGACAAAATCAAATCTCAAAGAGTGAGTTCACTTGTTTGGCTAGAATATTCATCTAAGATTTCGACTTGTTAACCTAACCTGACAATGATTTAAAATGGTTTTAAGTCCTCTATCAGTGACTTGTGCTACATCAGCAAAACTAGCTTTGCCTTCTGTACACAATATTTCTAGCAGCACCACATGCATGCCCTACGGATGTGGCAGCTGAGTTGTTTGTTATCAAAGAGGATATTCTTAGTGATTGTGGTGCACGACGGAGTTTTGGACTAGCCTACTCAATGCACTAGGTTCCTCTCCCTCGCAAATCACCCATACGAGGAAAAATAAGTTTCATGGTCTTTAGTTGCGATACCACCATCAACCGTAATGAAGTACCTTGCCTTTATGAAAGTAGTGTCACGGTCATGCTCGTCTAGGGTGTGTGTGTTGCCCATGGCCGCATGCCCAAGACAAGCCAAACCCTTGTCATGTCTTTTCATTCTAGTGTTTTTACTTTTGTAGTTTTAGGGCGTATGACTCCTCAAAAATATCATATCAGGCCTGCCAGATATGAAATGCCTTAGAATGTACTATAGGGGGATATGACTAGTTGTCAACTTCTCCCTACCCAAGGTTATATATGCTAAGTCGTTGTTATCTCTCTCTTGCTTGCTTATATAACGTCTCTTTCAAAAATCTCTCTCTACTCTCGTTTTCTAAAACCTTCTTTTAAAACTGAGGCTAGAGGCTCGATCATACATCGCTTGGCCGCAGGCGACATAAGAACAAATTGGCTTACCTCACTTGTCGTTGGAAAGTGAGTGCCGCACAATCGCTAGTCCGTTGCCTTCAAAAGTGCGATTGTGTCAAGTAGCACATGACTTGAATATTTGAAGAAATACTCAGTAAGTGACCCCACTATTGTGGTCAAGAAATGCAAACACATTCAATCATAATTAGGAACCTATCATTTAAAACCATAGAGGTAGTCTCCGATCCAAACAAATTGGATGTGTGGTACTTCCCTACATAGACCCACGTGTGTGAGAGTGGCCCACCAGGCGGGCTCACACACCCCCTGGGCCTGCATAGTCAAGCTAGTTGGTTATAATCGGCCATCCAGCGGTACAACAACCTCGTAGATCATGCAAAGCATGATAGTCATCATCATCATAGTGTACGCGTCCATACTCATCATAAAAGGGAAAGTATCCCGATGTGAATGAACATACAATATGAATGAGGTCCCTATACCTTTAATCTTAAATCATTCATACAACACAACCCCAAATATCCTTCACATATTACCCTAAATAACATGCATGCATAAGCTTTCATATATTCATCTTCATAACATTACTTAGGGGTCGTGTATCAAAAAAAACTTTTCATTTTCATAACACAATATGACATCTCATACATGCATATCACCGTAACATGAGATATCATTATACTTTATTATATCATCATACATCTCATGTCATCCTAGCATGTTACATCATCATAACTTATCATGGTATCATAGCGCATCACATCATCATAACATCATAGCAACATATTACAACATTAACATATATCACATCAACATACATAACACGTGCAGTGGTCACTAGACACATGTCATCATACATAAGACAAGTCATTCGACCAAACCAATAGTAAGACCACTTACTTGATTGGCCTAGGCCGAAGTTACTATGACCCCTTGATGCTTGATGCCGACTTAACACTGCTCTTTGAAATAATTGAACCTAAGTTTGCATAAAATAATTTAAACTAGCTAAAAGGTAGTTATACTAACCTTAAGCACTTTCAAAGAGCTAAAACTAATAGGAAAAAATTCGAGTATACCAGATCCAAGCCAAATCAACCGAAATGCCGGCCAAAAGCTGTCAGAAAGTGTGTTCTTTGTTTGGCTTCAAACCGTGCAAGTGGGATGATGAAATGAAGCAAGAGACCTCCCTTTTATAGTAGAGGTCAATTCACCCCTTCTCAACCTAAGTGATGTGATGTGGGACAATTTCCCTTCCTTTTTCTTTCAAAATTAGTGACAGAACAACATACTCAATACTCTATGTCCTTAAGAGGTAACAAAACGACACATGAGGAATACTCAATACTCTATGTCCTTAAGAGGTAAGGAAACAACACATGAGGAAGAAGGTGTCCAGCCTGCTTATCATTTTGTTGGTGATAAGTAGAAAATGGACTTAACTTGAGACAACTTGGAGACGACCTTGGACTTCAAGGAAGAAGCACTCATACAGTTTAGGTGAGTCGGCATATGTGGAAGAAACTATGCAACAAGTGTGCACAAAGTGCACAAAAGCCTTAGTGTTGAGGTATGACAGACCCTTTGAAGTGATCAAACAAGTGCACAACGTGGCTTATCATCTGAAACTTCCCAACAAGTTGAAAATTGACCAGGATCAAAAACAAACAAGGCGAGTTCCAACTATGATTAAAAAGTGTTTTGAGAGGAAGGTTGAGAAAATCCTTGGCCATTAAACAATTGTCAACGGACTGATTACTTGGTAAAATGGAAAGGCGAAGATGACATAGAGCTTTCTTGGGATAGAGATGTGACACTGACAATTTGAAGACTAGATATGAGTGCTAGTTGAGGATAGATCCAATGAAGGCATTGACAGGCTCAAGGGAAGGAGGTTTGTTAGGAGATCTCGATCTTGAAACATGCAAGATGGGACTTACATGAGTTAGTGACACGGTGTGGTGGGGCAACACACTAAAGAGCAAAAGACAAGGCAGACAAGTAGACAAAGGTGGTAAGGGACTAAACATACCTTGGATGTTGATGGGTGGTCGGCAATCCACGATCG
The DNA here is from genome assembly GCF_002738345.1 of Cucurbita maxima. Taxonomy (NCBI): domain Eukaryota; kingdom Viridiplantae; phylum Streptophyta; class Magnoliopsida; order Cucurbitales; family Cucurbitaceae; genus Cucurbita; species Cucurbita maxima. Next base: position 2,737,391 of record NW_019272040.1, on the reverse strand, counting down.
TGAAGGGGCATGGTTACCATCCTGCTTAGCACACAATCATTGTTGGCGAGTAGGCAGGAAGACATGCACGACAAAACAAGGCAAAAGCAAGAAGACATGGCAAACATAAAGTATGAAACTCCCATGAGCTGACAGCAATATGACATGAACACATGGTACAAAACATGCGTGCACGCAAATAATCTCATAGGTATGCACATACGCACATCCAGATGCATAGGCTCACATGCTTAAGCCTAACGTAACGTGCAAGGAGGATTGAACAGCAATCCGACAAGCAAAGCACTATTAATGGGCTCATTAATAGGGGTAGACCGTTCACAAGGAGGATTAACAAAGGCATCTGATTCCCCAAGTTTTTGGAGTAATAAAGACAATTCCTCTTTTTCATAACTCAAGCACGCATAATTCCCAACCTTTATGGAGATTTTCTCTATCCTGTCCTCATCTGTACATGGTCAGATGCTTTGAGGTATCTGATCTTTGTGTTCAAGCCATTCACAAAATTTCTTTCCTGATCTAAGTTAGGTACGTTTGGTAATAACGGTTCCCTAGATGAAAAACTCAAAAAGGGAACATACCTAAAATGGTTCTACACTGAAAAATGCTTGTGCATGGTTCCTTCAAGTTCAGATAAGTTCTTCTGTACCCATCTAAATCATGCTCCTGCTTTCATAGATATCAGGGCTCAAATATAACATTTTACAGCCAACTCCTTCATAAATGGGTGTGCAAAAGAAGAAAAAGAAAAAAGAAAGAACTCTGCATTAATTATAGAATGAAAACAGTTCTCTTTTCTCCATCACTGTCAAAACGCCTGACAATCACATTGATATTAGTGGTGACTGTAAATGAGGAAGGGGGTGAGAACTAGAAACCACCCAATTCTCAACTTTGTACGGAAACATGCATCCAACGAAGCCCTCCACTACATTTGATCAGCTTCTCAAGCTTGAAGAGGAGTACTAACTACCTGATCCTCAAAGTGTTAACTGACTCTTAAGGCTGCACTTTTCTGGAATTCGTGAACCCGGAGGGATTCTGAGCAGAAGCTCAAAGCATTCTATAACTAACTACTACTTGATCCTCAAGTGTATTGAATTGACATATAGTTCAGTGGAAATTATAGACTTCTCCATACTTAGTAATCAAAATCGCTGTATGAAATTGAAATCAGTTAGCACATGCTGTAGTATCAGTTAATAAGAAACTCCTAAAAAATAATTTCAGAAAAATAGAAGAATATGTAAATATAGGAAGATACACCACCTGATTTTCCAATATGTGGAGTGGTTCCAATGAATGCTATGCACTCTTGTTTGGGAAGTAAGGGGAATTGTATGAGATTATGCTTCTGCTTTTGCTTCAGGGGAATTGTATGAGATTATGCTTCTGCTTTTGCTTCAGGGGAATTGTATGAGATTATGCTTCTGCTTTTGCTTCATTATTCTGATTCTAGATGAACAGGGGGATAAAATCCTGATACTAATGATGATTTTCCAGTGAGGAAGCTAATGTTACATTGACTAGCTATCATATTAGCGGGAAAAAAAATTGTAATAGCTATCTTTTTACTTGCAGGTTGAGGCAATGATGGAAAATAGCAGTTGGATAGACAAAATGGATATGGCTATCGCCATGGTCGACAGCCAACTTTAATTAGTGAAGTGCCTCGAACAACAATGTGGTTGATATTGTAGTCCCAAATAAAATAAAGAGAAGCTGCACAATTGTATGAGTTCCTAACACCCTGCTAAACTGCAAAAGCAAATCAGCATACTATGTGACATCTGAATATACATATAATGGTTCTAGCATAATATCAGGTAAAATGACCACGCAGCAGCAAACACTTACTTGATGCCTGCATAATTAAATTTTATCCATTAATGCTTGTAATTTTCCATAAAACTTTATTTAGTGAAATCTTCTTGGTGTCAGCCGATAGGGCATTATATTTTTAACACCTATGAAATAAGAGGTACCCAGAGAAGTTTAGGGATTTAATTTAACCGAATATTGAGATAGAAAAGAAGGTGATGGGCCAATGGCTTTGATTGTTTACTGAAAAGAGCTCAAAAACCATTTTGGAACCTTAGGGAAAAAGATCCATTGATGACATGGGTCACTGGTTAGAGCTTGTTTGGCCATGAGAATTGGAAGTGCCCCTCGATTGAAGGACTCCAATGGGTTTGAGGTTCCTATGATCTGGTCATCTCTCACCAAAGAGTAATGATGCAACACCTTAAAAGAAAAAGATTAATGCCTCAAATATGTTGTGATGTTCCCTTCTCTACTCATGAAGCCATGATGTTGTGGATTTGGTTGTTCCATATACAAAATGGATTAGGTCAGTTTATTGAAATCCTTGTTTCTAATATGCCATATTGTGTAGTCCGTTCAAGGCAATGACTCTTTATCCACCCTGCTGCTTCAAATCGTGGCAATGGGTCATGTTCCCTTCTCTACTCATGAAGCCATGATGTTGTGGATTTGGTTGTTCCATATACAAAAGGGATTAGGTCAGTTTATTGAAATCCTTGTTGTTTCTAATATGCCATATTGTGTAGTCCGTTCAAGGCAATGACTCTTTATCCACCCTGCTGCTTCAAATCGTGGCAATGAGAACCCTAAACTCTTTATCCATATTGGTGACTCTTTATCCACCATATTTGTAGGCCTATATGTTCTTGATTGCAAAACACTTTTGAAATAGAAAAGGGAAGCATAAGTGAACGCTACAGTTAACAAATTCTATAAACCTTTGACAAGAAGACTGGGACACATTAGCTCAAGAGGGCCTTATGAGAACGTTGTATCTATGGAAAAGCAAAAAGAGGGTTCAGTCAGAAAAACAAACAACTAAAGTCATAATCTAGGCCTGCAGAAGTTCAATCATTGAGTGGAGGCCAATATTACTCAAGGAAAGGAAAGTGTGGATGGATACATGTTCCCAAGACAAGGGATCAAGCTTTCCCAAGATTCAGATATTGGAAAACTCACATGGAATGTCTACTTTCCCTTTATCTTGTAGTACCTATGTTTCTTGTTTTATTTTTTTTTTTTTAAAGAAAAAAATACACAGTAAAATCTTGAAATTTTGGAGTTTCTATCATCAAATTACTGTGATCTGGAAATTTTATTGACATATTAAGTGGTAAAAAAAAACATTCGAACACTAAAATTTCTTTTCAGAAATATATTTTTTGAAATTTTGATGGGCTAATTTATGTTTTTTTTTTTTTTTTTTTTTGGTTATGATTGTGTTATTGAATTCCAGTCTTAATTTATAAAAAAAAAAAAAACTCTAGGATAAGTTGTGAGGAACTCCATCCAAACAAAATCCGAAATATTCTGAAAAAAATAATAATAAAGAAACAGAGATCTGAAATATCCGTTGAGAATGAACAGGTTAGAAATCAAAGAGAAAGGTAACAAATCCAATGCCAAAACCTACCTTGTAAAACAGATTTATACATCTTCAAGAAACATGTGGTTTGGCTTAGGTAAAACTCGATCACAAAAGAAATGGAGAACTAAAATAATATTTACTCACATATCATCGACAGAAACTCGCTGCACACATTAACGCGTAAGCGCGCTCAATGACCGCACATGAATCTCCTGAAAATGAAAGTCTGAAAAAGAGAAAACAATATTCTAGTTTCTAAGTCGATCTTCGCTAGAACATCACCATACCGTGTTAATCGTCCATGATACCGGCGACGCATATAGCGGTCCGGCGAAACGTCAAGATTTAAACAATAAGATCATGAAGTAATTGAGAAATCAAGTCTATAATTAACGAGTCGACAAGGAAGAATCACAAAACAGCAATATAATTCAAACTAATCATCAATCATTACCTGGCTCTGCGAGATACCACGATCTCCACCGCCAACCACTTCTCACATGCAGTAGCAGAAGGAGCCAATCTGATCATAATAATTAAACAGAGACAACACAGCCTCCGAAACTACCGCCATCGATCGATCAAACACGAATTGCAGCGTCGCAATACCTATAACAAATGAGAGCAAATCCAAACACGTTTGCCAGACACAATAATATATAATCCGATCGATGCAGCTACAGTTTGAGAACGAAATCGTCTCACCGGAAGATCCATATAGTGCTCTTGCCTGTGCGCGATGGCCAATGGAAGAAGAAGCGTATAGGAACAAAAAGCACCGCAACAGCAATCGCACCGCAACAGCAATCGCACCGCATGGCGAGAGGTTTGGGCGATCAATGGAAGAATGGCAAGCGGAGGAGAGAGACGAAGAGGAAGGAGAAGATCGACATGACCGCCAAAGTCGTTTCGGTCTGGTGTTCTTTTCCGTGAGCCTCACAGAAACTTTATTTCCTCTCCCTCTGACAGATCCCTTCCCATTGTCGAAAAGGTCTATTTTGACTTATGCCTCCTTTTTTTCTCCCTTTAAAACCATTTTCTTAAACCCTTTTTATTTATTATTATATTTTAGTTCGCCAATATTATAGAAAAATATATTTTGTTAAATAGTACCCTATATTTTAAGATAATGGTAAAAAATGGATGATAAAAATAATTTAAAACAACGCCCTCATTAAAATTATAGCATCAAATAACTTTTACTATAATCGTCGGACCATTAAACGACTTGGGAGCAAGTATTTTGAGGCTCGTCCGTAAAACAAAAGAATTATCATCATTTTATTAGGTCTGTAAATAGGAATCTATTTAGTGAAAAATTCTAGTTTACCCTAAAAAAATAGAGTTAGGAAATGAGTCGGTTTTGTGAAAAATTAAGACTTTCATATCCCTGTTCTTCGTATACTCTCCCTACCCATTCATTTGAGTGAGACAAAAAGAGAATGGAATTTCGTAAAGCTTACAACGTCGTTTTCACAATCTCTGTGAAGTGACTATCCTTGCTCCAAAGACGGAACCAAGAGAGAGCTGATATCATTGTCAATTTTAAACCCAGATGCTAGACTCATTAAAAGTCACTTAACAATTGGCAAATGAGCCCATAGCTCGACCACCAAGAAGATTGAAGAAGATGTTCTTATAAAAGTGTTGTCATAAGTCCCAATCTAGTGGACAAGGACGAGATATGAAGACTTTGTCGTCTCCAAAGATATCACTAAGTTAGTAACCGTGCATAACCTTTTTTATTTAAGGGGTTATATTGGATTAAGTAATTTAAAAAAAAAAACAAAAAAAAAAACAAGCTGTCGATAAAACGGCTTAACTACAAAAGATCAACTAATATCCTTATTAGGGTTTAGGGTTAGGCATGACTAGTAACGATTTACTTCGACTAAATTTATAATTAAATAATTTAATTTTGTCGGGAGATAATATCAATTTATCCGCTAATTCATTCTATAATTCTACACTTTTCTGCTGGATAAGGTCCCATATGATTCGGACGCCTCTAAATCCCGCTTGACCTGCTCTCCACCGTCTGATCCACGCGTTCTTCTTCTCTGCATTTTCCATTTTTGGCTTCCTCGATTATCGGTACGGATAATTTCCCTTTTTCTTTTATTTTCCTTTCTTTCCATCCAAACAGACTTTAATCCGAGAAAATCCATTAACTGGACTCGGATTCCTTTCGCCGCACCATTTCACACCCTACTTCTCTCTCTAATTTACTCCCATTTTCCTTTTTCCCATCTCGTTAATCCAACCTTCTCTTTGCACTCTCTTCTGATCAAAGCCGCTATGATTTTCACCACCAAAACCGTTCTGGGATTTCGTTGATTTGATTGGTTCATTGTGTATGGTTAGCCAATCGTCTCGGTTTTAGCGATCTCCGGAGATCGTTTGATTTTGCGCTCTTTGTTGGGGTTTTCTTCTTGTTCTTCTTGTTTCTGGGTAAAGGATAGTGATGATGAGTAGGCCTCAAGAAGATCCGCAATCTGGGGTTGAGATTTTGCATGAGGTTTCGTCTCTGCTTTTGAAAATTCTCCGATCGCCGCCCCCGCCGGTGCCTTTTTCCGATCATGTTCTGGAATTGTCTTCCGTTATTTCGTCGTCGTCGTCGAGAATTTTGCCTTCGTCGCAGATGACATCGGCTGGATTTGCGTCGCTGCTTTTGGGGATTTCGCTGGCTTTGATGCTCTGTGGATCGGTTACTTTCTTTCTGGGCTTCATCTTGATGCCTTGGATTCTCGTTTTCGCGATGATTTTCTATGTGGTTGGGATCGTTTCTAGCCTCTCGATGCTGGGACGCTCTATGCTTTGTTGTTTAACTGCTCCAATGCCCCGGAAAGATTTCAATGGTGAATTTCTCATCTGCCTCTGTTTCCATCTTCTATTGGATTTTATTTTTGTTTCATTTCCTTATCTGAATTTTCTTGCTGGATGTTTGTTATCATCAATACTTGCATATTATCTTTATCTCTGAATTCTCTTATGGCTTCTGCTTGTGAAATATTCGTTGTATCTTGTTCATTGCCTTGCCAATTATCTTGTCAATAATTGATGTTTACTTCGTTTCTTAGATTAGATTGATATTGGTGCTATCTGACTAATTATTAAAGATAAATCCTCAACCCGACTGATCATGTCCTTTTCTGATATACAAAGTATCGGATTTCACTAATTCTATTCGTGGGAAATTTTGAACCAGACCATTTATACTTTGTGGGGCTTCTTCGATAGCTTTTTTTGTCTGAGTCCCAATTTAACAATAAAAAAGTCGAACTAATTGAATTTTCTCAGGCTTGTTAGATTTGGTAGGTGTGGCTGTGTGGTAATGGCTTGAGATGAGGATTCCCTCTAAGATCGGTGGGTTCAAGTTGTTGAAAATATGATAGCACTTTGGAGCTATTATGTGAATTAATGAGGTGGGCCGTGAGAATAATTCACAGAATGGGTCTAGATGACGACCCCGATATTCAATAACTTGTGAACTTTCCTTCCAATAAATTGATGTTTACTTCACCTTCTTGATTTTTCTCTGTGATTTTTCTTAATGAATGCACACGCATATATAAATCTGAAAGGGAAATTTAGCTAGGCTAGTTCTTTATCAAGTGTAAGAGTGAGAAATATCGCCCATATGTTGGCATTTATTTCCTCGTGCTTCCATCCGATGCATTTGAATTCCTTGCAGTCCCCCAGTACGAGCATGCTTAAAAATTTTGGTTGTGTTTTTTTGTGTATATATACGTCCAGCATGCTTGAATTTTTAGGACGGGTATTTGCGGGTGATTGGGTCGAGTTTTTTGTAAGATGAATTGTGCCTCTGCTTGTGTCCAAAGAATATGTTTGAAGGTGCTAAAGCAATTTTTTGCGATATCGACGAATTGGATTGTTTTGTGGGCTTGTGTGATCGGTGCTTGTTCTCAACGAAGGCTCGGTTTCTTATAAATGAGTATGTTCGTGTGACCGGTGCTTAGAATATTGTAGGTTATTGAGTTTGTTTATTTGTTATTATTGTTGCTGCAGCTTGGAAACAAATGTAAATATGAAGAAACCTTGGTTCAACCAGATAGTTGAATTGTTTGCGAGAGGATGGAGCGCTCGGGGCTTACAGGAGAAACCGAGTAAAGGTGCCCTTGTGAATGAATGGTGCTGCCTCTAGAAACATATAGGCAAGATGAAGTTTGAATTATTTACCACCGTTTGTTGTTTTTTGAGGTTGTGGAGTGACATTGTGTTGTGTATCTTCTGCTTTTAGGACTTTTTGAGTCCATATGTGTAACTGCCACTGTTTGAAATGCCTGTTAGGCTATAAAACAAAAAGAAATAAAAAAATGTCGCAACAATTGTGAAGGTTCATTTTCATGGTGTGTCTTCTGCTTTCTTTGGAATCTGGAGGGAGGTTTTGTCATGTCATTGGTTGGGGAGGAGACCAAAATACCCTTTATAAGGGTGTGGAAACCTTCCCCTAGCAGACGCGTTTTAAAGCTTTGAGGGAAAGTCTGAAAGAAAAAGTCCAAAGAGAACAATATCTGCTAGCGGTAGATCTGGGCCGTTACAGGTTTCGTCTTTCCGAGAAATCTTGGCCTAGACTCTCAGGTATCAGTCTAAGTCTACCGCTAGCATGTCCTCTTTGAGCTTTCCCTTTTGGGTTTCCCCTCAAGGTTTTCAAAATGGGTTTATTAGGAAGAGGTTTCCATATTCTCATAAAAAAATGTTTCGTTCCTCTCTCCAACCGATGTGAGATCTCACAATCTTTGTCTGGCTTTGCTGGTACTCGTTCCCTTTCTAGTTGACGTGTTAGAGCTATTTGTTTGTGTAACATCTAACTCCAAGTGCACTAAAATTGTTCAACTTTATGTTCTTTTAGATTAACCATATTCAGATCTTATAGAAAAACGTTCATAGCCAAGACAAAGCCTTAAGATAGCACAACTTCGAAATGATGAAGCCTACTATATGTTAGATAACTCAACAATTTTGCTCACATACTTGAAAAGCTAGTACTAATCAAAACGAAGCTGAAGTGACTTTGCATTTGGTGGAAGAATTAGAAACGAACAAATGTAGAGGTGAAGCTTGATTAACCAATGTAGAGATGAACCTTGATGGCGAGCAAGAAGACGCAAATGAGACCGAAGTAGAGAAGAGAATGAACGACGATAGCAGCAGCGCTGGTGTGAAAGTTGCCAAACTCTAAGCACCTACGATTTCCAGGAAGCTGGAAGAGCAGCCCTGGTGTTAGCAGAACAAACAGAATGACAGCCACAAAAACTGGCCCCCAATCTGCCATTTCTCGTCCTTGTTCTGTTCTTTGCTCAATGAAAGTGATTAATTTCCAAGCACACTTGTGATGTTCAAATCAGTGGTTAGAGCTTTATAGAGAAAGAGTGAGAAACTTTGGTTGGAAGAAAAGGGAAAATGGGGCGGAGGCTTAGCTCAGTGGAGTTTCTTTGATTCATTCTTCTTTGCTTTGCCATTTTGAGCATCCCATCCCATGTGCTTGTTTCAGAATAACTTCCCTTACTCTGCTTCCTATTTGTTCATTCTTTAACGGTTTACCAACTCACGATTCTATAACGACGAATTCGACACCGGATAGTCTCGGTCATGTTATTTACTCATTGCTTCTAAAAGTGAAGATCATCTCCACTGACCAACACGAGTCATTCTAGCATGTTTTGGTCTCGCTCACATGCATCGTAGGAAAATTCCCATAAGGTCATCCAACGTAAAATTAGTAAAACATGCTTAGCTCTGTGATTGAATCATCGAGAATGTGCACATTGTTGGTATAGGTAGTAACTTTCATTTCTTTCAAGTCTTTCTTAGTTATCTCAGGACTACTCTCATACGGACATAGTTTCGGTTCATTCATGTATCATTCTTTTATTTATTATTACAGATTCAAAACAGTAAATTGTTACTTATGATAATTTGTTGAATCAAAATTTTAATATAGTTTTTTTTAATAATAATTAAGTGTTGATTTCTCTTCCTATCAAGCAAACAAATAATGATTAGGTTGTTACAATAAGAACATTTAATTACAATGGGAACTTATCATTCTTACTTGATACGTGATGTTCAATGTAGATTTCAGGTTGATTGGGCTGAGGAAGCTCTGGATGGAGCCGTATGAGGCAAGAGTGTCACGTACGGTTCTCTGGGAAAGGTGTGATACTCCGTCTCTCTCTTATATTGTGTCGTTCGTCCTCGTAATAAGTGTCTGATGGTCTGAATTTCCAAGGAAATATGATCCTGGCATCTTGATTTCCTCCTTCGATTTAGCTTCATAGAAATACGTTTTTATTGAAATTAAAGCAATTTTTATGGAATTAAAAATTCAAAACTGGCAAGTAATTTTATCTATTTATTTCCAATACTTTTTAGTAAACTGTTCAAAAAGTGTTGTATTTTTACAATTAAAAATTTTAAATAATTTTTAATGTGGTTTCTTTGTTGTCTATGTTGACTTGACATTGTAAAAAATACTTCCAAAATTAAAGAAGAAAATCATTATCTCAACTGGTGGAAAATTAATTAATTAATTAATTATATATATAATAAAAGAAATTAAAAATCTCAAACAAGTTGGAAGTTTGGCTGGATTTCCACGCACATGTTCCTTTCTTTAGTTTATCCTAAGATCTCATTCTTTATAAATACACAGCTTATTCATATGAGGGTGACATCCTATTATTATCCAATTAATTATTTCATTATAATGCAAGACTTTTTATCTTGTCCTTCTCGACTCTCTTCAATAAATTTAAGTAATTTTAATTTGGTCTATATAATTTTAGACGTTTTAATTAATTTATTTCTTTTTATCTAAAATAACAATAAAAAAAGTTAGGGTAGAAAATGAAAGCCACTTCATTAGTTAAGAGAAAACTAAAATTATTCTTTTTGTAAATATCATAATTAAATATCAAATAACTCCAAAAAAAAATTATATATAAACGTTCAAAAAAAAATGAAAGAATTAAAATAAAGTAGTCTAATTTATATATATATATAAATAATAATAATTCAACTTAAATCGTAATTACATTAAAATATATATATACGATTTAAGTTGAATTATTATTATTATTATATATATATATAAATGATCAAAAAATAAAAGAATTAAAATAAAGTATTCTAATTTTTTTATAATTATTATTTTGAAGTATTAGAAGTTTTGGGATTAAAATCGGATTTAAAATTAATTTTTATATTGGAATTACAGAGAAGATGTGAGAACGGTACTCTGAACAAATGTAACGGTAGCAACCAAGAAAAATCCAATTTTATTATTCTAATTCTAGGCTTCGTGTCCACTTCCACTTTTCGATTTTTCCGTGTAAAAGAAACCGAAGTGCACGGGGAGACGGAAGCACCATCTGTGGAACGTGCTAGTCAATTCTCCAGCTCCGATTTCAGCTTGTCGGTGGTCCGGCTAAGTTTCCCGGCGTCGAACCTCCGGCGAAGTTGAAGTTTCCTCTACGATCTTCTCTCTCCGTCTGCAGTCTTGCTACTCCGAACAGTTGCGTTCTTTCTGCAAAGCTGCAAGTTGAACCTCTTATTTCGGGAGGAATTTGAAATGTTCTTTTCCACTTCTTCTTCTTCTTGCTGAAAGCGCTGACTCGATCTGTTTACGATGAACGTCGGTAAGTAATGGAGTCAATAGTTTCTCCTGTTTTTTCTAATTGAACTCATATTTACTGATGTCGACATGAATTTATAGTTAATTGATTGAGTAGGTTTCGCGGAATTTGATTTTAACTGGTATCAGAAGTGTTTGTCGTCGAAATTTAGAAAGTGTATGGTGGATGGTTATTTGGGATGATTGGCTCGTGTTTGATGGTGAGGTTGGTCATATTTCGGTTCTAGTAACATAAGCTGAGTTGTTTCGAGTTGATGCAGAGAAGAGGCGATTGTGAGTTGTTGAAGTCACGTGTTTATCAAAATTCAACCCCCAAGCTTCTGGAATTGGATTGTATTTGAATTAAACTTAGAGATTTTAAGAAACTTGAAATAAACGGTGTTGTTCTTTAAATTAATTTAAGATTATTTACTTTCAGCAGCTTCATTAAGTCCTAGATTATACATATATATAATTTCTTGCGTAGAATAGTTAAATATTTGGAAACTTTGGTCCGTTGAACTCTAGTTTCTTACGTGTGTCTCGATCCTATTCAATGCTTTTCATTCTCAAAATAATTACAGAAGATTATTTTCTTTTATCTCAGGATATGATATTAATGATCTTTATCGAGAAGCACAAACCCGCTGGCTGAAGCCTCCAGAGGTGTTCTTTATTTTACAGAATTATGAAAAATATCAGCTGACGGAGGAGGCCCCTAAACAGCCAACTAGTAAGTAACCTTATTCACTATATTTTTTCTTTGAGAAAACTTTTTGATGGCTTATCATGCTAGAAAGTTGTTGTATACCGTTTAGATTATTATTGAACAGTGGATTTGCAACAGGTGGTTCTTTGTTTCTTTTTAACAAGAGAGTACTCCGTTTCTTCCGTAAAGATGGTCATAGCTGGAGGAAAAAAAGGGACGGAAGAACTGTTGGAGAAGCACACGAACGGCTTAAGGTTTTGTATGATTGCCCCCATTCCATTTAAACTCATTTACTCATTTACTTTTCATTCTGCTGCGGTAATATACCAAGGCATGGCTTTTGGCTAAAACAGTTTGTTTTTTCTTTTTCTGCCTCCTGATAAGGAAATGCTAGATTTTACTCACAAGAGACGACCCTCCCCCCTCCACCAAAAACAAAAAGAAAGCAAGTCCATAGTGGAGCTCTCAACCTTCTATAAGAAAAGGTTTCAATTCAAAAGAGTAATACTAAGTTGATAACTATCAAAAGCTGACAAACGGATACCTCACAAAGAAGAACAAGATCTCACCATCTCTCAAGACCTGATCCAAGGACCTCTCCATCCATATGAGAATTCTAGTATTTTTCTCCATCTACACTCACCACAACATATCATGACAACAAGCCTGCCACAAGACCCCCTTCTCATCACGAAATGAGGAGTTCATCATAATCTCCTCAAACAAAGACAAACAGTTCCTATGACACACCACAACAACCCCGAACAAACTAAAAAACTTACTCCAGAGAGAAGCAAACTGAAAACTCCAAAAAAAGATGATCGAGATCTTCCTCCTGTTGTTTACAAAGAACATGCAATTGCGGATGCAAAACCAAAAAGCAATGCCGCAGGATACAATCGTGGGTGTTGTCTCTACCATATAAAGAAACTTGACTTTCTTAGGGACTTTAAGCTTCCTAAGAGAAGAGAACACTGTGGTCTCTTGAAAGGGAGAAAGGGAGAAAGGGAGAAAGGGAACAAAGGATGGAGAAAAATGAACGAGAAGAGACTAAGATCCCAAGCTTGCAAATTCTTTCTCCCTTGACCAACCCTCTAATTGGAAATATTAGAAAGAAGGTCCACCACCTCCAAAGACTCACATTTAGTGAGGAACCGACCAAGACGAGGGAGATGATTGAGAGGGAGTCAAAATAGAAGCAACGGAAGACCCCCTCTTAACAAACAAGTGATAAAGACTAAAGACGCAGAGACAGCACNAAAAAAAAAAAAAAAAAAAAAAAAAAAAAAAAAAAAAAAAAAAAAAAAAAAAAAAAAGTATGAGGCCCATCCCTTATATTGGACAGTGAGGGAGGTAGAACTATAGGAAGTAAAAATATTGGACAGTTTACACCAAGATATAGCTGGGTAAACAACACTGTTAGAGAGTCCTGTATAAGTCTGTGTTGTTTCTGCGAATATTCTTTGGTTTCTTTCTTTCCACAGGTTCTAAAAGAAAGTCATGATGAGGTTTTTCCATAATAGGGCTTTTGCACTCTTGAAAGGGTGGTACGTTAAGGCCATGTCTAATAGATCCTTTACTTCCCTAGGAAATGTGAGATGCTATCTGAATATATTGAGAATCGTTGTCTAAAAATTCTGAGCGGATATGCATTGCATAAATAAGTGACTTTTTGATTCATTTCCTTTCTTACATCAAGGACACCAATTTTGAAATAGGTCATGTAGGACTTTTTTTTTTTTTTTTTTTTTTAAGATTTTCACTTGTGCTAATGGCTTTATGTGCTATTTCCCAAAAGAAGAACTTCACCTTTTTAGGGTGATGTTCTTTCCAAATTGTCTTTGCTAGTGTGAGATTTATTGCTTCTATTTTTTCCCTTATGTCCATCATCAAAGATTTTGTAGAGAAGACCTTGTCAGCACTGGGGAGCTAAGTCAATGAGTCTGCTTCATTATCCTTTAGGTTCCTACCAAGCTTCAAGTTCTAGAATTTGTTGGCAACATTCCATGTATCTTTGATCTTGGCTTATTTGCTATGAGAGAGTTTGTACAAAAGTGGATACTGTTGGGCTAGTGTAATGTCTTCAATCCATGGGTCAGTCCAAAAAGAGGTGCTTCCTCCATCACCCACCCCTATGACTAATTTGGTTGGTGATGAGGGACTGATGGAAAGCATCTCTCCTTAGATGTACAAAGACAGTTGCAGCTGATGATCGAGATTATTCCGAAGAAAGCCTGAGGGCACTGTTCCTAGGAGCTCTTGCACATGATCTTTTGACTCTGCTTCCTTCCTTATTTCACTGATGCTTTAGGGACAACCTATTTCATGGGTTTCTCACCCTCGAGTACAGAGCTCTTTCCTTTCGGATCTTGCTTTCACCCCCTAACATGGAAGACTGAGATTCGTAGTCTACTTTGCTTTCAGTGCGCGTTTTTAGCCTAGTATGTAGACGGAATCGCTTTCCAATTAAGAGGAGTGAGTTACTCTGTCATTAGCTAGCCCTCGGAGTCCCTTTGTTTTGTCTAGCCCAGGTTTCTCAGATGATTTCCTCTGGGATGCCGGAAAGAGATCGAAGCTCTCTCTTCTGACGAGCTGATTACATTCTTCTTCCTGATTTTCTTGCTCTCCCTTAGCAGCGGGGAAGGAGTCCATCTATCTGCCTAGCTTTGGTAGATTTCCTCCAACGCAATCCACAAAAATTCAAGGAATCCCTTGGTGGATAAGTCCGACGACTCAGCTGCAGTGCAGAATTGAGTTTTTCGTCCGGTGGATCTGATCTTTAGGGGGCAATACATACCAAAAGGTTCGAAGAAGGAACGCGCAGAAGAGTATATAACCAACCCACCCTTATAACCTATTCACATTAGTTAGTGAAGCGGCTGGATGCATAAGGGAAGTGCACGTTTGTGAGACCTTAGTCGGGATGCATAGGGAAGTCAACCTACGAGCACGGAAGAGTGTGGTACCGCAGCCCCTCTCTCCTTCGAATAACGAACACAGAACAAGGAGTTAAGTCGAATGAATGAATCTTGTTTTCGTTTCGTCTTTCTTTACAGGAAAAGAATGTTTGAAGGGTCAGGTATTACCACTTTATCAGCTAAAGGATAAGCAGTAAAAGGCTAAGGATCCTATCTAGCTTCTTCTTCCCAGATCTGCTATATCCAGCCAAATCTCCTTATCTGCTAAAGGATTTCCCCTATCTGGGGAACATACGGAGGATGCTGCTTTTTCAGGTCTTTACTTCGTCATGTCCTGTCCTGTAATAAGAACCATGGCATTTGCAACCTCGATCTAGTTAGTGTTAGTAGAGGCCGTACTTGGAATAAATAATAAATAGATGGGCAAGGGAGTCTTTTACGGGAGGAAGTTCGAATCAATACCTATTTTAGTTCAGTTTTAATTTAATTTATTAATATTTATTAGTTATTTTAGAACTAAGGCAATTGAATTTTCCTGTTCAACACATCGTGAAAGATGGAGTTAATCCTCTGAAGGTATGTGGGTAATAGGCCTTTCCTACTCCTGATAAGGTATGAGGGTAATAGGCATTGCCTTAGCCTTTCCTACCTCAGAAGGTATGTGGGTAATTAGCACTGCAGTATTATACAGAATATGCAAAAACCGGATAGGGCAAAAACAGGATAGGGTAAGGTAGATATGGCTAACTCATGATAAGGTCAGGTAGGATAGAGCTGTTTCCCTGTGCCGCCTCTACACATTGGGAAGAGCTTTTATTGCAAGACTTAATAAGCTGTTTCCCTTACTCGCCCTGTAATAGGATTCACCCAGCGGATGATACAGTAACCGAAGGAAGTTCCCAAGGCGTTTTCTTCATGATGATATGTCCATATCCATTTTGCGAGGAGAGATTTGTTCTTCAAGGAAAGCAATCTCGAGGAAGGCCGCTTGTTGTTGATCAATAGGACTTCAATCAAGATCATGGGGAAATTTGAAGAGGGCATCATCCTTTATATATAAGGACGTGAAAAAGGACACAAATTCTAGGACAATTTCATCTTCATTTACTAAGCTTCAGCCTTGTATTAATAGAATTTCCATGATGATACTTTTTCATTTCTTTGTTTCCATGATACGATGGGAAAATTTGGGTTTATTTCACCCTCCTCTAGCCATCGTTTTTTACATTTTTTGTCTCCATGGTTGCTCTTCCTTTGCTGCTAATGAAATAAGTTCTGCTTTAAGAGCTTTTATGTGTGTGTTGAACCAATGTGATAGAGCCAGTTTCCTCCATCTCATCAAGGAGAGCAATTTTAGTAAGTAGCTTTTGTTTCATTTCGTGGGAATACAACCAAAAACCTCCTTGTTCCATTTCTTTAAGACGTCTTTTAATTTTTTCAGTTTGTTGATGAAACCGTGCCCCGACCATTCATGGTGGTAGGGCATGTTCTTCCACCAGTATTCTACCATTGGCAAAAGTTCAGAATGGTTTAGTCACATATTCTAAAAGCGAAAGGGCGAGGGGCCCCAATTGTAGCAACCCATGGAGAGTAGAATGGGATAATGATCGGATGTAGGTCTATTTAGTGTTTGAACACCGGTGTTACTGAAGTTTCCAAGTTGGCCTTCTGTGGCTAGAAATCTATCGATGAGTGTTAAGGTGGGTGGAGATCTGTTGTTTGACCATGTATAAAGACCATTACTGAGGGGAAGGTCAATGAGTTCAGCTTCTCTCATGAAATTGTTGAAATGTCTCATGCCTCTGGTGTCTTTTCCACTAGACTTTTCATGTGCCCATCGAGAGATATTGAAGTCACTGGCCAAAAGCCAATTCTCTATGCATAGGCCAGATAGGTCTTGTAATTCCGGCCAGAAGAGAGGTCTTTCTTGATATCTGCAATGGCCATAGATCCCTGTTATCCAAAAACTGTAACTATCAGCCAATTTAATATGTGTGGTTAAGGTGTATAGACCTTTGGTGATCTCTAAAATGATCAGAGTTGGGTCATTCCACATAGTTAAGATCCCCCCATGTTTCTGAGGCATCTAGAGCTAATCAACCAATGTCTAGCCGTCCAAAGGGATTTAACTATCCAACGATCTACATAATTCAATTTTGTTTCTTGAAGAAAAACCACAGTGGGGTTGTATTTGAGGAGGAAGGTCTTGATAAGGGCTCTCTTTTGCCAATCTCCCAAACCTTTAGCATTCCAAGAGATAATAATCGTAAGCGGTATTGATCACCCAATTGTGACTGGCTCGATTTCTCATAATTGATGTTTGAAAGGGGGCCAACAATCTCTCTAGTTATTCTACTCTGTTTCTTGGCTGTAGTGGGCTTCGTTTTCCCGGATGGGTAACCATGATGCACATGTTGTTTCCTTTTAGCCACGGTGCCAGGATTTGGATGACCATTGTTGGTGTGAGTGTCGCTGATATTGGGGTGACCTTTTGTACCTTTGTTTCATTTTGTTTTTCCTGAAAAAGAGTGTCAAGCTCTAAATCCGCAAGGATAAATCTTTGGGGACGGGTGAGAGAGGTTGGCCATACTTGCGGTGGGAAATGGTGGGGCTGTAGAGAGGGGTAGATGGTTAGATGCATATTCATCGTCAGATTCTTGGTGAGAGCCAACAGTGGAGAATTTTGTTCCTGGGACGAGGAGAGTTTTTTGGCTCTTAATGACGATGACATGTTTTTCTGGTGATGTTGCCACAACTTGTGGATCAAGAATAAGAAGTGGTATAGTAGATGAGGTTTTGGAGATTGATGAAATGTGGAGTGAGGGTCTAGTGTCCTTTGGTTTATGTGGGGAAACTATGGGTTTATGAGGCATGGTCAATAAGGCATGGTCAATAGGAGGGTTTGGTTGGGGGGTTGATCTCTTTTTGTAGGGGTCTTGGGAAGTAGGGGATGATTCACGGCAGATGAGAGTGGTCTTTGCCTGTCTAGGGCTTTGTGGCATGGCCATAGCTCTGTGACTTGTAAATTTAGTGTTGAATCATACTATACTTGAGAAACCCCTTTTGGTAATGTTCCTCGGCAGTTTGACCAGGGATATGGTCCAAGAATGCCTCCTGAATAATCTGTAATAACCTTGGTATCCTCTGTGGTACAGATTCCTTTCTGTGCTTGTTCGGTGCCATAGAAACTAGTCATAACATCGACAATTCTCCATTGAAGCAAGGGTCTAGCTTTGCAATCATAGAAATAAATAGAGTGGAGGAAGTGATCGACAGGAATTTTCGTTTGCATGAAACATATTATGGTAGCACTAGTTTTAACTCCAGGACTATTGTAACACTACAATTAACTCAAGTGCTAGAAAATGAACGGTAAATTGTAATTTCAAGCTGTGAGTTGCAGTATGAGGAAAATTTTATGAGCCTTGTATTTGGTTAATTCAATTTCAATATTAATGGATTTAGTGCTCTAAGCAACTTATTCAGTGGTGTACGTGTTAAAAATTTTCCTTCTACATCTTGAGTGCTATAATGCCCACTGATCGGTCTGCATTAGCTCTTCTTAGATCAACTAGTTTTCTTACTGATTGCTCGTGTGGATTATTCTTTGTCTGCATGGTAGGTCGGAAATGCTGAAGCGTTAAATTGCTATTATGCACATGGAGAGCACAATCCCAATTTCCAGAGACGTAGCTATTGGATGTTGGATCCGTGAGTTTTCCTTTTCCATTATAGAGTGCACAGTTATGTTATCATGTTTTAGAGCCTACTTTCTCCCTCCCAACTTAACCATCTGCCAATTTATCCTTTAAAGCCTAAACACTTCAATTCTATTAATTTGTTTGTGTTCTACATATGCTATATATGCTATATTCTTCCACATGTACAATTGGTTGGACACTCAAACCAAGGTTTTTATATTTCTTTTACAATTTCTATTTTTATTTATTTATTTTTTTGAAATAGCACATGAACATAGCCAGAATTTATACGAGTAATAAATTTTGAACAGAAAACTCCCCATACTTTGTTTTTTTAACGTATATTTGTGATCTATTAACACAGTTGGGTTTTTATTTTCTTGTAGTATATTGAATAACAGTTTGGTTTTGAATTTTCTTTCCAAATATTTATTACTCTTGATGCATTTATGATCTATTAATATATATTTTTTAAAATGCATCATGTTAAACCTATTGTGAATCTGTGATTCCAGTTGTTGTAATTATGGACAACAGCTATGAACATAATTTCTCGTGCATTGAACCAATTTTAGATCCCCAATTTTTAAAGAAGATCTCCGCAAGGAATGCTCAAATGGTATAGGAAAACCAAAAGAGGAGGGGAAACAGGAAATGACCAGAAAAAGAGAGAATAAAGGGGGTAACACCCAACAAATAGAAAAGAACTAACTGGCGAAGAGGAGGGCTAAGTGGCCAACATTTGACCACCAACACTGATTATGTTATTTAATATTTAGAGCATATTTAGAGCAAGTGTATGTATGTTAAGTTTGTTACTAGAAATTTATGTGCTTATGTTTAATTTTCTTGGCAGGTCATTTGACCACATTGTTCTAGTACACTATAGAGATATTAAGGAGGTGAGTTACTACATGCACTGAATAGATAAAGCAAGAGTGAGCTAGTATTGTCACTATTCTTTTATTTATAAATACAGAATTTATCAATACCATTCTGTTTTTCAGCTTGTATCTATGTTTTCATTTCTTCTTTCAAGGTTGGAATGGTTATCTTATGTGATAAATTGATAAAAAAAATTAATTATCCTGTTACTTGTCTTATACATGCTTATGAATGTCTATTTTTTGCTTGTGATTTTACATGCTTCCAAGTTTTTTTGACATGACATCTAATAAAAAAATGAACTCCCCATGCTTCTTGCCCAGTAAAACCAACTTCTGTTAGGCGATGCTTAAGTGCCTTACATCTTTCAAGTAATGCTTAGGTGCATTTGACAACTTTTTTAGGCATTCTAAATGCAATTTTTTTTCTTTCCTGCCTTTATATAATCCGACTTTCATTAAGGGTGAAACTACAGAAGAGAAGGCCACATAGAAATAATGGTACTTAATACTATACATGATATAAATATAAAGTTTGGGGGCGTTTTTGGAGTCAAATTAGTTTAAGAATTATTTTTCTATCAATACAGTGGGATCGTTGCCTTGTCAGCATTAGGTTCCCATGATGAGCCATCCCTTGAGCCTGGTATATGAATAGTCCGGCGAAGAATGTTAATTATGATGGTACTTTATTCGTGTGTGGGTGTGAACATTTCTTTTTTGAGAAAATAGGAACCAGGTTTCATAATAGATTTTTGTGCTAGTTTTTTTTCAAGGATTTTTGTCGAATTCCAAAACCCATGAATACCATACAAGTTTATGCCAGCAATTCTGTGTTTGTAATATCATTATATATTCAGCTAGAGATCTTATTCTATTTTTAGGGATGACAGATGTGTTGGTTCCACCAAGTCTGTATTTGTATTATATGACATTTAAGCACATATTTATTCTGTTTTGAGTAAATTTGTTCAACATTCACGTGAGATTTCTGTTGCAGGGAAGGCCTGGGACGGAAAGTGTTCCACAATTATCTCCAGCATCGGCTTCTACTTTTGGTTCCCATTCATCTCAAAGTTTTGCTTTGGAACATCGACAGAGTTCATTGAGCCCAGGGTCTGTAGAAGTTAGTTCTGACACTGGCAACCGTACTGTTGGGTCAAATAGTGCGGATGGGCAGCATGAAATATCAGAATTAAAAAACGAATGTGAGGTTTCTCAAGCTTTGAGAAGGATAGAGGAGCAATTAAGTTTGAACGAAGACAGCTTGAAAGTCATTGATCCATTTTATGGTCACGAGGAAGGTTCAAATTCTAACCTTATAGACTACTATGAGATGTCCAATGACGATCAGTTTTCAGTGCTTCAGCATTCAGAAAATGCTATCCATGATAATAATTATACATCGTTTGAGATCCAAGGTAATTTTAACACAATGCTGCTGTTTCGGGATATTTTTTTGTAAGCATTATCATTATATGGAGAATTGTGGAGAACTTAAATATGATCTAATTGCTTGTTGGAATCCCTTAGATTCTAAGGCTCTTAATTCTACTTTCCATGCAGAGGTTTCTTTCTTGTGTTGCTATATTTTACAGATGGAACAAAATGATTTTTGGCTACTATGTTATGGGGGTCCAAAGCAAAGTTGATGCTTAACACCTCACCACCACCCCCCGAAGACACGCACACATTCTTTTACTTAATAGAATGTTCCTTTTGCCCATTCCACCCATGTTTTTTTCCTTCTTCCTGGAACAGTCTTTAAATTTGCTAGTATTACTTGATTGGGATGTTTTTTTTGCCAATTGAAAATAAGTAGAAATACATCTTCTTCCACATTCTTCCTGCATGTTTTCCTTTATTGTTTGTGGAGATAATATTAAATTGTACAAAATTGTCTGATGACGCCTCTTTGTAATAGATGCCAATGAAAAACATTCCGATTATGCTATGGCACACGAGATTATGTTTGATAGTGAAGGAACTCAACCATGGGGTTATGCACTTGGTTCACGTAAGACAGCTGATCTTGAATCTCAAGATAGACAGTCTCTCCTATGGAATGAAAATGTAAGTTCACCAGCTGCAGTTTAGACATTCAATTTTTTCATTTCTAATTCATTTCTTTGGGGAATTATCCTTTTAATTATTAACATTTGATTAACAACAGGAAAAATCATCATCGTCTTTGAGTAAAAGTACAACTGTGGACAATGAACACTACAACTTGGTGCATAGAAGAGGAAAAAGTACTGTAACAAAATATTTGTTCTATCTATTCTATTTACCATCAGTAAATTTAAAGAAAATGGTTTCTATTGTTAACTTGAGTTATGATTATCACGTTACCAGCTTCTGCTTTGCTTGGAAGCTGCACATCTTCAGAATATACTTCACCACTAGACAATCATGATGTTAATTCCAGCTACCATATACCATTTCTTAAAGAAGACCATGGAAATTCTTTTGAAGTTGATACCGGTTTAATTGTTCCACAAGTGCAGAAATTTATGATCCGCCAAATTGTTCCTGAGAAGGGTTATGCCACTGAGAATACCAAGGTACTTGTAATTTTTTGTATTTCTGTGCTGTGATGATCACACAGTGCCAAGTGCCTTCTGCCGTTTACAGAGTTTGTTATGCTTGATGGCTGCCTTGATAGCCTTGTGAATTTTTGTTTTTTATACTGCTTTCTCTAATATATTATTGTGAGGTTGAGGCTATGCATGCATTTGATCTGTACTGTCTATCTTGATAAACGTTTGAATCTTAGAATTTCCTGTGGTATTTTGCATTTTACTCTTAATAATTGCAAAATATTTTCTCCTCTTACCCTTTCCTTTTCAGCTACAATGATGTCATATTTTCTGTTGGCATCTTTGTTGACCTGATATGGACGTAAATGGGGAAGTTCCGTATTTCAGAATAGTGAAGGTGGCTTTGTAATCGGAAATGCAGTGACTATTTATCCGCATACACACACATATGTACATATGGACGTATATTGGCAGAATTGCTGTGATTATATTATTTTGAGGGATAGAGATAAAAAAATCTCCAGACTTTCTGGAGGTCCGATTCTTCTCTTCCCTATCATCTAACTGATTGACTTTCCTCCTCATGTCACAGTTTTATGCCTATCCTTAAAAGTCTCACCAAAGGATTCCACGCCCTTTACAAAAGTTCCCTCGCCTATCTACAACATCACTCAGGACACCCCAGATGGCACTCTCCAGCCTCTTTAACAAAGTCTTCTTCTGGCCCACGTAAAATGAATATATTATAAACATAAGGACTGCAGTGGACCAATTGAAACATTTGACACATTAGGGGCTGCAGTGGAGAAATATCCTAACATTAGGAACTAAAACATATATTTAGTAGTGTAATATGATACAGGAAGAAACCTTTTTCTTCAAGATAAGATACAAATACAAGTAGGACCAGTATTTATACTATTTCTTTAGCCGGCTATTGTGCAACTAATTACTAACTTCCTAACAACCAAATCATCCTGCAGCGGGCTAGTTTTTAAAAAAAAAAAAAAAAAAAAGAAGGAACCTTTTACCTCCAATTATTAGTTGAAACTAACAAACCTGTAACATACAAGACAATAGCCTACATGATTTACCCTATAAATGCTATATGTTCAATGTACTCATTTTCAGTATTGTTTCCAACAGCTAGACTATTGCCTTGTACTCTAACTACGTATGACTTCAATTAATTAACTAGTTATGAAATATGCAAGGTAATGAATTGTAGGGACCTCAAAGATAGTATTTCTGACCTTATTTGATCAATGGTTAACCGAAAATTAAACTATTTTAACCAGGTTTCTTTATGTTTGATGAGTTCGTAGATATAGAATACTAGCATTACATCCAGAACTGTTGCAATTGCTTGGTTTCTGAACAATGATATAGGCTCTCGTAAGAGTAGTAAAAGGAAGTGTTACCATTTTTGCTCTATTTTGATTCTGATCAGTTGCAGCCTCTGTTATTCTCATTGATAGTTCAAATATTTAAGTCATAAATTATCTCTATCCAGGTCATCATTATTGGATCTTTTCTTTGTGATCCTTCTGAATCTCCTTGGGCTTGTATGTTCGGAGATATTGAAGTTCCTCTTCAGATTGTTCAGAATGGGACTCTTTATTGCGAAGCACCTCCACACCTTCCTGGGAAAGTTTCTTTCTGCATTACATCTGGCAATCGGGAACCCTGCAGTGAATTCAGAGAGTTTGAATATAAAATGAATGTTTGCAGTCATTGCTACTCACATTCTAGTGGAGCTACGAAGAGTCCAGAGGAGCTGTTGTTACTGGTCAGGCTTGTCCAATTACTGCTCTCTGACTCTAACACGGTAAATTCTGAAGTAAGGAGCAATTATGTGAAAGCTGGTGATGATCAGTGGAGTTCTTTGATAGAGGGTCTTCTAGTTGGTAGTGAAACTCCTTCTGATACCGTTGATTGGCTTCTTCAAGAGTTGCTAAAAGACAAGTTGCATCTCTGGCTTGCTTCCCAACCGAAAGATAGACATGATCTGGCAGGCTGTTCCTTGTCTAAGAAAGAACAGGGTATTATACACATGATTGCTGGCTTGGGCTACGTGTGGGCATTAAACCCAATTCTCAGTTGTGGAGTGAATATAAATTTCCGTGACATTAATGGATGGACTGCTCTTCATTGGGCCGCACGATTTGGAAGGTTCAACTTTTTTAGTGTTTACTTTTTACCTTTATGATTTTAGAGCTTAAATATTAACAGAACTGACCTCAGAAAGTACACTATTCTAGAGCCTATGGCTCAAAGAGAAGATGAATAAAGAAGGGCAATAAAAGGGAATTATATGCTGTTTTCTGATTTCTCTTCATCTTGTGAGAAGCAAAAGATATAATTTTTTATATGGACTTTATTTTTAAGGAAGAACTTGGCCAATAATGTTTGATTTATTTTCTGGTGTGGAACCTAATCATTCATGACATTTTGGATATCTGATAAGTAGTGGATACACTTGCATACAAAAACTGGAATGAAAGGCAGAGATTTTCTTTTTCCATACAGTTTATTCACCATTTTGGGCATTCCATGTAACTTGAACTAGCAATGAACAAATTAAGAAAGAACTGCTTTTGCCACCCTTAGGAAACATACTTTATTTGCTTCATCTTTCTCAAGATGGACATGAGTCGGTGGTATCCTTCAACATATTTGAGTTTTATCTTAGTATTTGTGAAATGACTTATTTATTTTTTGAAATATTTTATTTTATTTTTATTTATTATTATTATTTTGCTTTTAAATCAGGGAAAAAATGGTTGCTTCACTAATAGCCTCAGGAGCATCAGCTGGCTCTGTGACTGATCCTAGTGCACAAGATCCAGATGGTAAAACTGCAGCGTCTATTGCAGACATCCATGGACACAAGGGACTTGCTGGTTATTTATCAGAGGTTGCACTTACTACTCATCTATCATCCCTCACATTTGAAGAAGGTGAACTTTCCAAGGGCTCTGCTGAGGTAGAAGCAGAAATGACTGTAAATAGCATTTCAGAGGGGAACCACACTTCTACTGAGGACTATACCCCTCTAAGCGATACATTAGCTGCAGTAAGGAACGCTGCACAGGCAGCAGCACGTATTCAATCTGCTTTCCGTGCACATTCTTTCAGAAAGAGACGGCAGAAAGAGGCAGTTTTTGCAGCTTGCATAGATGAGTATGGAATTGATCCAAATGACATACAGGGGCTCTTAGCAATGTCAAAGTTAAAGTTTTCTAATCGACGTGATTGCAATGCTGCTGCATTATCTATACAAAAAAAGTATAGAGGTTGGAAAGGTCGTCAAGAGTTCTTATCAATTCGTCAGAAAGTTGTGAAGATACAGGTACTATATGATCTCCATGAACATGTATGATTTACACACAGTTCGTTACTAGTAAAGCTTCAGATGTTGACGCTGTTCCATTTTATTATTTAAAACCTTATTGCTGTCATTTTCGACTGTTAACAGGCACATGTGAGGGGGCATCAAGTTAGAAAGCATTACAAAATAATTTGTTGGGCTGTTGGAATTCTTGATAAAGTTGTATTGCGTTGGAGAAGGAAAGGAGTTGGTTTGAGAGGTTTTCGTAGCGATATAGAGTCCATTGATGAAAATGAAGATGACGATATTATAAAGGTATTCCGAAAAGAAAAAGTGGAAGTTACTATCGATGAGGCTGTTTCACGAGTGCGATCGATGGTTAACTCTCTGGATGCTTGTCAGCAATACCATCGTACGCTTAAAGGATTTCGAGAAGCTAAGGTGAGCCTTACTTTTTAATGGTAATTATGAATTTCAATAATGTCTTATTTCTTAAGCACCTATACTTGATTCTGATTCGAGAAGCATGACTCCGTTTTAGCCTGATCTTGCATCATATGCACATCCTCGATACGAGTTTATCAAGCCTTATATTGGCCTTCTTATAGAGCTGAATTCGTGGTGCTATGGTTTTGTTTGATGACACCTTACATCCCTAACTTTTACAGGCTGAGCTTAATGGTGCCGATCGTTAATCCACAGGATCGACTTCTCTCGTCGACATTTCTGGGACTGAAGATTGTAATCAATATCCTAAGTATGTGTAGGAGCAACTTGGTAATCCTGATTAACCTAACATTCACTGATTTCATCTTTCTTTTTGCAAGTTACCTTTCTAGTTAACCATCATATGTACAGTATCCCTAGTGGTTATAATTGGTAAGCACAGATGTTTTAGTCATATATTGTCTCTGTAAATGATTTGTATTACTGCTGTAAATGGTTTGGGATGAGAGTATGTTAGGAGATTTATGATATTAAATTAATCCCTTTTTCATTTATTTGCTTTTACGTTTCAGGTAGGGATTTGAACTCTCGAAAAGTTTTTTTACCAACCCGACGTTGTTCGTTGGTCATCCGTATGGAATTTTCACCTCTAATATTGTTTCATTGTAAAAATTCAAGATACGAAGGACAATGGAACACTTGAAACAAAATAAGTGCAGGAATAGAAGCATTAGTTACATATATTTTTTATCTTTAGGTAACTAGTATGAGCATAATTCGACTTCTTAAAACATAAGACTCTAAGTTTAGCTTAAATATTTAAATATTTTTATTTTATTGTAATAAGAAATTGGTGAAAACTTTTGCTTATCCTTACATAAATGCCTTTTAGAATTCTTGCAAAACGTTCACAAAGAAAGCTAACTTCGGATTGATTCCAACTAAGAGCTCTTAGATGAATGACTCTTAGATCAATGTTAGATTTTGCAAAGAAGATGAATGACTCTTAGATCGAACTTGGAATCTATGATGGTCACTCTTAAATACCAAGACAAGAGACTCACTCCAGAATTAGCTTTCATGGCTAATCCAATAAATTGATTTAAACATCTCAATCCAATGAATTGATTTAAACATCAAATCTCAAGTAAGGTTTGAAATAACCATACCACCCAAAGGGTTTCAACCACAAGGTTTTTGTATTCCACCATTTTTTCAAAATTGAATATTACATGCGTATAGTCCCCCGAGATAACCCTACCATAATAAAGTTCAACCACCAACTAAATAAGGCATTCATGAATTGTCTTAATTGGTAACTCTAGCCTAATAAAGTTCAACCTCCAATGTTAGCTACTCTATTATTTTCTTGATTTGATACTTGAATCTTCCTTTGTATTGCTTCTTGTAATTGCTCGTTCAGGTACATGCAAGTGATCAGTTCTTGAATTCATATCAGAAATGAAATTAAATTACCATTTTGGTTCTTATACTACTAATTTTGAATTAATTTTTATCTAAACCGGTTAAATAATAATAGTAATATAAAGGAATGTTAATTTTAGGTTTTATTAAAAATTAAAATTAGAATGTAGTAGAATTAATTGAATCCAAAATTACATGAACCAAAATTATACGGAAGGCAGACCACTCATTATATGCCACGTGCATGTTATGCTACCTGTCATTCTCACAGTCGCGGTTAGCCATGGCGGCCTCAGGAAGTCTCAATCAATGGCGGAACCGATACTACAAGAGCGCGGTAGAAAATCCCTCACCTCTTCCATAGAAGTTTCAAGTGAAACTGTCCGATGGAAAAAGAGCAACGCCTCGAGCTGATCAAACTCGCCATTGAGAGGCTGCTTGATGAGAACAAGAACAAGCAATCCTCTGATCGAAGCTACATACACGATTGCGATGAAAACGGGGACCGTACTCTTCTCCACGATTTGCTCTCTCAGGTACGCAAGATTTACGGTTTTGATTTCCGAAACACAAACTTAGAAATTCTTATCGCTACGCCTTTTGTAATTTATTTTTCGAAATCGTCGTTTGATTGAGGTTTTTGAGTTGTTGCTTCGTATTTCTTTGATTTCTTCTTCGTATGTTTCGATTGTGAGTTTCTGGAATTTCTTTCATTACGCACTGTTAGGAAATCTCAATTTATGGAGGAAAATTGAATTCGAATCTGGATTGTTGTTGTTAAATCATTTGAAATCCACCTAGATTTGGCCTTCTGAACTTGCTCATGATCATATCACGCTTCCAAATCCTGTCTCTGCTTCTTTGGATAGTAAATTTGAAAACCAAATTCATTTTCCTCAACACCGACAGATAGAATCGCTGAAAGAAGGAACAAAAGAAGGAACAAAAGAAGGAACAAAAGAAGGAACGGAATCAGAGGAGTTGGCTTCTGCATTAGATAATTTGAAAGCGAAATCTAAGAACTCCGTTAAGGAGGAGATCGATGATGATGATGATGATGAGGAGGAGTTTAGTAAAGAAGACATTGTTAAGGAACTGAAGAAGGTGAAAAGGCAAAACGTTTTAACTCAGTGTCTTGTCTCAGTGATGATAGTGGTGACTGTTGTTTGGCAGCTTTCTGAGGTCTCCATTATGTTGAATGTAAAAGATCAAATCAGCCATCCCTTTAGATTCTTGGGCAGTTTGATCTCAGGAGCGCTCAAACGCCCAAAAACCATTATTGAGAATTCACCAAAACAAGAACATGATGAAGCTTCTATGCTTCCCCCTCTCCAAATCCCAGAACTTCCTCATGTGGGTTTGCGATAATTTTGGATTTGATGATGGAAAACATTGGTTCTTGACCTACAAAGGAAGATGGGGGTTAGACAACAATTTTTCAAACGGTGCTGATGAAGAAACATGGAGAGATTTGCTTGGAGGAATCCCCAGATTATGTAATTATTATATTTGTTTGGTTTTATGGAAAATTTGCTTTGTAATTTAGGGGTCAGAGATTATCTTTTGAGGGAAAAAACAATCAAAATTAAAGTGAAAGAACCATTTTTTCTCCTTTTGAGAAAATGATTGCTTATAGTTTTGAGGTCTTTTCCCTTTTATCTGAAAAAAAATAAATAAATAAAAATATAGCTTTTGAAGTTATATTTTATTTTATAATATATAAGTATTTAGAATTTAGCTTTCATAATTTGTTAAAAATAGCTTTTACATTAGAAACTATTTATGAGAATTTTATTAAACTTTAAGAACTATGTATAAAATTTATCATAGATACTCCAAATAACAAAGCATTTCTTTGGAGTATTATAGTTTGATGGCTTGAAACTACACGGACATTCATTTAAAACAGAGAAATCAAGAATATTCACGCATATCCTGTCACAATCGTATTCTTTTGGGCAGCGAATTTTGCTATTGTGCGGCAGTCACTTCCCAACTACAAATGAGTCAAGCCAATTTATATTTGTGTTGCCTACAATCAAGCAATATATGTCAACTTCCAACACCAAATGAGTCAAGCCAATTTGTATTTGTGTCGCCTTCAATCAAGCAATATATGCTCAAGTCTCTAGCCCTGTTTGAAAAGAAGGTTTTAAAAACGGGAGTAAAAAAATTTTTGAAAGCGAGTTTGGAAATAATAATAAGAGAACGTTAATGTTATATAGCAAGTAAAAGGCAACACAACCACCTAAATAATATATAGTTTTGTGAGGGAGAAGAATGATCAAACTAGGAATGGTAAAAATTTTATACACGGCAAGTGGGAACTGTGAGAGAGAATTATTACAAACATGAGAATCAAACATGTTCTTAATATACAAACCGCTTCCCTTCCAGTTGCCACACAACATTCTTCCATCTAAATTGATATCTACACTGCCTTTCAGGGCCCTCTCATGATCTGCAACTTGTACATCATCACTGCAAACCAAATGGTAACTTACCGACCTCAGTGACCGATATGGTAACTTGTATTGAAAATTCATTTTTGTTCTTAGTTTGGTTCAGGCCTTTTTCGATCTTATTCGTAGTTAAGAAGGGGGAAGGAGTCTAAATTAATGGACGTTGCACATGACACACGATCAATTCGACTCAAGCTCCGGCACTGATAGAAGTAGCACTCTCCTAGTAGCGAAGGAAAAGGGCAGAGCTTTTTTCGTCGTAATAGTGGGGGGGTCAATCTATGCCGGCTGTCAGAATCAAATTCAGGTCGTAGCAGAGGGGCATAGAAAAACCGTTTCTCATTCGACTTGTCCGGAGACGAAAACTCCATCAACCTTATGTCTGTCTACTATTTACACTATTCAACAAAACTTAGGCTTGCCTGGCATCATCATATTAAGCGTAAGTCTATCATCTTCGACTGCAAAAGACAGAATATGATGGAAGCTTTTCACCATTAGTATCAGAATATATTGCCTACATTTTGTACTGGATCCTATGTCTTTCAAGTAAAATACTTACTTGGAGGCAATGTACACCCTTTCAATCATGCTGTACAGCCTGACCGAGTGGGCCAGTGTCGTCTACAGACCCGGAGTATATGATTTCTGTCTATAAAGTTCCATTTGAGGTACTGTGGAAAAACTGAGAAACCTCTCGGTAAAGTAGATCGATTTCAAATGGCTTCGTAACGTATCCATCCATCCCACACCGAAGACATTTCTCATGTGTCGCCTGGATTACGTCTGCAGTCATGGCGAAGATGGGTACGTGCCAATTACATTTATTTTCGTATGCTTCTTTTGATTGTTCTCCAACTTTGATACTGTCGTTGATACGACATTCGATTTCCCGAATTCTTCGTGTAGCTTCAAAGCTGTGAGGCAGAACAAGCACTGAAGTGATCAGCTCATTTACCATTATGTATGTTTGCAAGCCTTCCTATTGCTACAAAATGTTTAGAAAGAAGAAGGAAAAGTAAGCAAGTATATCACATACCCATCCATTTCTGGCATCTGAATATCCATGAAACAAGCATCGAATCGATGGGGTGGCGTAAGCAATCGGATTGCATCTATTCCACTGTTTTTGCATACGACATCAGCTCCATACCGTTTTAGAGCACCAGCAGCAACGATACGGTTAACCTTATTGTCGTCTATGATAAGAATTTTCCGACCGAGAAGTAAATGACGGAGAGAGTGTACAGGAAGCTCTCTGTTGCGATTAATTCGGACGCCCATGAAGCGGTGTAGAGAGGCAGCAAGCATGCCTGCCCTCAAGGGCTTTAAGATGACTATGGGAGTTAGTACATCAGAAATTATATCGCTGGAGTTAGTAAGAAGAAACAGTTTGGGAGGAACCCCATTAGAATTTCTCAAGTTGTGGATAAAAAGATCTGATATGCTCGTGTCCTTATCCCAAAGATCTTGCTCAACAAAGATCATATTGATAGCTGAACCACCAATCATGGTATGCACACATTGGTTCAAGTCAGGTAATAACTCCACGTTTATTCCAAGACGTTGAATATGATATCTCGATACTTTGGCTCGAATCGGTCGATGGTCCACGACTAATGCCCTCATGCCCTTGAATTCCGAGGACGCTGAGATGGAAGTGTTCTTTATTGGCTGGGATTTGTTATACTCACTTGGCTCGTTCGAGAAAACCACAGTAAATGTGAAGGTCGACCCAATCGTAGGTACACTTGCAAAACCAATCTCCCCCTTCATCAGACCAACCAAACATTTGCTAATACTCAGCCCGATACCCGTTCCTCCGTGTGTTCTAGATATGGACGGTTGAACCTGCATGAAAGGAGTGAAAACACGTGATTGCGCTTCTACGGGAATGCCAACGCCTGTATCTTCCACGGATACCATGAGGTTAATATGGTCTGGTGACAATGGCGGGAAATGGCAAGCCGTCGGTCCGTCTTGACTCAATGTTTTAAATCCAGCCCAGCTCATACGCCTATTGGCAATCGGATAGCCACTCAACGTGCTATTCGTTGATGACTCGATCTCGAGATCAATCGACTCAAGAACCTCCTCAACCAGATTAACTGTGATAAATATATGTCCTTGCTCTGTGAACTGCCAAATCCAAACATCATGACTTAGCAGCTAAACAAGAGGGACATGTAGAAACAAGCGTTACTTGCCTTGATCGAGTTCCCCACGAGATTAGTGATGATTTGCCTAAACCTTCCAGGATCACCGACAAGCATCTCGGGGACGCTGTCCGAGATGTAAACTGCGAGCTGTCATCCAGACGAACGGCCATGCCGATATAATGTGAGGTAAAACATGAAGAATGGTTGTGTGGAGTGCAGAATTTAAAGCTTAATATTACCTCCAATCCTTTCTCTTGAGATTTCCCAGAAAAAAGTGACAAAATATCATCCAAAATTGCTTGCAGATTGAATGGAATGGCTTCAAGCTCAAGCTTTCCAGATTCAATCTTTGCCTGATCCAAAACCTCATTTACCAATGACACCAAAGCCTTCCCACTATCTTGTACACTTCTAACAAAATCTTGTTGAGTGAAATCCAAGCCTGTGTCCATAAGCAAATCCAACATCCCTGAAATATCCAAAGAAATCGGTTTGATATTACTCGAACATAGTATAATTCGAAGAATTTCGTCGTAGAACGAACTAAATTCTCACCTAGAACGCCGTTCATTGGGGATCTGATCTCATGAGACACGGTTGCAAGGAACTACAAAGGGTTGAAGAATTCTTGAGGCTCAATTCGTAGACGAATGTCGAGACTAATCAAAGTGTCCACATACCTGAGATTTCGCAACATCGGCAGCTTCTGCCCGTTTCTTGAGTTCCATCATCTCGTGATAATCGTCCTCCACTTTCATGATACGGTTCAAGGTTGCGTGAAATATATACCCCAAAAGCAATGCAATAATGAGTATGCCAATTGAAGTTGATATTGCTAACCACGGCCATGGTTGTTTTTGTTTGAATCTGTGTCACAAACTTAGAATTACCATTCTGCAGTACATTACTTGATTGAACTTGTTACGTCGAAATGGAGATGTAATTACCTGCATCGCATCTCGTGCTTCCTATCTGGATCCCCAAAGTTAAGCGGGCTAACATGCTGCAACCCGTCTTCTGATACGTCTTTACCGTACATACTGATCGGGTGTGATTGGTTCGTAGTATCATAAACATTCACTAGGATGGTTTGGTTGCTTGCAAGCTGTTGAAGTAGCTTCTCCACAAGCGACTCGATATCAAAAACTCCACCAAGATATCTGTTTGACAAATGTTTAGTTTAAGTTCCATTCGGATTTCGTTAAGAACTAGACGTATCGAGTTCGATCATCACAAAGAAAGACATACCCATCTGTAGCTTGAATCCTCTCGTTTGGAGTGGCATTCGAGGGAAGATCTCTCTTGTAGACAGCAAACGTAAGTATGACTCCGAGGCGATTTGTTTTGATCAATTTGAATGGAGCTGTTAACACTCCCTTTCCCGATGCTCTAGCTCGTAAAACGTTCTTCCTGTCTTCCTGGTGATGCAAATAATTCAATATTAAATCTTATGCTCAAAACTTTTAAGTAGAACATCACATGTTCGAAGCTCGAAACTTTTAAGAACATTCCGAAAATGTACGAGTCTTATCAAAACCAGGCAGCCGAACCACTGAAAGTATCAGATCCAAGTAAAGTACTCACAACATAACAGGAATCTCATTGACAAGACAAGGTTCCAAAAGATAAGAAAGTATCTAACCTTTCCCGACAGCATATCAAGAGAAACGACATGAGAAATCGTATCCTGTGCGAAGATAACGGGAGCATATTCGTCTTGGGTCGGCGATGGCTCCAGGTCTTCTGGAGCATAGTCATCTTCATGAACCGGACTTTGTTCAATTTTATCCATCCTTTTAATTGTCCACCCCTGCTGCTTCTCGAAACGCTCTCGTTCCGAATGGAGCACCCTTACCGCATACGCTACACCACTGGTAAGAGGCCTCTCGAACGCAGTTCGTTCCGTGTACCTCGCAAATGTCCTCTATATGTATCAAAGTTAGTGACTAATAGAGACTACTACTCCAAACGAATTGTGAGATCCCAAGTCGAAACCTCTCCCTAATAGGATAATATGTGCTAGCGGTGGACCTACGACATTACCAGAACACTTCGATTCCATGAAAAAGCACTTCAAACACAAAGCCAAGGTGTGTTCATAACATAGATAACTTCAAATTTCATACACAACCATACATGAACAAGAAAAAGCAGTAGAAAAACAAGGATTATGATGAAAACAACACAATTGAATACCTGATCTATAGCAGAAGGATTCTTGGCATGATGGAAGGTGGAGATGAGTATGGACATTGCTTGGATATGGTTCATACTGACATTGAACTGATCTTGAAGCATCCGAGCCCGCTCATCACACATGCTTCCCAACCCCTCTTTCCTCTTCTCTGTAGCTTGAGAGCTCATGTAATGGAAGATCCACAAAGAACCAAACACAGAACAAAGAACCCAGGCCACCAAAACCCTTCTCCACCAAGTGTTTCTAGCTTTCTGGGATCCAATATACTGATAGTACTGGTGATGCATCTTGCAGCACTTTCCAATGAGCTTCTCCCAAAACTGGACCCATACCAAACCAACCTTGGCTTCCATAACTTCATTAATGAACCAGTTCATTGAAAATCAAGCTAAAACCATGAGCAGCCTGAGATGGGTCTGGCCTCTTTGTTAAAATCAGCTACGAGTTTTAGAGAGAGAAGAGAGATGCTTCGATATCCACCCAGAATTTGGGTTGATTTGGGATAAGAAATTCATATACCTACACACAAAAACAGAATTTGACCAAAACCCAGAACATGGAATTGGTCCGAACAGAGCTCCCCTAAGGATTCCCCCAAACTTAGTTTAAGAACTGGGATTTGAAAAACAAAACCCAGTTGTTAAAATAAGAACAAAAACACAATGAGCTTTGAGAAAGCCAAGCTGCAAAGATCTAAAGCTGCTGGCAGAGGAAGAAGAAGAAGAACAAAGAATGAACTCATATGATGATGAAAGGAAATGAAAATTATGATGATGCGGTAAAGAGTAGAAAAAAAGGGCGCAGTCCCACTCATCAAGCAAATTAGTGCTTCTCTCTGTCTCTATCTCTAACTTTGCTTCTTTCTCCATATCCTTCCTTATCCATTTCATCTATTCATACCACATCCCCCCACCATGCACATTTCTACACGCTAACTCCTCCTTCCAACCCTCTTATTTTTTAGGACAAAACTGCCCTTCCTTCCCACTCTTATTTACTCAATAACCCTCCTCCTATCTCTTCCCCCTCCCCTTTTTCTCGTCCTAGGTCCACTGCTATTAGATATTGTCTTTTTCGGACTTCTCTTCAAGTTTTAAAATCCGTTTGCTAGTCTTCTGAAGCCCGAAAGGGTAAGCCAAAATATGACAACATATGCTAGCAATGGATTTGGGCCGTTACAAATGGTATCAGAACCAAACATAAGGCGATGTGCCAGCGAAAAGGCTGAGCTCGAAGGGGGTGGACACGAGGCAGTGTGCCAACGATGAGGTTGAGCTTGAAGGGGTTGGACTCAAAGCAGTGTGCTAGTAAGGACGTTGGGCCCTAAAGGGGGTAGATTGGAGGTCCCACATCAATTGGAGAAGGGAACAAGTGCCAACGAACACGCTGGACTCCAAAGGGGTGAGTTGTGAAATCACACATCGATTAAGGAAGAGATTAGTCGATGTATTTTAAAAACCTTAAAAGGAAGACCGAAAGAAAAAGCCCAAAAAAACATTATTAGACGGTTCCACCCGCCATCCAAAACAATCTAGGAAATGAGTTTAAGTTAAATAGTGATATCATATTTGGCAATGAAAAAAATATCTTCCCAACCAATCTTAGTTTCTAAAAGGGTAAAGTTGTAATTTTGGAAAAAGTTAAAATTTTATATTTATTATTTGATCAAATCATATAAGTGGCAAAATGGTAATTAAAGTGAAAAGCAAGGGGAAAATATAGCCAGGGGTATTGTTCCCATTACCCACTTCTCTGTTTAATTTCCTTTTTCTTTTTTTTCCTAAGAAAACTATTTAATTGTGGTGGTTCCGTGGGGCCCGCCTGATGGGAGCTGTTCTGACAGAGACACTCCACGTCAGCGCACCGGTTCTCACAACTCGAACCAATAATATCATCCTACGTGTCATAAACTATGGTCTATCTGACACGTGGCATATTCCGAATGAACAAAGCATTAAACTATTTATTAATAAATTGGAAGGGAGAGCATCCCTGTCCCACGTGTACCGCCGACTTGGACAACCTTGTCGGCTCCGCTGTACACATTTTTGTTATAATATCTTTCTTTAATAAATTCTCTCATTTATTTTACCATAAAATATTAACAACATGATTTTACTGCCTTAATTTCTTACTAT
The DNA here is from genome assembly GCF_002738345.1 of Cucurbita maxima. NCBI lineage: Eukaryota > Viridiplantae > Streptophyta > Magnoliopsida > Cucurbitales > Cucurbitaceae > Cucurbita > Cucurbita maxima. Next base: position 2,701,432 of record NW_019272040.1, on the reverse strand, counting down.
ACCTAATCGAATATTAATCCTATTAACTTCTCTTTTACTTTATATTTAGGTTAATCCACTTTTAAAAAAAAATTACTTTTCAAAGTAATAGATTTATTCCTTTATTTTATTTGGTTTACCCGTGAATGACTCAAAAAGAAATTAGATAGAAATAAAAAAGGAAAAACAAAGACTTTTCAAAATATAGCTTGATTCGTCGAACTTAATATGTATGGTGGAATCAAATATCCCAATGTATGTGTTTGTTCTTGAGCTCATGCTACAGACGAAATGTAATCTTACTTGTAACGGCCTAGATCCACCGCTAGCAGATATTGTCCTCTTTGGACTTTCCCTCAAGGCTTTAAAACACGTCTGATAGGGTAGGGAAGGCTTCCACACCCTTATAAATGGTGGTTTGTTCTCCTCTTCAACCAATGTGGGACATCACATTACTATAATACTATAATTTGATGTGTTTCTAGTATACTATTCAATAGTATTTAATGATTTGATTTAAACCATGTTATGTTACCTACTCTCTGATTCTTAAGAGTGAAGATTATTTCTACAGACCAACACGAGTCTTTCTAATATGTTTTGTTCTAACTTATCTGCATCTCAGAAAAATTTCTAGAAGGTCGCCCAATAAAAAATTGCTCCAAGTAAAGCATGCTTGTGAGATCCCACATCGGTTGGAGAGAAAAACGAAGCATTTCTTATAAACATGTAGAAACCTCTCTCTAGCATACATGTTTTAAAATCGTGAGGTTGATGACGATACATAACGAGCCAAAGTGGGCAATGTCTAGAGCTTGCCACCAAGCAGTGTGCCAATGAGGATGCTAGGCCCCGAATAGGGGGGATGGATTGTTAGATCTCGCATTGGTTAGAGAAGGGAACAAAGCATTCATGTAGAAACCTCTCCCTAGTAGATATGTTTAAAAACGGTAAGGTTGATAGTCATACGTAATGGGCCAAAGCAGATAACATCTGCTAGCGGTGAGTTTGGGCCATTATAAATGGTATCAGAGTCGGACACCAGGCGGTGTGCGAACGAGAATGTTGGCCCCCAATAAAGGTGGATTGTGAGATCTCACATCGGGTGGAAAGGAGAATGAAGCATTCCTTATAAGAGTGTGGAAACATCTCTCCCGGATAAGTATTTTAAAAATCGTGAGACTGATGACGATACGTAACAAAAGCCAAAACAGACAATATCTACTAGCAGTGGGTTTGTAGTGTTACAAATGACATCAAAGTCATAACATTTATTTTAAATATTTCTTAATCATTCGATTGTTAAGATCGCTCTCGTTCAAAGTTCATTAGAATAATATTAACGACCAAAATAAATGTGTTTCAAATTTTATTTTATTTTATTGAAATATACATAAAAGGAACACAAAGATAAAATAAAATAAGCCTATAAATGTAGGAGAGAAAAATGAAATTAAGGAGAATATTTAATTTGAAGGGTCATGCTTCCATATAAACAAATTAATAAACATTAGACACATTACTTTAAAAACTTTAAAAACTTTAGAAAATTGGATTATAATATTTTAAATTTTAGAAATATTTATTTATTTAGTTATTTATTAATTATTATTAGGTCGGCAAAGGCGGAGGTTAGGTAGACTTCAACCAGAAAAAAAAAAAAAAAAAAAAATTATGAAATTTGTCATATTAATTATTTTATAACACTGATGAATTTCCAAACAAGTCATTATTTAATATAAAAAAAATTGACAAATAATCAAATATTTAATTAATTAAGGACTTGACATTTAAAAAAATAGAGCCCAAATTCCATAGCTTTTGAATATTCAATGATTATTTTAGTTTATTTATTTTTATATTTATATTAAAATATAAATCAATTTGAGTATAGCTCGAGTGGATAAAATATTAATTATTATTGATGTATCAAATGAATTTTTCTTTTTAAAATTTATTATTGATTAATTAATTAAATTATTTAAGCCTACTTATCTCATTTTGTCTTTTTTAAATATATATATATAACTAAAAGTAATTTTGGTGTCCTTCTATCCATTGCTAAATAAAATTATTAATATCTATAATTAGTATTATTTAGTCTGAAATATAGGGATTAAAATGAAAATTTTAAAAGTGTAAGGATTAATTAATAAATATAAAAAAAATGAGAGAGAGAGAAAGAGTGGTTGAAGTGGGAAAAGATTATGGGATAGCACTTACCCATTTGAATTTGACCTTTTTTTTTTTGTTGGAATTTCCTTTTCTTTTTATTAATCAATTTTTATATTACCCATTTGTTATTTTTCTTTTTTAATAAATGTTTTTAAAACAATTAAATATGTTGGGAAGCTGCCAAACCCTATTTTTTTAGAGAATAAATAAAAGAATTATTTTATTATTTTTTACATAATTAAATATAACCAAACCATTTTGAATATTGCTCGTGTTCATCCTACTTTAGGATTCAGTCTAATTACTGACACATCGCTTGATGTCTGGCTCTAATATAGTTTTTGTAATAGCTCAAGCTCACAGATCGCATATATGGTCTTTTTTAGCTTTTAACTATCTTAATTGCGTTCTATTTGGGCTGATGCAAATTGGGCTTGTCCAGGAAATGAGCATGTGACTGTGGGCCGAAACTTCATTCCTAGGCCCACGAATTACATATTTATATATTTATCCAAATTTCCTATTCTTTTGTGAAAAATAATGTTACAAAAAACGTTACGTGGGCGTTGCCCAAACATCCAATAAGAAAGAGCCACGTATATCATAAAACGTGGCGGCGCCCAATAATCGTCTGACGGTGACGCAAAATGCGGGACCGTATCAATGATGGCCATTAAGTCAAATTATTTAAATCTCAAAATTACTCACCGAAGGATCAGACCATTAATCTATTGATTGGGATCAGAACGGTGACCGGAGAGAAGACTCGCCGGCCGGCCAGGAGGAGAATCGATCACTGCAATTCTTCTAATCTCTCCGGCTACTCAATTTCCTGCCAAAATCATGGTAATTTTCTTCCCCGTTTCGTTTCGCTCTCAGATCTGTAAGTGCGGATGATTTTTGTTCTAGGGTTTTGATCACTGACTCGTGATATCGATCGTTTTTCCTTAACTGGATCGTTTAATCTTTCGCTAAGCAATTTTTTCTTGTGGATTGTGATCCTTTTTTCTGTTTTCTTCGTTGAGAATTCGGTCCAATGATCTGTTTTGCCATTATAGGTTTTTTTTTTTTGTTTGACCTTTGGCTAATTGGTTTTTATTGCATCTCATTCCGAAATTGAGGGATTAAATGTTCGTATTAGTGGTCTTTTGACAATGTAGATCATGAGGAATTAGTAATTTGAAACAAGTGATAGCCTTTGATTGGGAAATTTTTAAAGGGATTTTGTAGTCAGTATTGGTCTGAACTCTTCGTGAAACCTAATTGAGAATATTTATAAGAATAGAGCAAAAACAGACCGGAGAAAATTGGAGGGGACACTTGTGATAGTGAAGTAAAATTTTGGACGTTCAAATCGTTAATCTTATGTCCTTATTCTAGCTTATGTTTTGTGAAAATTAAGTCTTAGCAGAAGAATAATTGGAAACAAGTATTCCCTCTTGGGTGTTAATCTAAGTTGATAGTTGTTTTCTCAAGTCTCAATTTTGTAATTTAGACCATCTTATCCTAAGATTTTTGGTCAACATATGGTTAGGTTAGGTTATAGTTTTTAATGGGGGGAAATAATTGAGCTAACAAAATGATTTCATTTTGTTTTGAATTGTTAGTGCTGCTGAAATTCCCTGTATCCTAAATTTTTATATTTTGATCTGCCTTTTTGAACAATACTTGGTAAATGTTGCCTTCGGCTTTTGTAGACAACATCAAGGCGTCTTGCAGACCGAAAGGTGGGGAAGTTCGATAGGAATATCACAAAGAGAGGAGCTGTTCCAGAGACGACTGTTAAGAAGGGGAAGGATTATCCTGTTGGGCCCCTGCTGCTTGGATTCTTCATATTCGTTGTCATTGGATCATGTAAGACTAATCCTTTGTTGTGTTTATATCATATAAGTTTTTGCTTCATCTGATATATAGTTTGTAGCTTAAGTTGTGGCTACCTTCATATAAACCAAGTATACGAGTTCCTAGTTCTGGAGGCAAGGATTAAAATGGATAAAGTCACAAATATTTCTGTGATTAAAAATTTATATATACATCTTGATATTACTATTTAAATATGTATAATCTTTTATGCGTATTTATAAAAGATATTAGAGATATTGATTAATCTTCAATATCAATGTTGAACCCTTTGATTTACGGATTTATGGGTATTTTCATCCTTGGTTCGAGGTATAGGGTGGAGTCAAGAACAAAGAAGGGAATTAACCTTAGTTTGTCTTAGATTCAAAATAGTATCTTAAAGAAAGATGTTCAAGTTTTCATCTAACTTGGACACTTTTTATGTTTTTTTCCACCTAGTCGAGCTATCTGAGTTTGATGGTGCATCTGGTAAGCTCTTTTAGTATTCATTTTCAGAGTCGTCAATTCTCCATTCCTTCATTCACATTCGTCTCCTTCCCTTTTTCCAGCTCAGTATTCTGAGCTCATAGCTCTAATTTTTTACCAGTCTTTCCCTCACACGTTAGAGACAGTCCCGTAAGCCTTATTCCATCCTAGCTCTCATAACATTTGTCTTGTTTTCGTTCTCTGTTGCATATCTGGATCATGCTTCTTGTAAAATTTTGTCCGGGTAGAGTTTCCTGGCCTTGGGATGTGATTTTGCTTCCATGCTACCGAAACATTTTTGACTGAATGAGAGCAAAATTGTCCGTGGTGGATATGTCAATTTGTCACTCCTAATATAGGAGGAAATAGGTTCAAGCTACCCCGGTTATCTTCCTAAACTTCAAATAGTTTACTAGGCAACCCAATGTAATAAGGTTGGCGGTAGTGAAATTAATCTAGATGATTGCAAGAGGACTCAACCAAGAAAAACCGAACAAGTATGCTACCGTTTAATTCTTCGACTATACCAGTTTAGTCTTATGTCCTTCACATGTTAGATTATGTCAACTCAAAAGACGGAATTTATTCACATTGTCTTGCAATATGCGGATGAGTTATCGAGGGAGGTCCTATGGTTTTATTACATTTACCTCACCATCCTAGGAACAACCTTCATTACCTGTCTTACAGGGTTGTGACATCTTTTTGATCTTGATTGCAAAACAACAAGCAAACTTGTCGTGTTCCAAGGATGATGTATTAATCTTGAAAATCTATGTTGAACCCACCTTAGCATATGTAGTGACGAATATTTTCATCCTTGCCGTGTTATCCCCATTTTGTATTCAAAGGGTATTATGAATGTTACTAATCTTTGTTTACTCAACAGCGCTCTTCCAGATAATCAGGACAGCAACAGGAGGAGGAATGGCTTGATGCGATGCTCTGATTTTGAGAGAATGGCGTTTAACTGCTCGACCCCCTTCCTCCCTTTCGTAGACGACACAGAAGGAAAGGGAATTTTTTTTTGAAAAAAAAGGGAATGATTCCACAGTTCGTACTTCTTGTGGATTTCAAGAACTTTGATAATAGAATTGTTGGTCCTTTTCCTGCTTTGACATCATATTATTGACAATTGGTTTGGTTAAACTAATTTATTTCTTCCTTAAATGAAGTTATTTTCTATTGGGTTTTATAGTGTTTTTCTTGTTTTCAGAACAGAATTCTTTTTTCTTTTGGACCCAAACGAACACAAAATTTAAGTCAATTCAAAGATTCATTTCGTCATGTGGTCAAAATGACAATGAGTAGGGTTTAGTTAAAAAGTCATATTCAGCTCCTTGGAAAAATTGCTAAAAAGCTAAATCCTATTTCCCAACAAAGAGACCCAAAAATGGAGACTTTACATGCATTTTTAGCCAAAATTATTGACCCAAAAGAAGGAACTTCTTCAACTTCTTTTTAGCCAAAAGAACAGAGAATATTTTGTTTTGGAAATAAAGATATGATATACAATTTCACCATCACAGAAAACGAAATTCTTACTTGTCTTTTTGACGTTTTAAAGCTAATTTTGTACACCAAAACCAGAAAAAGGTCTAATTTTTGGGGAAAATCTAGTTCATCAAACCTTAAAACTACAAGATCACGAAAAGCAGTAGCACAGAAGGCAAGCGTGGTGAGAAATAAAGCTTACACAAGTTAAAACAACAACCAACTTCGTCCATTGAGTGTACATGTCTGCAAAAGCTAAGCTAAGCCACAGCAGTTGGGCAAGGGTAAAATGCAGTACCCGATGTTATCCATTGTCGCTTCCTCCCGCGAGGCAACACGGGAACCTTCAACCATTCTTTGCTCGTCACGTCGTACGTAACCAATCTGTTCATTTGCCTTGATCTTAAGGACAGCATGAGCAACCCTTTGTTTCCCAAGCAATTCATTCTAACGTGCTTTCCATAAAACTCCAAGCACCATATGTTTGGCATTCTGTCAACCTCCTTCCATAAGAGAGTCATCTTCTGCAGCTCCCATATACACACGCATGTGGCAGCATTTTTCGTCAACAACCCCACGAGCATGAGCCGGCCCCCAAAGTCAGCAAGTGTATGGTCTGTCAGATGGCGCGGAGAGGGAACTATAAACTCGTTCCAAATCCCAGTGACCATGTTGTAGGACATAATCCCTTCAGGATCCGAACGCATGAAGTAAACAAAGTTGTCAATCGAGACAGCTTGTGAGCGGTGTTTCAGGGTTAATGGAAGCTTAATTGTAGAAGGCATGCTCCGAGGATGAGTCCACGAGTTTTCTATGGAGTCGTAAACCTCATACTCTCCATCACAGCCCAGACATAAGATCTTGTAGCCCCCACTGGCCGAACTTCCATTTAGAGTCATCCCTACTGCAACACGAGACCACAGTTCAACTGATCTAGCTGGCAACTCTTTAAAAGATCGGGTTAGAGGATTGCATACAAAGAAGTTCTTATGACTGAAATCAAGCAAGCACACAAGCCCTCCAGCAGATGCAACAGGCAGGACGAGTAATCTAACAGGCTGAGATGAAATGGATGGATGGTACCATTTGTTGGAAGAAGGGTCATATATGGCTCCCGAACTAACCATGTCATGAGTAATGGTGTAGAACCAGGGGGTAGTTTGCGGGACTTGAGCACGGTAAAGAGCAAAAGTTTCAGAGTTTAGCAGCGAGTTCCATTTTTGGCAAACAGCACGAAAGCGGAAGAATGTAGCAATGGGAAGTCTTGCAATGACAGCTTCAAAAAGGTCTTCTGGGAAATCTTTCCACATTTCTTCATCCATCGCCTCAGTTGCAGCTGCTGATCCAGACAATTTTCCTCGGTTCCGTTCCTTTCTTGGTTTTTTAACAGGTGGAAGCACACAAGCTTCGGTCATCCGACAATTTCCTGATCTACCAGCCGCAATTACAAGACCATAAAAATCATCTGCAGAGTTGTCATCAATATCTTTGAAGCACCACCTGTGCAAAAGTAAATTGAAAATCGTCATATACTGCTCCAGACCAGAGTTCTCAACAAAAGTCTTACGATCATATAAAACATGACAAGTTAAAAGGAGAATCCAAAACGGAAGAGGAGGAAAAACAAGACAGTTCTATAAATTGAAAGACACTTTTAAATCATAACACTCCAATAATCGTTTGTTTCTTGATGATTTTATTTAAACATTTTTAAGATAAAGCATTTTCACAGCAATTGACCGAATGACTAGCAATATATATAATTGTATGACTTGGTCAATGAATATTCTCAACCAACTTCCAAATTTCCAAACATTGACCTTATCTCAATTGCATTACACAATACGGACCAGAATAAAATTGAAACCAGATAAAAAGCACACCCTACAAACGAGTAGAACATCTCCCAGCCCAACTGAATTTTCAGCTACATACATTTAACTATTGAAACAAAAAGTAGACATCCAAGTAATTTCTTTCTAAGAGTTTTTGTCCCTACTTTGTCTCACTTATTCTGCTGATCTACATTGTTAAAATTTAGTCCATTCTCAACAAAAGGGATGAAAATTGTGCCAAGTTCAAATGGATGCAGTGATTACTACAACTTGGGTAAAGGAGGATTACAAGAAATGTAGAAAATCCCAGTTTAAAAATTGTCCTAGAAGTTAAAATCTGGCACTTTTAGACACCACTTGCCCGTATGGACCTCTCATTCTAATGTTTCTCTCTCTCTCTCTCTCTCTCTCTCTCTCTCTCTCTATAAAGAGCCAAAACCTTCATTGAGAACAAAAAAAAAAAACTCTCATTCTAATGATGGAATTAAGTGTTGTAAGGAACAAATAAAGTGAAATAGAGCCAAGGCAAATGATAGACAAATGATCATTTTGAATTACAAGAAAAGGCACATCAGCAAGATATACAATCCCGCTCCATATCTCTCACTCCCATCAGTATTTGCAAAATCAAATTTAAAAAGAAACAATGAAAAATTATAAATAGAAGTTGTAAATGATAACACAAAAATGAGAAAAAAAGCTAAAATAATTCCGGGAAAAAAAGAAAAAGAAAAAAGAAGAAGAAGCTCAAAGATCATGTCAAATAAGGATTGTCTACTTTCTTGATGAATAGCAAGCTGATGGTTCGTGGACACTAAAAACAATAGATCATGTCAAATAAATGATACTGGCATCATAACTAAATTCTCCACATAGGCATTTTCAATTAGAACTTCCATGACTAAATTCTCCACATAGGCATTTTCAATTAGTCCACAAGTTCTCTAAACGACGACTTGGACCCTCATTCGGGTAGCTTCCCAATAGAGTGATTGATAAAGTTCAGTAGCCTTACAAGTCTTCCACTGTCTTAGGCTAGATACATTACCAGGTAGCCATTAGAGACAACATATTTATGATTTCGCAAGTCAGCAACTCTCCAATCAACTTGGTTCTTACTATTGCACCTCCTCACAGTTTTTTATTCCATTATCAACCATGTCGATGGGCATTTCACTCAGCACCAATCACTTGCTAAATTAGAAGGCCATCGCCCTTCTAAAAGTCATTGAAATTACTAATGTAGACTTCAATAAGCATTATATCATATGTTTTCACCATCAAGTATATTAAGATCTTCCCCTCCAAAAATTCTGGTCTGATTACTGTAGCCAAATGATCCACTACTCACTAAAGTACAGTTTACTAAATCAGATAGCTTAGGTTTATTTATGCCCCAAATATAAAATAAATCCCAATTCAAGGGTGGTTACACATAATACATCAATCAAATCAATAAACTCAATTAGGTGGTTACAACTACAAGATGATTCCTAAACCTTCTAGATTTTCCTTAAGCACAGTTCCGAATTCTTAGATTCTTTCGACTTTTTAAGGCCCTGCTTTCTCTCTGGTCAGTTATCCCCTTTTCTCCCCTTCTTGAAAAGGGGCTACCCATAAAACACCCAAGGCTTTTCAACTCACTCCTTTCCATTTGATATGAATTAGTTATCAACTCAACAAAGTTCGAGGAAAAACAATAGCAGAGATTCGTCAATCACGCATTACAACAAAAACCCCTAGAGTAAGCAAAATCAAATCACAAATTCAAACAGTCCAAACTCGAAAATCAAGAAAACCAAATTCCAAACCGAATTCAACCACACCGAACTCGCAACGGATCCCCGATTCCCCGATTCCCAATAACACTATCAGAACCTGAATTCAAAGAAGACGAAGTCAAATTTCACCAAAATCGAAAATTACATTACGCAATAGAAACAAGAACCAAAACTTACAGAAACAGCAAAGAAACACAAACAAACTAACAACAAAAGCGAGAAATGAACACCGAAGCAAAAGCTCCAAAAACAAAAATCACAAGAATTAAGCAAGACACATCCACCAAAATAACTACTGAAAACTTCAGTAGAAGTTTCTAAACATCGCATTACGGAAACTGATGGTGGAGAAAGAAAGAAGATAGAGATCGGAGGAAGAAGAAAGCTCGTAAAATTGAGATGGAAAACCTTTGGTGAGAAGAAGCTAGGGTGAGAGGTAGTTGATGGTGCGCCGGCGGTGCCGGAGGTGGAGGAGGATGGGAGTGATAGAATTGCAAAAGCTCTTGAAGCTGACCGATGAGCTGCCTAAGCATGGCCAGGCCTTCCATGCCCAGAGAGCTCCCCTTCTCTCTCTTCCCTTTCTTCCGAGCTTTCTCTCTCTTCTTTCTTCCCTTTTTCCTGCTCTCTAAATTAACCTCTTTCTGGGGTGTTTTTTTCTCCTTTGCATTTGATCAACCAATCACATGTCGCCACGTCATCCGGCCCACATGATTTTTCCATGAATGTACTGAACCCGCACGCATCTTTCATTTCCCCCCTCCGTTAACCAAATCCTTTTATTTATTTATTTTTTTTTTCCTTTTTTCATTTTCTTTTTCACTCGTCTTTTCTTTCCTTCTTCCCATTTTACCCCTCCAATTTTTCTTCTTACTCGACGGTTCGGTTCAACCGAACCGTTAAATTTAAGTCAAATAACTGTATTTCAACTAGTCATTAATTTTTAAAAAATTAAATTAAGTTAAAGTATATGATACTTAATAATTTGATAGCTACTATTGTAATAACACAACACAATACCTCTTAATTTTTTTTTTTGTTATTTATTCATATTAACTATTTTTAATTGTTATATTTAATAATTATTCAAATATATTAATGTCAACACAGATTTAAAAATATTATAAAAACTGGTTTGAATTAGGCTTAATTATAGTCAGCTATTTTTAATCATTATTTTTTTTAAAAAAAAAAAATATAGTATTTGTATATTTAATTTGAGGAGGAGGAGGGGGCGGTTGGAGCAGACCGGGTTAAGAAAAGGGTAAAAGAGTAAAAAGAAATGGGGAATTAATGATGTAGATTCCAGGTGGGGGCAAAAAAGGAAATTGGAAAAGTGGAACAACATGAATCCACGTGTGTGTGGAGAGAGAAGGGATCGGATGGTGATGAGAAGACGGTAGATGAGGAAGATGAACGGGTGAGATAAAATCAATCAATCATAAATATATATATATATTTTTTTTAAGAAAAAAGGCACACGGCACTGAGTGGCCCACCAGGTAGGTTTTATTATTATTATTATTATTATTATTATTTATTTTATTTTTATTTTTTATTTAATGGGGAAAAAATGAAATAGAGAAATGATGATTTTGTTAAAATTACGGAAGTACCAAACCAAGTTGACGGACCCCGTCCCGCTCTCTCTTTTTTCCTACTCATTCCTCATTATGCTCATTATTACCCCTTCCAATTATTATATTTCTTTTTTTCTTTTCTTTTTAAATTAAAATCATCCCACCCATTTCATCTACACTTTCTCTAATTTACCAAATAATTATATTTTTACCAAATTACAAAAATACCCTTCCATTTTATGAAGTTGATGCAATTTTTTAAATTACAGAAACTATTTATTTACAACAAAGATGAATGAAATTAATAAAATAAGCTATAGGGGTAAAATTGTAATTTTAAAAAAAATAACATTAACATTATATATTAATTAAAATTTTAATTTTTAAAGGATGGGAAGCTCAAGCACATAATTGAAGATCATGTTAAATAATAAAGAAAAATAGAGAAAAAAAATTATTAAAAAAATCATTATTTTGTTTAAGATAAATATTTAGAAATAAAATTTAAAAAATAAAAAATAATTTTAATATTACATGAGAGCTATTAATAATTTATTTTAGGGTTTTTACCGATATAAGTGGGACCAAAATAAAGGAGAAAAAAAAGACCTCTCTCATTCAATAAAAATATAAAGTAAAATGTACTTTTTTTTTCTTCGCCTTTTTACTCTCAAGTTTGAAATACAAAATAAAACAAGACAAGTTTATTGACTTGTTGACTAGGGCTATTCCCTTTTGACCCACTCAAATGAATCCAAATCATTAATTTTCCTTTTTTTTAATCAATAAATAAATAAAATTTTCAATTAATTTATTGAAATTTCTCGACCATTTAAATATTTAGAACTTTTTATGTGATGTCCTCCTAGGGACGAGAACAAATCATCATTTATAAGGGTCTGGAAACTTTTCCCGCTTTGAGGGGAAGCCTGAAAGAAAAAACACAAAAATGACCATATTTGAAAGCGGTGGATTTGGGTCGTTACATATTATATCTTCAATATCACTCTCGTTCTAATGAGAAGTTCTCGATTAAACAAAAATCTTGAATGTATCATAAATCCCGAGAGCTTAGCAGATTTGGAATTGACTCGAAATGCTTCATACCCAATTAATGTAAGACTTATATTCGCATCAAAATAACATAAAAAGTTGGAAACCAGCTTTAAGAAAAAGTAAAGCCCCAAGCTTTTTTTTGCCCTAACTTGTAAGTATGTGCTTCGTAGCTACCAATTTTCCCTTACCTAATAAACGGTTAGAATTTAACTCTCAACCTCCATTCATTTTTTTAAAAATATTATTTTATATATTATATATTATTATTATTATTATTATTATTTTGGAAGCAAATACAGCCTAAAGTTGTTGGGTAAATCATGCGACAAACCCTACTTAATGACGTGGCAAAATAATAATAATATTTATTGGGGGACAAATTTTAATTTTAGTATTTTGAGTTTCTTTCATTAAAATTTTTTTACTTTAATTAAATTTCACACGTTTTTGTAACCGTATAACAAAAAAACAAAACCGACCTTAAACTAACTTTGACTTTACAACGTATTTTCGGCATGTTTTTTACTTTTAGTTGAATATTAAAATGTATAACTTAATTTTTGGCATCTTCTTACTTTTAGTCGAGTATTAAAAATATTTAATAAATGATATTTTATTTTTCTTAAATATGATTTACTCGAATTAAATTGTAATAAAAATATTGATTGGGGACAAATTTTAATTTTATTATTTTGAGTTTCTTTCCTTAAAAAAAAATTATTTTTCGTTTTTGTCAATTTTGTCCCTATAATTTGAAAAATTTTCGCTTTTTATCCCATATTTTAATTAAATAACAAAAAAATAAAACGGATTTTACCCTGACTCTGACTTTATAACGTATTTTTCAGCATGTTTTTACTTTTCGTCGAGTATTCAAACGTATAATGTATTTTCGGCATGCTTTTACTTTTAGTTGAATACTGAAACGTATAATGTATTTTTGGTATGTTTTTACTTTTAGTCAAGTATTGAAACGTATAACGTATTTTCGGCATATTTTTACTTTTAGTCAAGTATTGAAACGTATAACGTATTTTTCGACATGTTTTTACTTTTAGTTGAGTACTCAAACGGATAACATATTTTTCGGCATGTTTTTACTTTTAGTTAAGTATTGAACTGTATAACGTATTTTACGGTATGTTTTTACTTTTAGTTGAATACTGAAATGTGTAAAGTATTTTTCGGTATATTTTTTACTTTTAGTCGAGTATTAAAAATATTTTATAAATGGGACATACTAAAATATGAATTGTAGTACGAAATTATCTTATATTAGTAATAATAAAAATATTTATTGGGGGACAATTTTTAATTTTATTATTTTGAGTTTTTTTTCGTAATAAAATTTATTTTCCGTTCTCTCAATTTTATCCCTATAATTTGAAAATTTCACATTCTATCCTATACTTTAATTAAATTTCACGCGTTTTTGTAACCGAATAGCAAAAATACAAAACGGACCGTAAGCTCACTTTGACTTTATAACGTATTTTCGGCATGTTCTTACTTTTAGTTAAGTATTGAAACGTATAACGTATCTTCGGCATGTTCTTACTTTTAGTTAAGTATTGAAACGTATAACGTATCTTCGGCATGTTCTTACTTTTAGTTAAGTATTGAAACGTATAACGTATTTTCGGCATGCTCTTACTTTTAGTTGAGTATTGAAACGTATAATGTATTTTCGGCATGTTCTTCCTTTTAGTTGAATATTGAAACGTATAATGTATTTTCGGCATGTTTTTACTTTTAGTCGAGTATTAAAAATATTTAATAAATATATGAATTAGGTAATGAAATCTCTAAATGAGTAATAATAAAAATTGGAAAAATTGGAAAAAATGAGAAGGGCAGGGAAGGTAAAAAAATGGAAAAAGTAGGGGTAAAATAGGAAAGAAAGAGGTGATGATGAGAAATATAGGAAAAAGAAAAGTAGAGAGAAGAGGTTTAAAGAGAAAGAAAAAGGAAAAATTGAATGATTAGGTTTGGCAAAACCAAGGAAGGGATGGGGATGATGTTGAGGTGGGTAATGATTTCTCTTGTCTAGGGAGGAGAGAGAAACAGATACCCTTTTACTAATTCTTTTTTTTTTTTTCCTTCTAGAGAGAGAAAGGGTATTTTGGTAATTTACTACCTAGGAATGATGACTCATCATGATGGAGGAGGGTTTGGATGATCATTATGAGAATTTGGCTCGCTTTGCTTTAAACTTTGCTCGTGTGTTCAATCCTTAGGTTGAAAGGAGAACGAAACATTCTTTATAAGAGTGTAAAAACCTTCTCTAGCATACACATTTTAAGAATCTTGAAGAGAAATTTGAAAGAAAAAGCCGAAAGAGGACAATATTTGTTAACGTTAGATTTGGGTTGTTACAAATGATATAAGAGTCAGACACTAAGCGATGTGTTAGTGAGAAGGTTAAGCTTCAAAGGGGAGTAGACATGAGGTAGAGTGTCAACAAGAACGTTGGGTCTCGAAGGGAGGTGGATTGGGGGGTCCCACATCGATCGAATAGAGAAGGGAACCACTGCGAACGAGGACGCGAAATCCCACATGAATTAGGGAGAAAAACAAAACTTTTTTTATAAGGGTGTGTAAACCTCTTCCTACCATACCCATTTTAAAAAACCTTTCGTAAACAATTGCAAAATAAAAGAAAAATAAAAAAAAAAAGACAAGAAAAGGGAAAAAAAAACAATTTATTGGAACAAATAATGGGCCTGGGCTTGTGATGTCGGCCCAGAATACCGCGTTTACATAGAAATATAGAGAATTTTGCATTTTATTTTATTTTTTAAATATGAGTTTCATAAAATAAGGATTAATTACGTAATTTTCCATTTTAAATTTATTTTTCTTCCTTAAAACACAAAAAGAAAGACAAGAAATAGGTTATTAAAGACAATAAATCCCATTATTAGATTACACTCATTCAATAATAGAGAAAAAAAAAAAAAAAGAATTAATAATAATCACACAAATCTATTAAATGGCTTCCTTCCAACCCCAGCAGGCAAGGAAGCAGTAGAATCCAAGCTCAAATTGCTGAAAGATTGCAAAGATTGGATTTTGTTCAAACCCATTTGAGCATTCTTATCACCAGAATCCTTCTTTGAATTTGTGAACAAATTGGGTTTGTTCCATTTGAAAGGAAATGAAAGCCTTGTTTTGGAATGAGTATCAAGTGGCGGCGGAGTGGCGCAGCCTCTTAGCTTGGCTTTGGCTGAAACTGTTGGTGTCATGTACCGTGGGACTGTGAAAGGAGGGCAGCTCGTGAGGCTTTCATCATCTTTGAGTGCTACATCATATGGTGAACAACAATCAGCTCCATTCATGCTGCCTTTTTGTCTCGAATACCATCTCGAGCTTCCACCCGGTGGCGTTCGGAACGCCACCGGGGAGTTTCGTGTCGGTTTCGGGAGGATTGGATGGTGTTTGCTTGGAGTTTGAGGTGCTTGGAGGAAGTTTTGTAGGGTTTGGGGCTCTGATGGAGCGGTTGACGGTGGTAGCTGCCGGTCTAGCCAGTTCCACCACCGTGGATATCCAGCAGCTCTTATGTCTGCCATGACTGCTTGAGCTGAATTTGGACTGGCCTTCCACAGCTACAATGGAAATTACTCAATTTTCAATACAAATTGAGTGAAAAATAAGGTAGTTTTGAGGGTAATTTTGTAAAGAACCTGATGGGAATAAGCATAAGCCATGGCTCTCTCCCTTTTCATTATGGCTTCAGCTTTTCTTTGCAATCTTGCTTCTATTTCTTCTCTTGTAAGTAAGCTATCATCCCAATCTTCTTGGTTAGCTGCCTCAGACTGTATGTTTACATTCTTCCATTGTTAGTTTTAAAATTGAATCTAAAAGCTTGTTAGCCGAAATGTATTTGGTATTGACTAAAACCGACACGAAACCAAAAAGATGTGTAATAGGTCAACTCTATTTGGTATTGACTAAAACTGACCCGGAACCAAAAGGATGTATAATAGGTCAATTTTACTTGGTATTGACCAAAACCGACACAAAACCAAAAGAATTTATAATAAGTCAATTCTATTTGGCATTGACCAAAACCGACAACCAAAAGAATGAGTAATAGGTCAACTCTACTTGGTATTGACCAAAACTGACACAAAACCAAAAGGATGCATAATAGGTCAATTCTTCATGGTATTGACCAAAAATCAACTCAAAACCAAAAGGATGTGTAATACTCAAACTAATCAACCAACTCGACTAGTTTGGTTGATACCCCGTTAAAATCAGTACGAAACTCAAAAACTCAACTCTATTTTCACGCTAGGGTTATTCGAATCTTCCTCGGTTCATTCTTCTACACATCTGAACGAAAACAACAAGTAAATCGAAACAATTCGAAAAATGAATGAATGAATAAACTCACAAGTTGAGTGAAGCCCGGTTTGGTGCCGAAGGCAATGTCGAGGTCGTTGTGGTTAGGGCCGTGATGCTGGCGAGCTTGAGTGTCAAGCATTTGAATCCTTCGAGACTGAATCTGAGACTGAACCCTAACCAACAGCTGCATTTGCTTCATTGCATTCATTGTTTGCCTCTTCACATTTTGTCCTCTCACCACTCCTTGAAGCCTCACCAACCCCTTCAAAGCTCTAAAGCTCCTCCTTGCCTATAATAATACCAACCAACAACACCACCAATCCGGTAAATTCGAACGTAACTTACTTTAACGATGATTTAAGTTAAAGAAGAACTTACGACGTAGCCTCTGTATGCAGCTTGGATTTTAGTTGCAGATGCATGATGGTATCGGAGAGTGGGTTCGGGTCGAAAGCGGAAGGTCTTAGAGCGGTTTTTGACGGTTGAAGAAGCGACTCTAGGAGGGGAGACGAGCGGAGAGGGTCGTCGAGAAGAGGAGAGTCTTGGAGAAGCATTTCTAGGGGTAACAAAGGGAGGGGTTGGTGGTGAGGAAGGCCTAAATGTTACTCTTTGTTGCTCTCTTTCAAAGTCCAAGAAGATCTTCTCAACACTACTTGGCTCCCTAAACAAGGGAATCAAGGAATTGGACTCTCCATGCCTTAGCTTTCCAACTCCCTTATTGCTCCTCTTCTCAAATTCCTGCTCCATTAAAATGTTGAAAATTTAAACATAATATTTTTTATTTTTTTTAAAAAATATAAGGATTTTATTTATTTATTTATTAATTTAGCGGAAAAAAAAAAAAAAAAAAAAAAAAAAAAAAAAAAAAAAAAAAAAGATCAACGTACATTTGGTGGCTTTTCCTTAGAGTTGGGTGTAAAAACCCTCTTTATGGCAGCAATCCATCTTCCTTTTTTACCCATGGGCCTAGCATTACTTTTTAACCCTACAGTACAAATTCACAATAATAAGAATATATATATAATTTTAATTTTAATTATTTTTTTAAATTATAATTTTGAATATTAGAATTAATTCTTATGCTTGATAAAATTCTCATAAATATAAAAATTTAAGGTTATTATTTTTTGGTTATAAAAAAATAAAAAAATATATTTGGATAATAGTGATTAGAAGGAACGATTCATAAATATAAATCCCAAATCAAAAAATTCTATGGAATAATGAAAGACAGAAAAATCGTTCGAATTGCATCATATTAGTCGATTATATTTATATTGACAATTTCAAAAAACTATTCATACTATGATCATAGTATAATGGCAGTCGGGCAAGTATGCCCCCATCGTCTAGTGGTTCAGGACATCTCTCTTTCAAGGAGGCAGCGGGGATTCGACTTCCCCTGGGGTAGGGTACTACGAAAGGAAGTTGATCATGGATTATCAATAAGCTTGGAATTGATTCTTCCCGGGTCGATGCCCGAGCAGTTAATGGGAACGGACTGTAAATTCGTTGGCAATATGTCTACGCTGGTTATTTAATTTCTATTCTCTTAAAATTATATATATATATATATATATATATATATATATATATATATATATATATATATATATATATATATATATATATTTTAATTTACACCGGAAAAGTTTAGTAGGGTGTTCGTACTCAACCCAGACCATAAAAACTAGGTTGAGTTGTTCATATTGGGTTTGATAGAATTTTTGAAATACTGAGAATCTTGGTCGGTTTACAAGTTGACATTTTTTTAGTTGGGTTAGTTCGACCCACTTGACAATAAAGTTACAACCCAACTCTACTTTATTCTGCATTTCAAATTATTATGAAAATTAAGAATATTCAACGTTTGTAATTGATGTCAGTGATGTACTGTGACTTGTACATAATCCGTATACATGTAAGTGAATAATTTGAATTTTTTAAATAACTAAAAAAAGAAAGAATAACCCGATATCCAATTAACTCAACCCAATTCAATTCGAAAAGATGATCGGTATACACCTCTACCCTTTAGAATCCAAAAATATTGATGAAGATATCAAAACTTTAAATATTTTTACGAACAAAAAAAAGACCCTACGAAGATTTAGATCTTTCATTTATAGAAATCGATGAAGAAAAACACAAAGATTGAACAAAATATAGATAAAAAAGCTATAAATTTGTACCTCAAAAGAAAGGTTGGATGGACGAAGAACAAGAGAGGGAAGAACAGTTCTTAATCTCTCTCATCTTTCTCTCTCTAACTTCATATCTTCAAACCAAAATGTTGTTGAAATCTGTTTGTGAATTAAAGAAAACAACTTTAGATCTGTGTTTGGTGTATGAAATTTAGCCTTCTTTTTCTTTTCACTCCCAACCTTTCACCTTTTCAAGCGTTTTATAAACAAACAAACAACAGACTTCGCCATTTTCTTACTCAATCCTACCAACTTTACTTCAATGGTAAGAATAATTCATCATCATAATCTATCCTTCCTTTTTTTATATCATTATTTTTCATTTTTAATCACAAAATCGGGAAATTGAAATAGTTTCGTAATAGCCCAACCCCACCGCTACCACCCTCAACGTTTTTAAAACTCGTTTGCTAGGGAAAGACTTCCACGTTCTTATAAACAATGTCTCGTTCTAATAGATATCTCATCGGTTGAGTTATCGGAGTCTTTAATTATATTGGGTTTTTTTTATTCATTTTGATCAATTTAAGTCGGTCGGACTCATCGAACTATAGTCGGGAAAACTTTGACTTTTTTGGTCCAGAATTGAGAGTTTGACTTGCTTTAGGGTTCTTCACAATTTTTTTTTTTAATGAGGATTAAAATAGAATTAAATATATAATTAGTTTTTAGTACAATATATGCAAAAATGAAGGTACCTAAAAGATATAATTTAACTCCAATATAATAAAGTATTAGTTCAAATTTATTTTTTTCAAAAAATTAATTTATTAACAAGGCGTTTAATCGTGTACGGGCATGTGCTGCTAGGATTACTATTACTCCACGTTTGTCAGAATCTTATTGGTGAGATCGTGGGGCCAGGGATGAACAGCGTTTATGGATGCGACAAGAGACGTCGGATCAGAAATTTCAGAGAAGCAGGCGATCCTGGCACGTGCTTTGTTTTGTTCGTTTATCATAATTCTCTGCCACGCAATCAAAATATATTTTTCTATTTTTCTATTATAATTTAATTTTTTATTTAAAATTTATTAAATATATAATTTATATTTAGAATTTTATTACACATCAAATTCAAATTTAATTAAATTTTAATTTTTTTAAAATTTTGATAATGTAATTTTATGGAATCTAATTAGGTTGGAGGAGAATAAAAGAGATTATTTTTGTGTATAATATAATTCAAGTTAGTTAAAACCATCCTATCTATATTTTTTTCTTTAATTTTTTTTTTTTTTTTTTTTTTTTTTTTTTACAAAAATGTTTGGTCGGATAAAATAAAAAATATTTTTTTATGTTTGTGTTTGGAATTCCAAATTTGCCCTTCTAGGGTTACGTGGAATTTATACGGAGAACTAAGATGTTTGAGATTAAGATTATCGAAAATCAAAATTATTATGTTCGGTGGTTCTACATTAAAACGTTATCATTAGAATTGTGATAATTAATAGTAATTGCAGTTGTGATTGAAGTCTAATCGGGGTTTCTCGATGATACAAGTAGTTTTTAGTGCAGAGGACATGAATGAATCGAGATTGCACCTTAACCGAGACCGTACCCTAATGAAAGCATGTAAACGAGGACAAAACATGATAAAAGAACCCGTGTGGTAGGGACATATCGAGACTATCTTACCGTATTCATTGATATTGATTACTCAACCACTAAGCTTCCTTTGAAAGTTGGTAATTTAGAGAGGGCTTTTAAGCAATACTTGATTCCCCATTGGAGCAATCGATTGGCTTCTAATTAGGTCAAGTTTGGATGTACCAATAATTTATTTATTTATACTATTTTTTTAAAAAATAAATAGATTTCAAAGTTTGTAAAAATATTTTATTTAATTCTCGGACTCATTTGATCATTTAAGTTGACTTAACAACTAAAGTCAACTATTAGTAAAACGGGTCTGGAGTTTTCACAATCTTATTAATAATATAACAGTTCAATCCCACTATTAGTAGATGTTTTGTTCGTTTTTCCAATTGATGTAAAATTTCAAAAATACATTCGGTCCAGGTGTATCTGTTGAACGAATTAATGCTCATTAAACACAAAATTAAACGAGTACAAAAGGAGCCATTAATTTTGCAAAAAAGAACGAACACGAAGAATCGAGTATAATACACGTATGTCATTGTTATTCCTCAGCTATAACCATTTTGCTAAGAGGGCTTGGACCAAGCTTCTTCCTTCTCATCAAATTCCTCTTCCTTATAACTTCCATTTGGTTTCTTCTCCTGACTTGCATCATAGCCTCTTCTTCCACGACGAATCTCCGCATCAAAACGTCGTCGGTGAGGGACTTTCCCCGGAAGACCCGTCGACTATTTTCACCGCTAAGTTGAGGAGTTGGAAGAACGATATTATTAGTAGTAGTAGTAGGAAAAGGCTTGGATCTTGGATAGCTATGGCTTCTCCTTGGTGGGATATCAGCTTGTTGGAAGATTTCATTGTAAGAAGAGATGGGTGCACAAAGACATACTCTTGTGAAGGAAGTTGCTATCTTGAGAGAAGTGCATTTTCTCATTTTGTTGTGTTTATTGTTGCTGTTGGAATTGAATGCTCCATTTGGTGATGGAATTGGGTATTGATCTCTTGATTTTGAAGATGTTGTTCTCCATTGGGTTCCCACTATTTCCATTGCTCTTTGATACCATGGCTTCCTGTGGAGGAGTACCCATTTCATATCATGCATAATACTCATTGATATCAACTTTTTTGAGGAAAACCCTTCTCTTAAAACCCTAAAATGGTGCACAAATTGGCTTAAAAATTCCGAATTTCCAAAAGATCAAACAAAAAAGGGTTTGTTTCGATGAAAACGTTTCAAAATTACCCACGTTAACAGTATCATTTTTTTTAATTTATAAACTACTCTTAAAATATATATATATAAAAAAAAAAGTTTATATTTAAATATCTTTTTTTAGAACTAATTCAAGTAGACATTCTAATATCTACTTCAATCGTTCATAATAGGTTTAAATGGGCCAAGCATTTAAGCCCAAACCCAAAAGTCTTAATGGCCCAATTCTACTTCCACCTTCAATTTTACACAAATTTCTAGAGAGAGAGAGAGAGAGAGAGCCATGAGGTAAAAACCACAAAGAAAAACACATTGCCTTCAATTTTACACCATTTCTAGAGAGAGAGAGAGCCATAGGGTAAAAACCCACAAAGAAAAACCTTCATTGCCTTCAATTTTACCCAATTTCTAGAGAGAGAAAGTCCTAAGGTAAAAGAAAACATGTGAATGATGAAAGTCCCACTTATACTATTTCTATTGGTTTGAGGCCTTTTGGAGAAACCCAAAACTAAAGCCACCAGTTTATACCATACCATTGTGGAGAGCAGTGCTAGTCTAATAAAACCCACCCAAAAAAATCTTAAATTTTACCCAATTTGTAGAGATAGCCATAGAATTTGAATAGCCATAAGCATTAAAACCCAGAAAAGAAGTAACCCATATCATTAAATTTGGGTATAAACCCTTAAGTTAAAGAAAGAGGGAGAGAGAGAGAGAGAAATGCACCTTGGATTAGAGGCGTTTGGTTCAGGCATGAACAACAGGAGGTGAGTTTTGAATAACCACACACACTCCAAGATATTCTCATTTAAGACCTCACTGTTTCACACCACACCAGCTAAGAACTTCAAACCTTCCCCCCACCCCCCTTTTTTGCCCTCAAATTCCACTCAATCACTTACCCAAATATGCCTCCTCCTCTCTTTTCTTTAAAAAAACTAAGAAAAAATCAAATGGTAAAGGAAAAGTAAAACCACCCCTCCTTTTCATGCCTCACCCTCTTATCATTTTATCATTTTCGATCCACGTGGGACCCTCGATCCATCCCCTCCGAGACCCAACGTCTTTCTTGTCACATTGCCCTGTTTGGCTCTGATACTATTTGTGACAACTCAACCCCACCACTAACAAATATTGTCGGTATTAAAACATGTTTTATAGAAAGAGATTTTCACACACTTATAACAAATGTTTCATTCTCCTTTTCTGTCGGTGTGGGATCTCCTAGATTATATTACAGAAAAATGTCATTACGTGTCGAATCTCGATGATCATGGACATGGGACATGGGGCATGGGCATGTCTTTTTCAAGTGGGATATTCCTAAACTTTTGATCCTCTTGCTTCAATTATGACTCACAAAAGCTATGGATTTTGATTCATAAAACCAAAAAAGTCTTCTAAAATCTTGTTTTTCACATCATACATCTTTAATATGGATTAATCAATTACTAAACCCTAACCCTAATTTACACAAATTTATTTAGAATATATATATATATATTTGTAAAAGAAGCTATGAATTCACCTTTTATTACGTCATTTTTGAATTGGGTTTTCAAAAAAAATGAAGAAACAAGAGAAAAATAGGGGGGGAAATAAAATTTTAAATTAAAAAAAAAAATGTTCCACCTTTTAAGGAGGAATAATGATGGGCATGCATGTTATTCATAATTTAGCAATGGTTGGCATCATCATGATTAAGTTTGTGGGTTGTGGATGCTCTAAAATTCAACTCCTTAAAAGCTGCTACCAACCTAAAAGAGGATATGATGCAATTGGGTTAGCTTGGATTTTATTTTCGGGTGGATCGGGTTAGTTTAGTTGGCCCGACAAAAAAAATGTCAACCCGCAAACCAACCCGAGTTTCAGTTTCCCAGAAGTTCAATCTAACCCATGAATAGTTTAGGTTGGATGAGGTCTCTGATCATATGAACACCCTAGATTTAAAACCGAACATAACTATAGGTATAAGCGATCAACATATATGAAACTCGTATCCAGCTCTTTTTCAATAGATTTTCTTAAAAAAAATCTCGAGTTTTTTGTTATTTGTTTTTTAAATTACACTGTGATTCAATCTTGAATATTAAAATAATTTAGTTTATATCATTGCACGTGATAAGTTTGCATGTGACATAATTATTCTACCACATGTTTAATTACTTTATAAATAGGTATATTACTATTATTAAGTTAAAATTAAAATTTTAAACACTATGGTGGTGTATTATTTATTTAATAACTTTATTTATGTCCCAATCGGCCCGAATGCCTATAAATTTAAATTTAAATTGATAAAAATTGAGATTTTAAAGTTAAATTTGGTTGGTCAATAAAGGAGAGTTTGAAAATTAAAGCCTTTTTCTTTATGAATATTGGGACCTAAAAATCATTTTGTCAATATTGAATTGAATTTAAGAATTTCCTTAAAAGAATATTTTGACCCGAAAAAATTATGAATGAACCGAGATCACGTTCGAATGACTGTAATCATGTAGATATAAACGTGTACAAAATTTATGGTAACAAAGGCTTCAAACATAGCTGCTGATTCAACCTCGACTTTCCCGACTTTTCCACATGGATCTTATCATTTTTCTTTCCAACCCTTTACTTATTTACTTTTTGACTTTTTGACCCGTTACCAAAATTCATATTGAAATCACGTTAGAATCAGGTTAACCAAGCCTTTTGTTGTAGAGAGCGTTATTGTATTTTTTTTTTATTTTATTTAGTCCCTGCACTCTCGATTCTTATAATATTTTGATGTTAATTTTATTTTATTTTTTATTTTCGTAACGAAAATATTGGACACATGACTAATTGAGTATCTTTGTTAATTTTTTTAAAAAAATTTAAGAATATTTTTAAAAAATTTAAAACCACCAAATATTTTTATTAATTTTTCATTAAATAAATTTTCAAATTAATAAATTTTAAATTTATTTTTTTTAACAAAAAACTAATTTTATTAATTAAAAACCCCCAAAAAAGAAAAAAAAGAAATTGATTTAATTTGTTAAAGAGAACGGAAAATAATAATGATATTTTCAGTGAGTTTTCAGATCGTCTGTAGACTTGGCTTCTTCCCCACGGTCGACGGTCGACGGTCGACACAGAGATGCAGCTATTCGCCGATGTAAAGAAGCCCGCTACGGTGGTGGCAATGGCGGCATGGACGGCGGCGATAATTTTTATTGCGTCGATGCCGTTGGCTTGGTCAAAGGAGCAACTCAGCTCGAGAGAATGTGAGGATCTAGGTTTCACTGGCCTCGCTCTCTGTTCTGATTGCCACACTTTAGCTGAATACATCAAAGATCAAGGTGATGCGCTCGATTCACAGATCTCACAGTTTTTCGAAACGCATGATTGATTCGGTTTTGAATTTATTTCTGTATTACTACATCTCCATTTTTCGTGGATATTTATCGTGAATTCGCAGCAGCGTAATGGATTTTGTTCGTTTGTTTTCTCAATTCTCCGCGTTCCTTTTTCTTTTGAACGATTGATTGTTCGCCTTGTGGTTGATTTCGATTATGGATTTATATTGCTTGATTTGGATTTTGGAAACAGGAAATAGGTTGCAAGATGTTGAGTTAAAATAGCCTGTTGCCTTTTAGCATCATAGTTAAACAACTTGCGAGTTTATAATTGAGTTATGCAGAAAAATGTGAAAAAATGTTATAATACCAAATGACAATTCTGGCAACACTGGATCTGTGAAGGCTACATTATGACTTCAAATAGTCTTTATGCAAAATCCAAATGAAGAAAATAACTGATAGTACTCTGAATCTGCAGTTGTCTCGTGTCAGTTTATGTAATGCAATAGTTTTTAAGTGCATTGTTCTTAAAATTACATGCTGTACTCATTTCCAAAGTTGTTCTGCAGAATTAGTGGCAGACTGTTTGAAGTGTTGCACGGAGGATTCTGATGATGCCACGAGTAAGGTACGCAAAATTTTATAGATGTGCTGATATCTCGAGTGTAAGATCCCACATCGGTTGGAGAGGAGAATGAAACATTCTTTATAAAGGTGTGGAAACCTCTCCCTAGCAGACACGTTTTAAAAACCTTGAGGGAAAGCCCAAAGCGGACAATATCTACTAGAAGTGGACTTGGACTGTTACGTCGAGGCTGAATTTGACCTGCTATTCCATTGTGAATAGTGTATTGTCCATGTGGTAGACATATCGATTGAAAACACATTAATTTAACATAGTATGCAGGATTAACAATTTTTAACTCCATGTAATTATAAAAATTGTGGTTCTAAATAAGGTTTCAGTAAACAATATCTACTAGAGGTGTCATAGTGACCAATTTTATAGGAATTAGACGACTCTATGTAATAGCCTAAGTCCACCTCTAGCCGATATTGTCATTTTTGGGTTTTCTCTTTCGGGCTTCCTTCAAGGTTTTTAAAACGTGTCTACTAGGGAGAGGTTTCCACACCCTTATAAAGAATATTTCGTTTCCCTTTCCAACCGATGCGGGATCTCACAATCCATTCCTCTTCATTTTTAGGTGTTCTCTAGTAAACAATATCTACTGGAGGTGTCATAGTGATCAATTTTATAGGAATTAGACGACTCTATGTAATAGTTCAAGTCCACCTCTAGCAGATATTGTCATTTTTGGGTTTTCTCTTTTGGGCTTCCCTTCAAGGTTTTTAAAACGTGTCTACTAGGGAGAGGTTTCCACACCCTTATAAAGAATATTTTGTTTCCCTTTCCAACCGATGTGGTATCTCACAATCCACTGCCTTTTAGGGCCCAACATCCTCGTTGGTACTTGTTCTCCTCTTCATTTTTGGGTCTTCTCTAGTAAACAATATCTACTAGAGGTGTCATAGTGACCAATTTTATAGGAATTAGACGACTCTATGTAATAGCTCAAGTCCACCTCTAGCAGATATTGTCATTTTTGGGTTTTCTCTTTCGGGCTTCCCTTCAAGGTTTTTAAAACGTGTCTACTAGGGAGAGGTTTCCACACCCTTATAAAGAATATTTTGTTTCCCTTTCCAACCGATGTGGTATCTCACAATCCACTGCCTTTTAGGGCCCAACATCCTCGTTGGTACTTGTTCTCCTCTTCATTTTTGGGTCTTCTCTAGTAAACAATATCTACTAGAGGTGTCATAGTGACCAATTTTATAGGAATTAGACGACTCTATGTAATAGCTCAAGTCCACCTCTAGCAGATATTGTCATTTTTGGGTTTTCTCTTTCGGGCTTCCCTTCAAGGTTTTTAAAACGTGTCTGCTAGGGAGAGGTTTCCACACCCTTATAAAGAATATTTCGTTTCCCTTTCCAACCGATGTGGGATCTCACAATCCACTCCCGTTTAGGGCCCAACATCCTCGTTGGTACTTGTTCCCCTCTTCATTTTTGGGTCTTCTCTAGTAAACAATATCTACTAGAGGTGTCATAGTGACCAATTTTATAGGAATTAGACGACTCTATGTAATAGTTCAAGTCCACCTCTAGCAGATATTGTCATTTTTGGGTTTTCTCTTTCGGGCTTCCCTTCAAGGTTTTTAAAGCGTGTCTGCTAGGGAGAGGTTTCCACACCCTTATAAAGAATATTTTGTTTCCCTTTCCAACCGATGTGGGATCTCACAATCCACTCCCGTTTAGGGCCCAACATCCTCGTTGGTACTTGTTCCCCTCTTCATTTTTGGGTCTTCTCTAGTAAACAATATCTACTAGAGGTGTCATAGTGACCAATTTTATAGGAATTAGACGACTCTATGTAATAGCTCAAGTCCACCTCTAGCAGATATTGTCATTTTTGGGTTTTCTCTTTCGGGCTTCCCTTCAAGGATTTTAAAACGTGTCTGCTAGGGAGAGGTTTCCACACCCTTATAAAGAATATTTCGTTTCCCTTTCCAACCGATGTGGGATCTCACAATCCACTCCCGTTTAGGGCCCAACATCCTCGTTGGTACTTGTTCCCCTCTTCATTTTTGGGTCTTCTCTAGTAAACAATATCTACTAGAGGTGTCATAGTGACCAATTTTATAGGAATTAGACGACTCTATGTAATAGCTCAAGTCTACCTCTAGCAGATATTGTCATTTTTGGGTTTTCTCTTTCGGGCTTCCCTTCAAGGATTTTAAAACGTGTCTGCTAAGGAGAGGTTTCCACACCCTTATAAAGAATATTTCGTTTCCCTCGCCAACCAATGTGGGATCTCACAATCCACTCCCCTTCAGGGCCTAACATCCTCGCTGGTACTTGTTCCCCTCTTCTATTGATGTGGGACCCCCCAATATCAACTAGCGGTGAGCTTGGACTATTACACTCTATTTGCTCAAATATCTTGCAACATACTCCCACTTTTTCCGATTACAGTATCTCAAAAGAAATTTCTGGTTCCAAAATTTTTGTCCACCATGGCTGATGTTTGAGAGATTCCTGGTATACAGCCAGAATAGTAAGCCTCTCAAGAGATTGAATTTTGAGTTCCACCCTTCACCAAATTCAGTACTCTGTTGTTGGTTGTATTTCATAACTAATTTGATTATGTCCATCTTTTCGTTAACTAAACAAAGGATGAAAGCTAATTAACTAAATTCGTTAACTGCAGATAACTTATTCTGGTGCTGTACTGGAGGTCTGCATGAGGAAGCTAGTTTTCTATCCTGAAATTGTTGGCTTCATTGAAGAAGAAAAGGATAAATTCCCTTCAGTTAAGGTTCAATATATCTTCAACTCTCCGCCGAAGCTGACTTTGCTGGATGATGAAGGCCAACATAAAGAGAGCATCAGGTAACTTCTAAGTGCCCAAAATTTTCCACTAAAATGCTTATGGAGAAGACCCTGTTAAGGTCGTGAATGTTGATGTTTCCTTTTTATGAGAACCAAACTTTTAATAGGGTACAAAAGAAGGCAAAATAAATGCTTAAACAAAAAAGTGAAACTAGAGTCTGAAAAAAGAGCTCTAATCATTTAGAATAAGAGATAAGATATGGTTACAAAATACTTCTGGAGTTGGATAGACCCTCGAAGAGGGAGATTAAATCTAGCCAAAAGCCGCATCTCCCTCCAAGATGTTCCTCTTTATGCCTCTAAAACTCTCTAATTTCTGTTGTAAATGTTGATGTTTGCCCTACTAAACGACTTGTTATCTCGTTTAGAAGAACGCTTGCAAGCATCCATAACATTGAGTTCATATGATATCTTTTAGCGCAAAATCATGGAGAATATGAGTAGTACAGAGATATAAATTTTGCTTTAGCTTCCGGTTAATGATATGTCACATAAGATGATATAAGAAGTTTTTTCTGCTCTTTTCCCCCCCTTTTTTGCAGGATTGATAACTGGAAACGTGAACATATTTTGCAGTTCCTGCAAGATAAGGTTAAGCTATCTTCAGCAATTTAAGGTTTCTCATCTTCCTTGTTTTTTTTTTTTTTTTTTTTCCCTTTTATATCCCTGTAAAAAACTCTTAAAGTCTAATTGTTATATTGTAGTTTTCTTTGATACTGCAATATGTTAGTATCGTATGTTTTTCTGTGTTTGGGTAAATTTTATGTTTAATTTCACAAACTCCTTCTAACACTGACTTCAAAATGAAGAAGGAAAAGAAAAGGAAAAAAATGACAATAATGTTCGAGTATTCGAATGAACTGATGATATCCAAATAGATGTGTTAAATTGTACCAACACTCCACACTCTGGTATACAAAGATAAATGGCAAACTCCTCTAAAGGAGTTAAAAGATTTGTGAGTGCTTAAAAGAGTTAAATTCGAGGTTGTCTAACATGGAGTTAGAATATAGGTCTAGGCTAAGTAAATCAAACTAATGCTTCCATAGATTTGATTGAGCGATTTGAGAGAGAGGTCTACACAATTCTTATTTACATTTGGCTCAACTCAACGAATATTTGATAGAATCTTTTATTTGAATATCTAATATAGTACATATAATAATATATCTTCATACATCTCATATTGTCATAATATATCACATCATTGTAATCATAGCAACATAATATATCATATCATCAAATCAAACACTTGACATATGCAGGGGCCACTGATTATGTATCATCATATATAAGACAATTATTTTGATCGTACTGATAGTAGGGCAGGACCACTTACATGTGCAGGGGTCATTAGGCATGTGTCAAGAAAATTCTTACGTGCCGATAGTAGGGCAGGGCCACTTACATGTGCAGGGGTCACTAGGCACGTGTCAAGACAATTCTTACGACCGTGCTGATAGTAGGGCAAGGCCAGGTGTAGGGGCCACTAGGCACGTGTCATCATGCATAAGACAATTCTTACGACCGTGACAATAGTAGGGTAAGGCCACTTACACATGCAGGGGCCACTAGGCACGTGTCATCATAACATAAGACGATTCTTACGACCGTATCGATAGTAGGGCAAGGCCACTTACACATGCAGGGGCCACTAGACACGTATCATCATACATAAGACAACTCTTACGACCATGTCGATAGTAGGGCAAGGCCACTTACATGTGCAAGGGCCACTAGGCACGTGTCATCATACATAAGAAGATTCTTACGACTGTGCTGATAGTAGGGCAAGGCCACTTACACGTGTAGGGGTCACTAGGCACGTGTCATCATACATAAGATGATTCTTACGATCGTGACGATAGTAAGGCAGGGCCGCTAGGCACGTGTCATCATACATAAGATGATTCTNATGACCATACCGATAGTAGGGCAGGGTCACGGAGCCACTAGACACGTGTCATCATACATAAGACAATTCTTACGACCATGCTGATAGTAGGGCAGGGATACTTACACATGCAGGGACCACTAGGCACGTGTCATCATACATAAGGCGATTCTTACGATCGTGCCGATAGTAGGACAAGGCCACTTACATGTGCAGGGGCCACTAGGCACGTGACATCATACATAAGACGATTCTTACGACCATGCCAATAGTAGGGTAGGCCACTTACATATGCAGGGGCCAGTAGACACGTGTCATCATACATAAGACGATTCTTATGATTGTGCCGATAGGTAGGGCAGTGCCACTTACATGTGCAGGGCCACTAGACACATGTCATCATACATAAGACGATTCTTACGACCGTGACGATAGTAGGGTAGGGCCACTTACATGTGCAGGGGCCAGTAGGCACATGCCATCATACATAAGACATTCTTACGACCGTGCCGATAGTAGGGCAATGTCACTTACATGTGTAGGGGCCACTAGACACGTGTCATCATACATAAGACGGTTCTTATGACCGTGACGATAGTAGGGCAAAGCCACAGAGCCACTAGGCATGTGTCATCATACATAAGACAATTCTTACGACTGTGTCGATAGTAAGGTAAGGCTATTTACATGTGCAGGAGCCACTAAGCACGTGTCAGGGCCACTAAGTTCGATATCAAAGTTTATAAACATTTTTTTTTATAAAAAATCAAGACGAAACAATGATGATAAACCAAATTTATAGTTTAAATAAATTATAAATCAAAAGTACTAATAGTTAAGTAATGTCGAATCTAATTTCTTTCTAAAATCAATAAATTTCATCAAATTAATTTAATATTTCAAATACATAAAACCAAAAATAAAATTGTTATCCAAACGGATTTAGATTGATTTAACATAAATTCTCTCCGATGATTTACAGCTTGACCAACTTTTTGATACATCTAAAGCCAAACACATATATCTCGAAGTTGATCAAGACACTCATAAAGAACATTATGCTACTTGACAACTACTGATTGAGAAGATAAAAAAATAACTTGAATAAAATAGCTTTCCTCATGCCCGTAATACTCTCAAGAAGACAAAACTGGTACAATCCCATTGTTCTAACTCTTAAACCGGATGCTCCGACTGATTCCTGTGTTAATTCCTGTCGTCTCTCCACCGTACGAATGAATAGGCTGCTTAACTTCTCGTACTTGACCTTTACGACGATTAGCTGCATCTTTAAACTTCAACTGCACCATTCACATTCACAAGTACATGAACAGAAAGGTAAGTAGAAATTTTAATGGAGGGAGAAATATGTTATAATGGTCGAAGGGTTGATGATTTGCATATATTGTAAGTACCTTGTATTTCTTTCTTGGGTTCTTCGTCAACTTCTTTCGAGGTCGAGTTAAGCCTCGGTTCTTCTCCATCTAAACACATCGTGTGAAAATGTAAATGAAGCCATGTGCAACAACTGAATCGAAAGAGGAAAAGCTGGTGGAGAGGAAAGTAGTACTTACTTGATAAGTGATTTTGCGTTTTCCATCCACAGTTTTCGGAGACGATGGAATTTCCGTTGTCCTGCAGAAGTTGTTTGTTAGACAATGTTGTACATTAACATATGATATTAAAGAGAGGAAATGTTAAACTTCAGCTTTGGCAGTAAAGTGTGATAGAAACATACCTGGAGTAAATTTCAGCCTTGGCAGCAAGTTTTGCAGCACGTTGTTGTTTGACTTCCTTGTAGAATTCATCTTCAGAATCTGCTTCACCATTTCCTTTCACATCACCCTCGTCACCGTCGCTTTCACTCTCAAGAACGCTAGTGTCGTCCTTTGACTTGAATCCAGCTCTCGCCAGCATTTGAAGTTCATATTTCCTCCGTCTTTCCCCAATATCATCTCTTGTTGGCAAATCATCATCACCAGAAATGACCTTCAAGGAGTTAACCAAATAAGCATAAAATACTATTAGGCACAAAAGTTCTAATTCAAGGCGTTGTAACTTAGAAACAAATCTTTATATCCCCGCACGCAAGTTCTGCATCTGTTATGCATACATTCATGTCTATGTTGAATTCATTATTTGAACAGTATCTTGAAATTCTAATACTTGGATATGAACTGAACACATGAACACATCTCTTTGATTGCCTCTAACCAAAGAGAGACAAGAGAATGTATAACCAAAGAGTCGAGTGTTTCTTATTTTTAATAGTTGTAGCCCTCCCTTCGTCTAGTCTTGTCTGCCTTTTTTCTTTATTTGAACTTGGCTCCTCTTGGTTTAGGCTATCCTTTATTGTATGGCATGGTTGTATATCATCTCCCAAAAGTATGTTTTTTTCATAAATTAAAAAGAAAAAGATTCATGCTCTTAGTCTCCAAGATTGAATTGGCTGTTTCCATCAAATTCAAACCTTAGTGAAACTCGAACTACATTTATGCAACATGTGCAAAAGGTAACCCAACTCCTCATATCCAAATAATCCTTATTAGGGGAATGAAAGGGTCAAGTTGATATATCATTCAAACCTTTGGCTTCTTCAGCTTGGCGACAACAAGTCGTGTGAGATCTGCTGCACTGGCAGAAGTATCTCGGCCCTTCCTCTTAGCAGCTTGAGCATCAGTATCATCCTTAAAATCGTCATATGCTTCGAGCTTCCTGCATGGTCCAAATCGGATAAATTATTTGTCAGAATACAAGCGAATAATAAGAGAAACTCCATATTTTTTGAGTAATAGTCTCTTTTCATCACATCAATGAAAAGTAATTTTCTTGTTTAAAAAAAAATGGATAACCAAAGCAGTACCGATTAATTGGTTGCATGTGCTTCATTGCTCCATTTTGCTTTGGTTCAATTAGAGTGAAGTCCTTTTGTTTTAGCTTTTCTTCAAGGAGGGCTCTTACTTTTAACATTTCCATGCTCTGGACACCCATTTGATTGTCCTGCAAATGTAAAAATTAAATTAAATAATAAATGATAAATAAAAATTAAAGAAAGCCAAATTGAAACAGGATGATAAGAGCAATTAAGAATCATAATAAAAGAAATCTCATCAACGTATTTAGTAGTGCACATTGCACAATTACCACTTGTTTATGCTTTCCTTCTTTCTTGCCTTTCTCCTTCAATTTATCCACGTTGCCTGACCCGGTCTTTGCATTGGGCTGCATAAGAAACAAAATCTTTCAAGTCAAATTCTGGATGCATATACCCTTCCAACGTACATGGCCATCGACTTCATCAGGAATGATGATTGATCAAAATTCAAACTATTTTTAACTCTCTGATTTTAACTTTAAACTCTAGCCAGAGAAATAATTTAATGAATTTGTTATTTTAATTATTCCATTTACATTTTATATTTAACATTAGATAATATTCATCACTGTTTGTGTCACATATTCAAATAAGTTGCAGAAACTTAGGCGGAAAAGTAAACTATTGTGCGCCTAGCAGAAAACTATTTTGAACGTAACCCATAAAAGCATAAATATTGTGTTTCTGCTTTTGCAACTACAGAAGCATTCATGATACTAAATATTAACTCAAATTTGAAGAAAGAATATAGGATATCATATAATGTTAAATAACCAAATAAAGAAAACAGTCCACAAGAGAAAAATAATGATATACGTGTAGGTAGATGCAGATCATTATCCAAATGTGGGTATGTATCATTGGAACATATGATAAATTTTAAATCTCAAAAACAGTTTAGAAAACTTGTCAATGTTTGCAATTTAAATGAAAACAACACACGCTGACTCAGAAAGGTAAATATTTCTTCATTATTTTCCCTTGGAACAAGTAACCAACAAAGGATAAACCTCAAGTAATATATGATGTTGAGATACATAGACATGCATATAAGATATAACGGCATCGTAAAATATGTATAAACAAAAACCTAGTGTTAGATTGAAGTAATACCAATCCCACTTTTTGGCCATCAGAAGCGTGATGAGAAGACCCCTGATCTTTTGTGAAGAGCTCAGCTAAAACAGAAGCATGCTCTTTGTTCAGTTTTACATTTGTTCCTTCTTGATGGTATTTGTTAATGATCTCTTCTAACTCAGATGGAAGATTCTCGTCAAGTTGTTTCACCTGTGAGGTACAGAACTAGTTCACACTTGCAACAGGGACAGGTGACATAAATAACAAAAACAGACAATAAATCGACCCTCATGACAGCACTCTCGTTTTCATGCATAACAAAGGAAGAAAATATGAGGCACTTGTCATGCTAGGTAAACTATTTTCATACGATGCGACAACAACTGGCAAATGGAGAAAAAGAATAGTTACGATTTGATGGGAAAAATTATTTAGTGGTTAAGCATATAAAACTGAATTCAGAGGTAGGAAGGAACCTTATTCAATAAGCTTTTTATCTCTACAAGCCGAGCTATTACAGGATGATCTCGTACTGCTTGCCCTTCAGACTTCAAGAGAAGATAGAAGGCTATAGCTTGGCAATAAGAGAGCAAAATAAGCTGCTTTAACTCCAAATATTGCAGTCCTGCTCCCACTGCAATTTTCCCGTTTTTAACCTAAAGAAATAATCAAGTGTAAAGATCAGTAAGTTAGTAATGCCCAATGTCATCTAAGTAAACAGAAAATCGGTCAAGTACAAACTTAACAACACAGAATCCTAATAAACTCTGTAATAAATATGGAATTTGTTCTCAATTTAAATAATTATGTCAATAGGAAACAATACCTCACTAGCGTTGAGCATAAATGATGTTCAATTTTAGGCTAAACGAGAGAAAAACGTACCTTGTTTAAAACTGGATTAATTTTGCTCTCAAGTTGATCCACTGCTTCATTCAATTCGGACAGCAAACCAATTAACTCTGGAGCAGAACTGTAATACCAAAATTTCACAAGCGGGAGATGTAAGAAAGCCATAGAGAACTTCAACTTCACAAAGAGAAAGAGATCGGGCAAGTTGTGTAAATACTTGATATGATCTTTTTGAATGGATTAAAGACTCAAAGCAATTCCACAATCACTTTAATCTCAATTAATACAGGAATAGTAAGGCAGCCATTGCAGGCAATTGAGAAAGCTTTGACCACAGGCGGAGGCTGGTTAAAGTGTCATGAAGGTGATGAAAAACTAAATAAATAAATAAGCAATACCTGTTCAAGACATCCATCTGCTCCTCCCTTGTAAGAGAATTCACGTCTTTAGCAATCTCCTGATATGTAGCATTCGTATCATCTGGAGCTTCATTTCTGGTTGAAGTTTTTGGATCAATTCCTTTTGCAGATATTTCCTGTGATGGCAGAAATTATAGTCATGTAAGAGTTGGTTGAGTTTATAGTTCAATGAGCTAAAAACTACTCCAAGTCTCCAACTGATTTTTCATTTTTTTTACTTGAGAGAAATGTTTGATAGTTCAATACAAGAGAAACAAATAGCAGAAGCAAATACCTCTAGAGTTAACTCCCTATCACTCTCATCGTCAATGCCAAAATCTTCCAATGAGAAAGTTTTTGCTTTCTCCTTCTGCAATCGAATTACCTCTTCCTCCTCTTCGGCAAGGGACTCATCATCACTTGATTGGATCTTCATCGAGTTAAAATACAAAATATTATTTCAACTACAATTGGAATTCTATTCGATAAAATAAAACTTTAAGTTAAAGCACATTGTATTGACAGCACTAGAAAAGAAACAAGGTTCCATTCAGATTGACAGTCAAACTCAAAAAAGATGAAATGAACCAGGTAAGTAGCAACAAGAAAAAACCATAATATTTAGGTCCTCACTTCAAAATCACGATTATCAGCATCATAGTATTTGCCTTTTCTTCCTCCCCATATAGTCTTTTGTTCTTCCATGTCCTCATCTTCATCCTCATGCATTTCATCATCTACGCCACCGAACTTTTCCCGCAAGAACTTCTGTTGTCTAGCAACTATTACAAACAAGCAAAATTGGATCAGATTAACAGATTAAAGACCATAGTTATGATGAATATCCAAAATTGGGTCGTATCATGCTCTCTTTTTCTTAATATAGAGTTGACTTCAATGATAGATTTTTTTGACCCATGAGTTGTCATTCTGTAAGAAAAATGAGCAGAGACGAGAAATTTAAAATATATTTACTTCTCAAAACACGTCTTACTTTTTGCAGCAAAACCAGTATCACGGATATCTTCTTCATCATCATCTTCATCTTCATCTTCATCTTCATCGTCAACACCCTGAAAAGATAGAGCAAATGTAAGTATTAAGAAAAGTTTAATAGGAACTGAAAGCTCCCGTACATGGATTAGGGAAAGAATCAGACTAGTATTGCAATGCACAATTGCACATGCAGTCTTTGTACTATGGAAACTAAAAGATGATTGTCTTGATCCAAAAAAAAAAAAAAAGAAAAAACCATTACATTGATATGGTGAAATGTGTACAAAAATCCTACCGACTTGTAATTACTAAAAGGTACTTCCAGTGAGTAATGAGAATAGACATGCTATAGGGAGTAGCCTCTATAAAATTAGATGTCTTTTTCCTTATCTAAAGAGATGATCATTCCATTCAAGCCACAAACTCTAAAAGAAAGCCCGACCATATGATCATCCCCTCTCCCTCCCCAAAACTCTCAAGTCTATCAAGGATGAATTGTCAAGAAAAGGGTTGTTGCCTACTTGGTTCAGGGTGACAATACCACATTCCTTCTTGTCACTGCTCAAAGAAATACATTCCTCAATCTCTTGCCAAAGATAAATGACGTACCTGAATCCCTTCCTATCATCTAAAAATTTCATGTCCTCCAAAGTTCAAAATAAAATGCATACATTTTTCTTCTGGTCCCCGTGTTAAGCTCATCCAAACACAAGAAATGTCAGAATGAATTACAATTTTTTTTTTTTTGAGAAGTGTGAGAGTCAATTATGCATAAAACTACGATTGGCTGGAAGTAAATACTATTGACAAAAATACTTCTACAACATGAGAAAAAGGACGATGTTGGAACCTCTAAATTAAAAACAGGATGCTCAGCATCTTCATCTGACTCCGGAGCATCACCATTAATATCAAGTGGAATAACATCTCTCTGCCTGTGAACTGCAAACGTGATACAAATCATGATACTCCATTGTTTCCATTTTCTCAACCATGATACATATGGATATTAAAGTTATCCAAAAAAATTAACATATCAGTGAACAACAAAACATACAAAAATATTGTTAAATGACACAAAAATCTTACAGGCATCAATTTCATCGTCCATATCTTCAGAGGCAGCATCATCATCTGCGACTCTTCTCTTAGAGTTCCTTTTTTCTTGCTTATGACTCTTTCTCTTGCCCATAATTAGCTAAGTTCAATTCAACGAAAAGAATAATACACCTGCAACAAATTTTTAGTTGGCCATAAGCCTATAACCAAAATAAACTGCGAAGCACCAACTTTTCTACATTCATATCATCCAAAGAGTAGATTAGAACATGACTTGCAGAAGTTTCCAGAATCATTTTCCATTGAAAGTCAATTGAATTTTTCTGGACAAATAATGCAAATTGTCTACTAGTTTCTAAAATTGAGACAGCAATTTGAATGCATAGAATAAGTGTTTTCCGAGATTCTCATGTTGTGAGTTTCTCAACACAAAACAAGACTTCTTATCGATTGCTGAAAAGTTGAAATGAGTATCAAATACTCCAAATAGAATATTACAAAAAAAAAAAAAACCATGTAATACGCTAAGAGCAAGACCATCATGCCACGAGGGCCAACTGATGAAGAAGGAAATCTCCACTTCAATATTTAGAGTATCAAGCTTCGTAATAAAGGAGATTGAGTGGACAAAGAAGCTTCAGGGCAACATGAAAACACCATATCCGAGAGCATCAATAAAAGGATTCTTATCCTTCAAGTTGTGTTTTCATGTAATTTTTATCGAACCTCCTAGTTCTACGAGATACGGATTAAAAGAGAATTGGATAAAGAGCCTCTGTTTCTAACAACAACTAAGGAATCCAGAAACAACCAGCCATGAAGTTGGAAGTTTTCAAAAGCTAGACTATTTTATTTCAAATAATGCCTGCGACCTTTTGTCTATTAGGGAAAATTGGAATACGATAGATTACTTCGACTGGTTCTTGATCAATAAAGTAGGGAGATGCTGGAAAATTCATGGTTGGTGGTGCTTTGGAGGATCTGGGAGACTAGAAACAAGGAAAATTTCCTCAGGCACCCAATAAACATACAGATGATAAAAGCCTCGATTGATAAACAGATGCAAGAAATTGATCGCAATTTTTCCGCAAGGCTGATATATATATATATTATATATATATTCGTTGCTGTTCTGCTATAGCTATAAAGACAATAGAAAAGGATCATAAAAACCACTTCTCTCATGAGACGAGTTCTAATTTGAGTTTTTCGAGGGAGAAGAAAGACATAGAAGGAGACTGGAAGAATACCAGTAACAACAAGAGAGTCGAAAATCGGTGCAATCCGCTTGAGGAGGCTACGGCGGCACAGAATCGGAGAGGCGGTAGCGCAACGGCAGCGATACTGAGCTGCTGAAGGGGAGGATGAGCCGGCGGGAAACAGAAGAAGGGGAGCACGTGAGAGTGAGAGGAAGATGAAAGGTTTAGGGTTTAACAAAGTGGGATGGTTGGATTGAAAATTTTTATTTTTTTATTTTTTATTATTGGTATTATTTAAATAATATGTTTCAATTTAATTATCTTTACATTTTTATTTTATAATTTATAACCCAAATATTATAGGGTATCGATTTTATTCTAAAATTTTAATTTGTAATATTTAAATAGTATGTTTAAATTTAGTATTAAAAAACAACGTTCCAATTTAGTTTTGTTTGAAAATTTACTAAATTAATTTAAAAAATACTTTTAAAATTTACCTCTTATTTTTAAAAAATACTATTAAATTTTTTTAAAAATTGGTCTTTTTATAATAAACTATAAACGGTTTTCACCCACTGTTAGTTGGAGATCAACATAAGTGAAACGATCTTTTGCATCAACCAACTATCTAGACTGTTTAATCTAGATAGTCCACAGTTAGCTAGTAAAACTTTAATCACCTTACATAGTAATTTGATAATACAGACTACTGAGATTCATACATACAAGACATTGTTAATTTCAACTAGTCACTACTTGAAATTATTCGACGACTTTCTAATAGTCTGTCCATACGACCTGGTAATACCAACCACTCCATCAAGCACGTTTTTTTTTTATTATTATTATTAATAATTGACATAATGCATTAATATTGTTTTCATTTGAAGGGTTACGCACTACGACCGGTGGTTGTCGTCGCCTGTTTCAGCGACATGGGCACGTTGGACGCCACCGCCCGCCAACTGTGTAACTTGCAATCTGTGAATAGCTCGTTTCAGTATGAACAAAAACGTTAGAAACTTCCATTAAGAGTTGTAATTCAAATTTCTAGTTTAGGTGTAGTTTGAACTAAAAACAGATAAAAATAACAAGTAAACAAGTAACTTAGTAACTAGAACTCATTAATACTGATCAATGCATCACTATGGATAATCAAACATTTATTCCTTCAACAAAATATTTCCAAAACTTTGAAAGAGGGCCAAGAAAGAACAGGTGGAGAAAATGTTCACTGGGAAAGGGGGACCTGTTTGGCTCAATTTTCATCCTCTGAAGCAGAGTCAAGTTCAGGTTCAAGTTCAAGTTCAAGTATAGCATTGAAACCAAACTCTTTTCCAGGTCTGAACAACACTTTCAGTTCATCTTCTGTTTGAGTTGTGTTAACCATCTTGTCCTTCACCTTTATATTTTCCTGCGTTGGAGTCAAAACAAAAGAAAAACGAGCTGTATCAAATTCATTTCATAAACTGCGTCCTCCTTTATCTAATTGTTTGACTTCTTTCTATCATTTGTCTGTTACGTCATGCCAAATTAACAAAATATTAACAAAATATATGTATAGCAGACATGTCATGTAACAGCCCAAGCCTACCGCTAACAGATATTGTCATTTTTGGACTTTCCCTTTTGAGATTCCCCTCAAGGTTTTTAAAACGATCTGTTAGGGAGTGGTTTCCACACTTTTATAAATAATATTTCGTTCTCCTCTCCAGCTGATGTGCGATCTTACACATCATTTTAGTTAACGATGGTAATGCTCTATCACGTAAAATCACAATTGAAACTATTGAAACTTTTGAAAATATAAAGATATATAGAAACTATACAGACACAATCATCATAAGTTTGTAAATAGTTAACGAATAGTGATTTCAATATACCCAATATAATTAAGATCTAAAAGGCATCTAGGAAAACCAATTCAAAAACAGCTCCCAAATTAAAATCAGCACACAGGCAGTGGGCATAAAAAAGGAGCAAAGCAATGAGGATACAACTTGCCTTCTTTGCATAATCTGCCATAGTTGAGTTTAATATTTCTTGTATGACGAACTTTGTGACCCGATCCTTACCAAGGACTTCTAAGAGGAAGCTTTTTGGGACCTGAAGGAATTCGTTATTTACAAATAGAAACCTTGGGGAAGAATAGAACAATATGTATAAGAATAGAACGATATTGAGAAAAAAAGACATAACAACTTAAAAGTACTTGGAAACCCAAAGGGGAAAGTTGAAAAGGCCAAGAGAAGCAACTCACATTTGAAGTTTTCCCTGGCCAAGCATCAACGGGCATGAAAACACGAAAACATTAGAAACCATATAAAGTCGAGTCATCTGCTACTAAACATAAAAATTTAGGAGATGTAAAAGCAGCTGCATATATGAATTCGTAATTATAGAAACGGTACTTCTCAATTCTCATGCTTGTCTATATGGATGAACATGTAAAAGACTTGTGTTGCAGTATAAATGAACGGTTGTAACGACATTCACAGTGAAGGGGGGAGGAAAATCACAGTAATACCTCCTTTTTGCTTACGAAATCCTGGCATCGGCGGGGCTGAGCGGGCCAAATTCGTCAAAACTTGATCGAATACCTTTTGCGTCTCATCCCCAGTCAAGTTCACTCTTAGCTGTTCATTAGATTTCATTAGACATTTATCAAAGATATGTACCCAATCTTTACATCTTGATTTCCTACCGTGGGCACAAGTTGTAACAAAGTGAGGTTTGGGAGAGTGAGAGAATAGATAACGAGACGGTAGTCTCTTAAGGATGTAAGCTTTTCATGAGTTAAGTATGGTAGTTGCCAGTTGGGGAGAAGAGAAATCTCTAATTATCCCTCTAAGTTTTACCATCTTGTTCATAAATAAAATAAACCATCTTTTATCAAGTTTTGGAATGCAAGGTCTGAAGTAATAGATTAGCCTCCATTTTGCAATATGAAATACACTTACATTTGGTAAGATGTGTATTTCATATGGGGAACTATATGTATAATTTGTATGACTTAAGAGGATAAAAGCTTACACCAAATTTCCATATGAAATATACATATCATCTTATAAGATTTGTATCAGTATGCATCAAACAGCATTAAATCTACTCTTGAAAGTGTCAGCGGAAAGTGTTTTAAAATGCTATAAAAGGATTAGATGTAAATTCCTTCAGGATGAAAATCAAAGTGGTAAAACTCTATGCTACAACCAAAAATGTTATGCATGCTACAACTAGTTCACATAGGTAGTGTTACCTGTATCTTGTTTTCATCCTCAGATTCTACAACTATTTTAGCATTTTTTAAGGTTATAGCACCTTTGTAATCTGTGATGGCTGCCTCCAAACCTATGACATCAAAACAGATCAACAAAACAGAGACAACTTTTACCAAATCCATCATTGTGTTTCTTAAACACGATTTGCAATATACTCAACACAATTTTTTTGAAACATGATACAGAAGAAAATAATATCTTCTGAGTGCATGCAAGACAAGATTTACTGGTAAAAACTGTCCTACTTTTGTCATAGCTTCCAAATTACTATGACCCGAATCGATAACGGTTTTGTTTCTAGCTTTTCGTTTACATAGTTTATGCTTATTTTCTAACAAATTCTTTACTATGGTTTCCATCTTTCTTAAAGAAACATTTAAATTCCCAGTCAATTCCAATAACAAAAACAAATTTGGCTTGAATTTGGAACACACTTTTTAGAAGGCAGATAACAAAACAAAGAACCTCATAGGTGGAAGTAATGTTTATGAGCTTATACTTTGAATACCAAATGGTTATCAATTCTGGAAGAAACGAAGAAGAAAAATAAAGTTAAAAAATACATTCGATCAAGTTAGTAATTTGGTCCACGAACAATTTGATTCCTGTATTTTAAAACTTGTAACGATGTGGTCAATGAACATAATTTAGTCCTCGTAGTTCACAATAGGTCTAAACCATTACAAATTTGAATATACATAGGCTAAATAGTAACATACTGAAGTTCATGACTAGAATCAGAATTACCTGAACTAGCTATGGCCGTCGGTCTGGACAAAAATCTGGAACCAACTACAAGGAGACTATAAGAAACTGAGGACCTGGAAATGAAGAAACGTTCCTACTTCTATACATCAGTTTCTATGTACAATTCACCAAATCGAAACTGAACAAGCAATATCCATCACTACACCGCTCAATAAACAAATAAAAAAATCAAAATACATGTTTACCTTGTACACAGCCTATCCTGTACATTTTCAAATTCAACGCCTCCGAAGTTCATACAAATCAGAGCATTGCGGCGGCGGCCATTAACAGGAACCTGCAACACAAAAAATGATTTGAAAATGGTAATATCCCAAACATATTGGGAGGAAGGCGGAAAAATGCGGTGGAGCTTCGAGATTCGATTCATTGGTTAAGCTACTGAGAATATGGATAGAATTACTTACTTTGGTGAATACTGGCCGCCGGAATTCTGAAGCGATGTTGGCTACCGTTGCAGTTGCGGTTGCGGTTGCGGACGCCATTTTTTTCAAGCGCGCCTCAGCTTGAAAGTTTCTCTTCCAGCAAAGACTTATCCAAGTTGCAATACGACGCCGTTTAATTCCTTCTAAACATTCACGCGGCTACGCCTTTTTTTCAAACTTACCATTTCTAACTCTTTTAAACTTAAAATTACTCCAATTTTTTTTAGGTTTCTTTTTATAAAAAAAATAAGGTAAGATAAAATTGTGACTGGTTCGATTTAACTCTATTTTCATCCCGAGTACACGTGACATATATATATATATATATATATATATATATATATATATATATATTTTAACAATATTCAAACACATATTTTATGTCAATTGAGATATGTTCAAGTTGACATAGTCACACATTCTATTTATGTTTAACAATTTACCGTTACACAAATCTTAAAAATAGTATTTAATATAAAATTTTAAATTAAAAATTTCTATAAATTTATTGACGGTAATAAATTGATTAAATTTATAGTCAATTTGAACCTAACTCAGATAGAGAAGATATATACGGAAACAAAATGTAATAAAAATTAAAAGATTATCGTGTTATATGAATTTAACACGTATGGTTCTGTATACAATCTTATTATATATATCATATTGGACGCTATCAATATAAAATCTTATTGATAAACAAAAGATAAATTTCTTCTTTCTTTCTTCACAATATAAGTAAACAATATTGTTTGTTCTTCCTCAACAATGGCAGGTGCAGCCACCGGGCTAGTTTCTCCGTCGACAATTTCGCCGGATCTCGCCATCTTTTCCGGTCAAAACCTTGATATTCCCCATCCTACTCATGGACAAAGCAAAGGACCTCCGGAAGTCTTCAAATCCAGATTTTGGAGCAAACTCTTGGGCAATTTGCATCGTGTCGTCCCCGAAACGGAGCTGTTGGTCGATCCCGAGTACCGCCTTCTTCGAAAGGATCTTCGAGTAGTACAGACCTGTGAATTGATAGTCATTTCCAGATTTTGGTGTTAGATTCACTGTTGGGTTTGTTTTTGATTTCTTTGGGCATTTCTTTTGAAGCTCTTTTAACAATGATTTGTTCATTGTTGGGTCTGGTTTTTTTGTGCCATTGAAATTGTATAGCCTGTCCTTGATGTAGCTGCAATGTGTTTTCCCCATTGAATGTGCTCCTAATCATTCGAGTTAATCGATTAGGAACGGATATCGTAATTATAACGACTCGTTTTTCGAGGGACTTACCTAGAAGTGTTGCCATGTCTAAGACATCGAGACTCTTGGACTCGAAATATGCTAGCCCTTCTTGCCATGATATAGAGGGGGACGGGAAATCTACCGCATCAATACTCGTTCTTAAACAATCCCTCCTTCCCGTATAAACTGGATACGACGG
The DNA here is from genome assembly GCF_002738345.1 of Cucurbita maxima. Classification (NCBI taxonomy): domain Eukaryota; kingdom Viridiplantae; phylum Streptophyta; class Magnoliopsida; order Cucurbitales; family Cucurbitaceae; genus Cucurbita; species Cucurbita maxima. The sequence continues at coordinate 2,656,811 of NW_019272040.1, read as the reverse complement.
TGCACCGGCCTGCATCGAATCGTTAAGATCACATTTGATTATGATTTACGTATGACATGCATAGAAATAGTATAGTGAATGAAAAATAATTGATACCAAATGGGCAGCGTCCCGAGTGGCTAGGTTAAGAATATCTGTACAAGAAACAACACCCGGACAACGGTCTTCGAGTACAATTTTGATCTTGTCGATTTCTTCGAACCCTTCTAGGCCTTGGTTTTGTGGTGCGTTTTTCTCTGAGTTTCGTCCATCGAGAAGTATCGAACCATCACAACCCTATACCAAGTAATCAAATTCGTCAGTAACTATCCTACAAGATCATTCTCATTCCAATGTAATCTCGGTTCATTCTTACGTCCTTACTTTACTTGAGCGCCACACAATTTACCTTCGAACTATTTTTCCATCCAAAATTTCTTAAAAATCTCTACTCCGACCCCAACCAAAAAACGAGAAACAACAAACAACGTGTAATAGCTCAAGCCTACAGCTAGCAAATACTGTCCTCTCTAGATTTTTTTCTTTCGAACATCCTTTCAAGACTTTAAAACGTGCTCACTAATAAAAGGTTTCCATACCCTTATAAATGGTGTTTCGTTCTCCTCCCAAACCGATGTGGGATCTCACACAATGACTACAAACATCACGAATCGAGCGAATCTAAACATAGTATAATTTTCATAAACTAAAAACGAGAAACAACAAACAACGAATAGAAACATCAAGACTCGAGCGAATCGATATACGTTTTTGGAGAGGCAATCGGCGGAGAGCAAGCGGAGGAACTTGGCAGTGATGCTCTTATCCTTTTGCCAAAACAATTTGACTTGATGCTTTATGTATGTCTCAGCATCAGGGCATGTTGTGTTAAGCTTGTAGTAATGCCATATAAGCTTCACCGGCGGCTGCAATGTGTTCTCAGCCTTCACGCTGCACAGGCAGCTCATCAAGGCTAGCCCCACAAGGGAGAGAACAAGCCACCTTGTTCTTCTCTCTCTCATCATCTTTCCCTCTCTCTCTCCTTTCAAAATCAAAGGATTTCTTCTTAACTCCAATTATTCATTAATGGGTTTGGATTATTTATACACAATAATCTTCCTTTTTGTTTTATTTGTACTCCATGTGGCACTTGCAATGTTACTTGGGTAGCACGTCGTTGAAACTCGATGTTACTTGGGTTGAAATAATTTGACGTTGATTATGGAGGTTATATAATGTTTTATGTAACGCGTGTATGTTTGATTGTGAGATCCCATGTCAGTTTGAGAGGAGAACGAAACATTTTTTTATAAGGGTGTGGAAACATCTTCTAAAAGTTGACAGTGACACTAACGAGCTGAAATAGGCAATATTTACTCGCGGTGAGCTTGAGCAATTACAAATGAGAGCCAGACACTGGGCGGTGTGCAACGAAGACGTTAAGCCCCCATGAGGGTGGATTGTGAGATCCTACATCAGTTGGAGAGGAGAACGAAATATTTTTTATAAGAGTGTGGAAATGTCTTTTAAAGGCCGACGACGACACGTAACGAGCTGAAACAGACAATATCTATTAGCGGTGAGCTTGGATTTTTATAAGAGTGTGGAAATGAATGAGCTAAAACGAACAATATCTATTAGCGATGAGCTCGGACTATTACATTGATATTTAAGTTTTATATGTTAGACGAACACGACTCTCTACAATGGTATGATATTGTCCACTCTGAGCATAAGCAACTCAAACCGGGGTATTTTGATTGGTTTGAAGATACAAAAAGTAATGGGAATGTGGTGGACACATGCATTGATGAGTCTTGACATTCTCCCAAAGTAAGTGATGAACACACGTTTTGTAGGAAGCAAACCACATGCACATGCACACACACCCTTCAATTAAACTTTATGTAATTAATTATCTTCAAGATCCAATACCATTTTTAATTAAAAATGCCAATACAAGTTTTCTTCTATTATTTAATTTTTAATATATGATTTTAATTAATGCATTTCCCATTCTAATAAATTAATTATACTTTTCTCTTTAGATCCCGACTCATTCTCTTCTCAAATAAAGAACCATACTAATTGAAGAGAGAGATAACGTGCTAGTCGATATTGTCCTCTTTGGCTTTCCCTTTCGGGCTTCCCCTCAAAGTTTTTAAAACGCGTTTGTTAGCGAAACATTTCCACATCTGGGTGTTTCGTTCTCCTCCCCAACTAATGTAGGAATCTCACAATCCACCCTCTTCGGGGCCAGCGTACTCACTGGTACATGTTTCTTTCTCCAATCGATGTGGGACCCCACCAAATATACCTTTACTGGCACACCGCCTCATATCTACCAGCCTCCTCGCTGGGCACATCTCCTTGTATCTACCCTTTCAGGAAACAACCTCATCGCTGGAACATTGTTCGATGTCTGGCTTTGATACCATTTGCAACCGGTTAGACTCACCCCTAGGAAATATTATACTAACGATAAAAATGTTTTTAAAAAAATAAACGAAATGAAAAACATTTTTATTAATTTAGTTAAAATATTTTATTAGAAAATGGCCGACTTGTATCTTATTTGTCGGCAAAGAAAATTGATTCAAGTTGACCACGCAACTACCCGTTGCTTCTACAATTATTATTATTATTATTATTATTATTATTTAATTTCAACTAATTTTTTTAAAATAAATAAATAAACATGGTTTGATCTTTGTTTTCAAAAGCACCAAATCTATCAACATCTTAAGCTTTCAATCCAACTCGAGACACTTCAAATTAAAACTTTAATGTTTAGATTTTAATTTTTATTTATTTATTTTCTTTTCTTATTAATAAACTTTAATCACTTAAATTCACGGGTAAAAAAATATTTACAGAGTAGAGTGCAAATTCCTCAGGAGAATTCACAAGAATCAAGTTTTCAATAGGTTTTTCCGCGGGATCAAGGTCGGGATTAGGGATGAAAAATGTAATCTTTGTCCCCGACCCTGTTTAACTGGTCTGGAAAAATATCTCCTCACTTCCATCCTATTCCCCATTTAAAAGAAGACGTTTTGCTTCGTTTTGGATGAACCCGACGGGTTAAATGACCATCTCTACCCTCATAGGATAAACGGGAATGATTGTATAGGAGGACATACATTTTATATCCGTACATTATAATAGTTAAATGTCAAGTTGCATGGTTTTTAAAAATGTTTAGTTAACTTAAAGTTTCAAATCATTCTCAAAGTCTTTGCTAATTAGTTGGCTACAACCATTTGTTTGAAAAAGCAAGCAAATGGCGTTTAAATTGCTGATCTTTACGTTTCTTTATCAGCAAATGATGCATTTCGTCTCCTTTTTGCTTCTCTTGCAGGCAACCGTGTTCAAAACTTTACCCTATTTTTATGATAACGTTGTTCGTTTATTAAGCATGTATTTACGATTTTACCCTTTTCCCGCTCCTATAATATTGTTAATCTAGGTCATCGTTGGTGTCATTGTGATAAGAAATCCCGATGACGAAATGGAAAAAATGTTACTAAAGTTTAGGGTACGACTATATAATGGCAAAAGCTCACCACTAGTAGATATTGTCCTCTTTGGGCTTTCTTTTTCGAGGGGCTTTTTTTTTTTCGAGTTTTCCCTTATAGGTTTCCACACCCTTGTAAATAATGCTTCATTCTCTTCCCAACCGACGTGGGATCTCAAAATCCACTCCCTTCGACATTGACACTCAGCGTCCTCGCTGGCACACTGCCCCTTGTCCATCCCCTTCGAGGCTCAACCTACTCGTTAAGACATCGTCTAGTGTTAAGCTCTGATACCATTTGCCCAAGCCCACCGCTAGCCGATATTATCCTCTTTGGATTTTCCCTTTCGAACTTTTTATCAAAGCTTTTAAAACTCGTCTTCTAGTGAGAAGTTTTCACACCCTTATAAACAATGTTTCGTTCTTTTCCTCAACCAATGTGGGATCTCACAATATTTTTACACCTTACAACACTTGGCTCTACACATTTACAAAGTTAACTCATGTTCGGCTCTTAAGAGAGCTGAGAGTGATTTGAACTTCTGACCTCTTGATAGATGTTATACGTCTTCATTAGTTGAGTTATATTTAGATTAACAAACAAAACGCACAAGTTCTTGACTTTTGGTGATAGTCGAGTTGATAATGAAGTTTGTTTTTGTGTTATACGAAAAACCGATGTGTTTAGTCAAACAAACCCCATGATTAGATGTTGATGGAGATTTATTAAGAAACAAGTTGATGTTTAATTAGCAAGCCGATGCGATATATTTTCTGTCTGTGCTAACTTTAAGAAACACCAATCAACGATGATGAAAGCTAGTAGACTTCGTAGAGATTTATATCGAGTATGCTTTGATTTAGCAAACCAATCTTCGGTTTATCCATTTCGTTTAGGTTAAAGTTATAAATTTAGTCTGTGAGAATTCCTCAGATCTAGTTTTCAGTTCATTCATATACCCTTTATTTGCGCGAGTGTCACAAGACAAGTCGTCTCTTTTATTTTTCGGTTCTGACCATAGTCATATCCCTCTATTTGATTTATCTTTGTTTTCGTTCGTGAAAAGCTCGAGACAGTGTCCAGATCGTTACGTCTTTCGTGAAACCCTCTATACTATTAGAATGTTAAAGCCAATACACCAAATGGCAAACAACGTTGAAGCAAGCAGTCTAAATCAGTCTCCTATTAACAACTCCTAGCTTTTGTTGTGATCTTCGAAGAATTGACCACCAAATTAGGGTTTTATTCCTCACATTCGTTGCAGAGGAAAACGAGAAACATTTTTTATAGGGTTTGTGAATTTTTTTTCTAGTATACGAGATTTAAAACTGTGAGGCTGACAGCGATGTATAACAGATCAAAACGAATAATATCGGCTAGTGGGGTGAACTTGAACTGTTACAAAAAAAACGAATCGAACGAAATGAGTAGAATGTCGACAAAAAGGTGAGAGATGAATGATTTGATGATATTTTATGAGTGGAAGAAAGTGACGTCATCCTACTTTATTTAGGGTTTGGGGACTTTTTATGCTTTGTATTTCCCACTTATGGAACCAATCATTTGACTCATCATATACCCTACTTTTCTACATATTTTTTATTTAAAAAACTAAAATTAAAAAAAAAATTAAGTCTCGATAGGAGTGTACCTTGCTCGTAAGACTCGAATATATGATATTGTGTGTGAATATGACTCAGAAGCTCGGTGTAGGACTTCTATTTCATAAACCGACCTTCGTAAGGGTTAGAGATCACATAGATACACTTTGAATGAGATACTCGAAACATTATGGTCTTATTTTAAATATTAAAGTTATTGAAATTTAATTAATGAGTAGAGATTTTTTTCTTTGGGGTCGAGTGAACCTGGGTTGAGTTAAAAAAAATTTAAATCAACTCAAAATTTTAGGTACGGTAAGGGTTAGATTGACACGACCAAAAAACATTAACCTATGAACCCACATGAATTTTTCGATATTTAAAAAATTCAACTCGACCTAAGTTAAGAAAAATTTAACCCAACTCAACTTTTATGATTTGAGTTGGATAATTCGTGTTGGTCGGATTCTCGAACAATTTGAACACCCACTTTTAGATAGCTTTAATACTTATTTATTTATTTTTGTCATTTTCTCTAATGTTTACGAAGGAATAATCAACCACTTGATACCATTATATTCTTTATAAAAATTAATAATATTTAAAAATGAATACATTAAAAATAAAATATACATAAATGATCCGATCGACCTGAATCAATACAACCCAATATTTTTACCGTCGGATCGGATTGAATTACCATCTAATTAAAAACAATTAAAACCGTAACAAATTAAGTTACAATCTAATTAATTGATAGGATGGGTTTAAATTTATTATACTATGTAAACAAAGAGTAGGTGTTATGTAACTTCAAGCAACCAATAAATAACAATTAGAGCTTATATTATATTATATCCTAAAGTTTAATGCGCCATTAATTAAATTATACGAGCATATATTGTCACACATCGTGTATGCTTTCAACTAAAGAAAAAAAAAATTATTTTTGTTTTATTCTTTTAAGATTCGTTTGTTGTTATCTAAAATAAAGATGAAATATTAAATATATGTTTTATTTTACAATATCAATCATTATTAATATCATGTAATACAAATCATATTATTAAATACTATATAATAATGGGTTGTTATGTTATAGAAGTTTCAAAAGGGTTGCTATCATTGGTTGATATAATAAAATTAAAAAGTTAAATATATTTTAACTTTAGAGGAAAGTTTTAAATTAATTAAGTAAATATTGTTTATTGAGATATCACACTTAGGTGACCATGATTTTTTATTTATTAATTTTGATATATTTTATGTATTTTTTAAATTAATTTTTTATTCTCCCAAAATGTTAAAATTTATTAAAAATATCGTGTTTAAAAAATACTCTCGAATTTTAAAAAATGTCATTAATACCCTTTAATTTTCTTAAAAAATTCAAAATAATTTTGTCATATTTAAAAAATATACGGGACCGGAGTATTTTTATTAATTTAGCCTAAAATAAAATAAAATTTGCTATAATAATAATAATAATTATTATTATTTTATTTCTTTTCAAAAGAATCCTCCTTCCTCCCTCAATCAAAATGGTCAACAAACAGGCTTTTTATGTTCTCCATAAGAAAGCATGGACATAACCCTTTTCACAGCTAAAGAATCCCCCACAACCTTTTTCAGCCAAAGCCATGATCATCGTCATCGTCATCGTCTTCATCGTCTTCGGTTCCCCAATTTAGCCATGCAAAGCTCCACCAGCCAGTCGTCGGAGTACTCACTCGACCACTCTCTGCCCGCCACTGTGGGAAAATGGGCCTCCACCCTTCTCAATGAGTGCGCTCGAGCTATCTCCGACAAAGACTCCAACAAAATCCACCATCTTCTTTGGATGTTGAACGAGCTCGCCTCCCCGTACGGCGACTCCGATCAGAAATTGGCTTATTACTTCTTGCAAGCTCTCTTCTGTAAAGTGACCGAAACTGGCCTCACTTGCTACAAAACCCTCATCACCGTTGCCGAGAAGAATTACTCCTTCGACTCCGCTCTCAAGCTCATCCTCAAGTTTCAAGAGGTAACGGTCTAAAATCACCACTAAACTCAAAAGTTTAGCTTCGATTTATAACAATTCAAAAATTTAAGTTGATGGGTTATAGCAAATTTAATTTATTTTTCTTTAGGTAAGTCCGTGGATGACATTCGGGCACGTGGCATCGAACGGGGCAATTCTAGAGGCTCTCGAGCGAGAAACGAAGCTACATATCATCGACATAAGCGACACCCTTTGCACCCAATGGCCAACCCTATTAGAATCGCTAGCCACACGCAATGATGACACTCCACATCTCAAGCTCACGGTGGTATCAACAACAACAAAGGTGAAGTCTTTAATGAAGGAAATAGGGCAAAGAATGGAGAAATTCGCAAGGCTAATGGGAGTCCCTTTCGAGTTCAATCCCATAACGAATCTTAACCAATTAAGCGACCTCGAGAACGAAGCTCTCAAAGTAGAAGAAGATGAAGCCATTGCTATAAATTGCAATGGAGCTTTAAGAACCGTAAAAATCGAGGAGAGAAACGCTGTGATTTCAATGTTGAAATCGTTAAAGCCTCGAGTTTTGACAATTGTTGAAGAAGAAGCTGATTTCATAAGCTCGAAAAATAAGTTCTTGAGCTATTTTGATGAGTGTCTTAGATTTTACACGCTCTACTTCAAGATGTTGGAAGAGTGCTTTGAAGCAACGAGCAATGAGAAATTGGGTTTAGAAAGAGAGTGTTCGAGAAACATTGTGAGGCTCTTGGGGTGTGGTAATGAAAGCGAACTCGAACGAGAGTTAACGAGCGAGAGAAGAGAAAAGGGAAAGCAATGGAGCAAAAGGCTTGAAGAACGAGGTTTTTCATCGGCTCGATTTAGTGACGATGTGATGGATGACGTTAAGGCTTTGCTCAAAAGGTATAAACCCGGTTGGTCGTTGATGCATTGGACCGGTGCTACCGACACGAACCGAGATGAAGAAGAAGGTGGTGATGATTCAAATGGAATTTATTTGACATGGAAGGAAGAACCAGTGGTGTGGATTTCAGCATGGAAACCCTAGAGGGACATTTTTTTTTTTTTTTTTTTTTAAGCAATGAAAATGTTAAATAAAATTGTTGTCGAAATTTGATTTTCGGATTGAATCTTTAACTATCGAAACATTTGCGTACTCAATGTAACATCTTCTAGATTTCGATAGAGACAACTGTATCTATTTAAAAGAGAAGGGTACCAGAAGAGAAGAATCTAATGTAACAGACAAGATCTATGGCTAGAACTCAGAAAGTGGTTGAAGATCGTTTGAAAACAAGTAGCTGAGACCCTGATTCAATCGACGATTCGTGAAGAGATAAACCACCAAAAATAGGCTAGAACTAGCTGAGCTTCGAGATTGCGTAGGTTATTTTGTAGCTAAAACGAAGTGACAAGACATTGAATGTTTTATGGTTGGATTTATCAGCTTGGGAGGTGGGAAAACAACATCCATATGTGTATTCTTCAATTATTCGTTTTGACATGTCGGTGGGTTCTTCAAAAACGTAAGGCACGGATTCAGCAAACGTCCAGCACCCAAGTGCACGGAATCAGAAAGAGGTTTAGGGGTGAAGGGTCCAAGGGGAAGAGGTTGAAGCACAAGTGTAGTGAGTTGATCCCATGTTTGGGTGTTGGTCCAGTGATTGGAATAGCATATTTTTTGCTTGAATTACCACACATTTGTACTGCCTTTAGCCTAACATTTCATGGTGGGAAACCAACTTTTTGTAGCTTTCTTTTGAGATAAGGATTGGGTACTTCCTCCACCTGCCCTTTCCCCACTTACCTTACGCGTGACTATGTCATGTTTACAAGTCTTCTAACGGTGGGCTTAGATTGTTCCATCTTCATTCTAAGTACAGTTTACACACAGCCGAGTAGAATATAAGACTTAGTTAATTCGTTCCCCTCTTCAACCGATATGGAATCTCACAATCTACTCTCTTGGAGGCTCAACGTCTTCGCTGATACACCACTTAGTGTCTAGCTTGTAATAACTCAAAGCCCACTGTTGGAATATCTTGTCCTCTTTGGACTTTCCCTTCTGAGTTTTCCCTCGAGGTTTTAAAATGCATCTGTTAGAGGGATTTTTACACTCTTATAAGGAATGTTTTGTTCTCATCCTGTTTTGACTTGATCCCTTAGGGTTTTTCTCGAGGGAGGTTTGGACAAGAGGCCTATTGAGACAATTTTAACAAATGAGTATTACGAGGAAACGAGTTCAGGTCGGCCTTTGGGATTTTGGTCCGAGATATATTAGGTCAAATTTTTCCTCGTTTGTAGATGTTTTTGGCTGATTTTTAGTTCATTAGATTAGTCTTGAAGAGCTCCGTAACTTGTTTGCTGACATCTAAAGTTATCGAGGGCAATCGAAGAAGATAATACATCGTTATATTATATTATTTATAATACTTCAACGTTTAATGTAGATTATTTTTTAATTTAAATTTATGTTTATTATATTAAATTTCAAAATATAATAGATTTTTATATTATATTCATAATAAATTTGTTAAAAATATTTAGTTAAATAAATAAAACAATAGGAGGTCGATGGGCTTGACTTGGGCCTCTATGATTTTGGGCCCATTTGGCACATGGTACAGTTGATTAAATTTATTTAAATAATCAAATATAGTTTAATTGGATTAATTTGTCACATGTGCTAATTTATAACAAAGTAAATGATTTAATTCAAGTTGCCTATTTTTATTTTTTTCCAATGGGTTTTTTTGTTTAGAAAAATGAATTTTAATTTTAAATTGTATCAAATTTGTATCATAAATTATTTATTTCAATAAATTAAAATTAACTAAGTGTTATAAAAAAAATAAAAATAAAAAGCCAATTAAAATGTTGGGTTTTGCATAATTAAAATATTGAAGCCTAATTATTAATTAATTTAGAAGCCTAGGCTTGGTAATTAAAGAGAGTGTCAAGGGACAAAACTGTAAATGAACATAATTGAGTAATAGCTATATTCTTTGCCCGCCCCCATGAATTAGAATTAGGGTTTGTGAAGGGGTTTCAGTATCGCTACACTCAGGAAGGCGCTTACTCTGTTCTTCACGGAAAATGGTACTGATTCCTAATTTCACTGGATTTTCTTTGTATTTGCTCTGCTTGTAATCATTTGAACATGGTAGAGTTAAGGATTTTTCCCCATTTGTTATCATTTTAATGGTAGGTTAAGTTAAATAAATTTCAATTTACTTCTCTTTGGACTGAAATTTGATGAATAAGGTCAAGGAATTTTCATCAGTTGCATGATTCTGCTGTGTTTTGTTGAGTGTATCTTATTTATTCATATCGTTGTTGGAAGATTCTGTTGTTTTACCTTCGCATTCTCATAGCTGAAGTGTTTACTTTATAATTTTTGCAATGTTCGTTCCGATCCATTCCTTTTCGTTCTTTATTAGTTTTGTAGGTTGGATCATTTGACTTATGCAATTGAAAGGGCATCAGATCTCAAACTTTCTTGACGAATTAACGAACGCAATTTCGGTTGTATGCTATATGTCTATTTGTCAATTTCTTTGTGAGAGTACACGTGAAGATTTCTAGTTCTTTGGAAGAATATTAATGAAACATAGATTTCTTGTGTAGAGTAATGTAAAAATTTCAACTTGTGTTCTTTGGACTGAAACTTGTGGTAAAGGAAATTGTTATTGGCTTCATGTCTCTGCTTTGATTATTAGTCATCTGGATTTTACATTAACTTCTGTCCAGATTTGTTGAGTGTTTTGGGTTGGGTTTATTAGCGGTATAAGGTGTTCTTGAAGTTTTTTGGCCAAGGTTTAGAGGTATTCAAGTAATTATTCGAGATTCTGGGACTGTTCGGTTGCCTCACTCATTTGCAAATCTTACTTTTGTGTTATGTTATGATCGATTCTTACTCTTTTTATTCCATAATTCATTGTGCAGCCGAAGCAAATTAACGAGATCAAAGATTTCCTTCTCACTGCCAGAAGGAAGGATGCTCGCTCTGTGAAAATCAAGAGAAGCAAAGATGTGGTCAAGTTCAAAGTTCGATGCTCCAAGTATCTTTATACTCTTTGTGTTTTCGACTCCGAGAAGGCAGAGAAGTTGAAGCAGTCTCTTCCACCAGGTTAACTTTTTGAACAACTACAGTTGTAATTACTTAAAACAATTTCATGCACATAATTATCAGTACTTTAGAATGGTTTAAATTCATATCATAAGGTACTTATGTCTGACCATAATTCAAAACGAGAAGGCCAAGAACATGTATAGGTGCTTCCATTATTTGCTTTTGTCGCCATCAATCTACTAAATCCATTTCTTGTTTCACTTTATCCTCGGCATCGTCGTTATCTCACCGATCTCTTTAAAAATTCTGTTATTAGTCTTGTATTTACCCCTCACTTTCTCTAATCCATGTCTCTGTAAATACTTTTGTGTATTTCCTGATAACTTGCATTGATTCTGTAACGACCTAGATTTTCTAATATAAGTTTTCAAGAAATTCATGTTTTTCTTTGAGGATGACTTCAGTAAGAGTTGTCCATTGAATCTACTCACCAAAGCCTTTGTTTTGTGATCCTAACATGATTACTGAGACCTGACATTTGTTTTACTGATTGTTCATCAGGTTTGAGTGTGCAAGATCTGTGAAAATATGTTGGGTTAGAGCCTGACAGCAAGAAGAGGACCAAAGTTTTTGTTTTAGTTGAAGTTTTTTTGTCCAAGTATTTAGGGAAATACATACATTTTAAAGTGGATTGAGTTTATTATGCAATTCCCAGTTGATGTTTCAGTAAAATTATGTACTCTTGATGTGATTCCCAGTTTTGGTTCCAGCAATCAACTTCTAAACTTTGCAAAATGAATGAAACATGAAAAAATCTGCCTTTTGTTATAATTATACTCTTTATTTTTTTATATAAAAAAAAATTTGTTAATTCTTTTAAAGTTGAAGTTTGCAGAAATTTGATAAGCTGTATCAATTTTGACTTGGAAAATTTTATATTACACTATAAGAATTTCGCTTATTTCTCTAAAAATTATGACAATGAATTTTTTTTAAATGCAAGTTTTGCACAAATTTTAATTTGACTTATACAAATATATATCTATATGTCTATATATAATAATAATAAAATAAATCTACAAATTTTTTTATAAAGTTTTTATCTAAATTATATTGGCATGGATTTATTTGTTTAAAATATAATTTGGTGAATTAGAGTAAATTATTTATTTATTTTCTTTTTAAATAAAAAAAATCAGAGTTCAAATAAATTAAAAAGAACTTAAAAAAAAACAGTTTGAACTACAGACCAAGTTTATATAATTTTTTTTAATAATAATAATAAAGAAAAAAATAGAAAATTGTAGTTTGGGCCATTATATTTGAAGCCCAGCTCAGCCCTGCCCAAGTTGTTTCATAATACCTATAAATACAAAGCTATGAAAATTAGGGCTATTTGAATTTGGAGCGTCCACAAGCCGGCATTCGCAGTTCTTGTCGCAATGGTAACTCGCAAACTCCCTGCTTCCCAACTTCATGGATTTCATTGTTCATAGTTTTTTATATTCTCAATCCATGTTTGGTTTTTGTTCCTGTATTCATTTGAGCCATACAATTACCGCTTTTTCTAGTGTACTGTTTGTGCTTACTCTTTCCATTTCTTGCTTAATCTCTCTGTATTTCTCCGCCGCCGCCGGTTTCTTGGTACCTTGAGTATTAACAGAAGAGAATGTATTGAGGAAACGACCTATGTATTTATATTCTGATTAGAATGTGCAGATTATGTATTTGCTCTCTAATTCTTGTAGTTTAGAGCATTCTGTATGTTTTCGTATCTTATGTTTTATGTCGTGTCAATATGCAGCCGAAGCAAATTCATGAGATCAAAGATTTCCTTCTCACTGCAAGAAGGAAGGATGCTCGTTCCGTGAAAATCAAGAGGAGCAAAGATGTGGTGAAGTTCAAAGTTCGATGCTCTAAGTATCTGTATACTCTCTGTGTTTTCGACTCTGAGAAAGCAGACAAGTTGAAGCAATCTCTTCCACCAGGTTAGATTAACTTTTTTTTTTTTTTTTTTTTTTAATAACTAGCACCTGCAATTTATTTTTAGAGCATGAGATATTGAAAGTAATTAGCACATTACTTTTAAATGGTTAAATTAGATTAAAAGCATTTCTTAAATTGTTTGTGTTTGACTGTAAATTCATAGGTGCTTTTATCATCGGGATTTTGTATTAGATGATCATTATTTTACTGTCATTTCTAGAATTGCCAAGTGATCTGAGGAGAAGTTTTGAGGTGTTATTAGGTTTAATATCCCAATGTGGGTGATTTTGTCATTTTGTGGTTGGGATTGACATGAGGGATGAGTTGGGACTTTCTTGAATTGCTAAGTGATCTGAGCAGAAGTTATGGATGTTATTAGGTTTAATACACCATTGTGGTTGTTTTGTAATTTTTAGGTAGGCTTCATTCCATTGGATATTCCCCTTTTTTTTGTGAACTCTTATGTTCTTCCATTGTTCTTAACTAAAGTTGTTCTTATAAGAAAAAGAAATTACTTGGTATGCTTTCTAAAATGAGGATGATAATGAATTCGGTCTTGATTATGCCATTTCTTCATGTCGTCACTTGTGATCGTACAATTCCAGCCTCTGATTATTTTTCCCATTGTGCCAGGTTTGAGTGTGCAAGATCTGTGAAAGAATGGTTAAAGTTTCTCGAATGCAATCACAAGAACAGGACTAGATTTTTTTTTTTTTTTCTATTTTTCGTTGGGATCTTTTTTCCAAGTATTTCGAATACTTCTAAATTGGATTTGAGGTTGTAGTAATCCATATTCCCTTCATTTCCCAGTGGGGTTAATGGAAATTTAGAATTGTTATGTCTGAGTTTATTGTGTGGGTACCCAGTTGTTTCACTAAAACTATCTTACTCTTGCAGTGTTTCTTTAACCAACATTAGCTTTGATATGCTCAGCCTTTTTTTTTTTAATTGAAACTTATGCAACAACCCAATTCAATAGTTGATTCAGGAATGGATGGTTTTTTAGAAATACTTTTAGGTGATTTGTGTTTTGCGAATCAAAATTTTAGCTGTTCATGATCATCTCTAATCGAGTATGAATCACTAAAACTATTTTATCGAGTATCTTACTCTTGCAGTGTTTCTTTAACCAACATTAGCTTTGATATCTTATCGAGTATCTTACTGTTCATGATCATCTCTAATCGAGTATGAATCACTAAAACTATCTTATCGAGTATCTTACTCTTGCAGTGTTTCTTTAACCATCAGGAATGGATGGTTTTTTAGAAATACTTTTAGGTGATTTGTGTTTTGCGAATCAAAATTTTAGCTGTTCATGATCATCTCTAATCGAGTATGAATCATGGTGTCTGAGTGTCGAGTATACTTAACCATGCATGTGTGGGTACAAATTCCTTGAGGGTTGAAAAACTTTAGATCCTTATTTCTTTTATTAACAGTATGGTAACTATTTTCATTATTCTTAGATACTTTCTTAGTTACCTTAGTCACAAACTTTATTATGTAGTAAACAATGTGATATGTATGGATGTATGTGTATACATGTGTATATGTATATCTATATATATAGACTTTTAAAAAAGGTAAGGATATTCTAAAAATAAATGGCCACTATATTTTATACTATAGTCTTCAAAAAGAATGGAACCCTCGAGCCATGATGGGGTTAGTTAAGAAGTGGGACTCACAGCGACTTTAAATGTCAGGTGTTGCTGCTCTGTATGTGGACCCACACGCGATTGGTCTCGTCATTTCACTTATTTACAATTTTACCATTTTTCTTTTTAATTTTAAGAAGTATAAAATAAATAAACTATTTTCCTGGAAAATTAAAGTATATTTGAAAATTATTCATGGAAAAAAAATTTAAGATTTTATTTAAATCCTGCATATTTCATGTGCCTATTTTATTTTTTTTTCGTTTCTCCTGATTTTACCCTCCTATAATTTGTATTTTGTTGTCGGTTTGATATGTTTAGAGTTGTTACATGACCTTTTTTTTTAATCTTTAATTACTTATACTAGTAAGTAATACGAACAACAATTCTTTTATTATATAGTTTCAATCCTACTCGATTGTGATAGTTCCAGCGTGCCACCCTCAAATATGAGTGGCTTACGGAGAATATGATTAAATACAAAATTATAGTTGACATTAAGGGCATAGCTCAACGGTCGGCATCTTGTTTTCATAAGAATTAAACTGACTTAATTTGATGAAATAAAAAGTGTTTATTAGAATAAAACTAAATATATTGTTATTTTCTCGGCCCCAAAATATACCATCAATTTCAAATCTCGGAAACAAAATATATGATCTAGGTTAGGTCCTATTCTTTGCCCGGCTAGTTTGTCTAGTTTGCAGGCAAGGAGAGTTTGATGTGGTGTATAATGGAGTTCGGTGACGAAAGAGATGGATGCATTGTTCCAAAACTTGTGGTCCTCGTTCAATCCAAAGAATCTAAAAGGAGTTTCGAACCCATTTCTCTTCTCTTGTCGATGTTTTTTTAAGATTTTTTTCTGACCTCAATTGGTTCTTATGTCAACGCAGTCCTACATCGAGGATAAGTTTCCATTGAGTCGATGGGTATTTTAAACACCTCTATACTTTTAGGGTTCGGACACAAAAAGTGGTAGGTCGAGACTATCTTGACAATATGGTTCAAATTAGAATGACGGCTCAATGATTAACTTATTTTATGGCTTGAATTCGTGTACAAGATGATACCATTGTAAAACTATATAGAAAACTTTTATTTTTACATGTATATTATATTGACCGTATTTTTTCTCTCTCTCTCGTGATTGGTAAGAGAAATGTAGATTGTGACAACTTGAACGATACCGTTATGGTCCACGTACTGATGTGCATTGGGCGATCTCTCTCTCATTCGTTCTATTAGCATAATATTAATTAAATTACCTCATATATTCACGTGGATTACGGTTTTTTAATGCTAAAAAGAAATTTAGGGAATCAATCACGTTTATCTCGTAGCTTTCATACTTTATTATTCAAATATAGATCTTTTAAAAAAGAAAAAACAACATTTAATATTTACCCATTTTGGCTGGCTTGACCCATACAAAAAGAAAATTACAATGAACAAATTGACATTCTAACAAACTCTATAATAATTATAAAAAATAAAAATAAAAAGTTGCGTTGACTGACGCCTCCAATTTTGACTTAATTTTTTTTTTTTCTTGTTTGACCGTATTTCTTACACGACAAATCCTTAAAGAAGCGATACAATATAATCATTACTTAGTTTGGTCGAAGAAAAGTGGAGGAGACAAGTTTAGGTCAAGCCCGAGTTGGTCCTCTATTAACTGATTGTGAAAAGAGATTCCTCAACTAAGTAAGAATTCTTTTGTCCCGAGACGGAAACTAAACATTATTTATAAAGGTGTAAAAAACATTCAGTATTAAACAGTTTTAAAATCTTTAGGGAAAGGAAAAATCCAAAGAGATTGGTAGAGTTGAGCTGTTACAAATTGTATCAAAACCAGATATCGAGCAGTATACCAACTTTCTTGTGAAGATCTCACGTCCGTCGGAGAGAGAAACTAAATAGTCAGATATTAAAATTTTAAAATAATTTTAAAATATTTATTTAAGTCAACTATAATATGATATTTATAATTATATTTTTTTAAAAAAATCACATTTATAAATACACACGTGAAGGAGAAGAAATATTTATTTATAAATATTTAATTGTTTTTATTTATTGCTACTGATACTATTTATTGTGAATACCCCCTTTAGTTCTTAGGTTTGAAAAATGTTTCATTTTAGCCCCCCTCCTATTAATAATTAGTTGGCTTATTTTTATCAACAATAAATTGATGTGACTATTTTCCTTATATATATATATATATATTTGAAAAAAAAATTGTCATTATTTTTTATTGACGTGGAAAATATCTGAATACAAAGACATGTTGCCAGTAAATATTGTCTGCTTTTATCTGTTACGAATCCTTGTTAGCTTTACAATTTTAAAACTCGTCTACTAGGGAGAGGTTTACACACTCTTATATGAAATGATTCGTTTCTCTCTCCAACTGATGTAGGATCTTACAATCTACCCTTCTTGAGGGCCAACGTTTTCACTGATACATCGCTTGGTGTCTGACTCTTGATATCATTTGTAACAGCTCAAGCCCACCGCTAGTAGATATTGACCGATTTGGTCCATTACACCCATCATCTTCACATTTTAAAAACATGTCTACTAAAGAGAGATTTCTCCCCCTTATAAAAAAATATTTCGTTTTTTTTTCCAACCAATATGAGATCTTACTTATTATTTTCAAATTACAGCTTTCTCAGCTCAAGAATTAAGAAATCCGTGAAGCTAATATTTTGAATTTTCATCGATCAAACCAATTTAAAAAAGACACGTCGAACACACACATACCCGACCGAACATATTTGACGTAAAAAAAACTATAAATTATCCAAAATTTATATGATTTGGATATTAAAAATTAAAAAAAAAAAAAAAAGTTTGAATAAGAAGAATTAGGTGGGGCCCACTACCACATGTTTGGATGTGGTAAGCATATGAGGTTTGTTTGTGGCTTACCAATTTATGGCCAATAAAAGAAGTAAAATAAATTAATTATTTTTATTTAAATAAAAACAATATAAATTAAAAATAAATAAATAAATAAATAAATAAAAGGTGTATTTTTGTGTGTGGAAGTCTCTCAATTATGAGGTGGAATGTGACTTCTTTTTGCTTCTTAGCCGACACCACATTTTATTTTTTTTTTAATTTGTTTATTTTATTTATGTTTAACAACTATTGCACATGCATCCATATGCAAAATTCTCAAATACCAAGGTCAATAAAATAATCATTTACAATATTTTTATTATATATTATTTAAATAAAGTGTCGGGTATTCTTAAATTCGATACGAACGGTTCGACAATCTGTCTTCCTAAATCGAGATAGCAAGAACCGTTCTTGACTTATTCCTCCCGATGGCTTCTCATATTAGATAGTGATCGATTTTTAGATCTCATCCGAAAAGTAGGGCTCGAGAATTGAATGGTTATAACTAACATCTCTTTAGTAGTTCAAGAAAATCTACTTTCGGTAGAAAATATATTCGGTAAGTAAATAAAAATAAATGCCAATTGGTTTATAAAAAATTAATGATAATTATTACTAAATAAATGTAAATATATTTGAATATTTATGAATTATGGAATTAAATTATATTTTAAATATAATTTCTTCAAAACTTATAATTATTAATTGATATTTTAGGTTGGCTAAATAAATACATAATTATTGCCAAGTCTATTATTCTTTTTGTTAAGCTTTTAATTTTTTAGTTCACAATTTATTTAATTTTTTTCATTTAAAATTACTTAATTACCAAATTTGACCGTGGGTAACATTTAAGGTTAAGCGTAATAAAAGTAATTAATTGACAGGTAAAAAATTATTGTCAAATGTTTAGGTAAGAATATTTATTTATTTATTATTATTATTATTATTTTTTTGCCAAATGCAAATATTTAAAATTTAAATATGAAAATAAAAATAATTATACATATAACTTGTTTTCTAAGTTATATATACGTATTATTAATGTATATATATATTTCATAAATATTTAGAGAAGACGAGTTTAAATATCATTCATTCGGACTTAATCGAGTTGAATATCATAGGTAATTATGGAGTTGTTTTAGGTCATTGCTTTCTAAAAACAGTAACATATTTCGAACTCAAATTTACAAACCAAATTTGAATTGTATTTCCTAAATTAATAACACCCATATAGTTTTTTTTTTAAAAAATAGAACATAATATGTTAGAAGGGAAGAAATTCATTTAGATGTTGATGAATTGTGGAGTAAAAGATTGAAGAGTGGGTGAGGTTAAAGCTTTATAATCTGCATATTGTTATGTATATGGTGGGTGTCAGACACTGACAGCTTCTCTACTTAATCATGTATTGAGCCTGTGCTCATTTATTCTCTCTACTTTTTTGAGTTTTCTCTGAGAGATCTTCCATTTCCAGTTCCTTTTCTTACCATCCCTACACCGCCATGTTCTTCGCTTCTTCCCACAACCAGAAACTCCCATTTTTGACCCTTCCTTTTTCATGGTGTTTTTGCAGAGAAATGGTGTTCTTGTTTGTGCTTTTTTGAGTTAAATACCAAATGGGTTTCGATGTTTAAGTCATTTTCTCATCTGGGTCGGTGAGTTTTCCTGTTTTTTCCCCTGTTTTTTCATCGATTAATTGCTTGATTTCTAGTTCTATGAGCGAATCTCTTTCTGGGTTTTCTGGTTGTTCGTCTAATTTGAAATGAAATGAAATGTGTGTTCATATTTGGGGTAGCAATTGGTTAAACCTACCAAATCTAAATCCTGTACGGTGCTTCTTTGCCGGAGTTTTGTTTGATTTATGTTATATTTGGTAAAGATATTAATCTGGTTTGTAGGTTATCCCCCATTTTCCTTTTTTGTAATTTCTTCTCCTTTTGATTTGGATCGCTTCATTTCGCCATTGGCGATGGGAGATTAAGCTCTTCCTTCTCGATATTTCTTGTTTTCTTGAAGAAGGGGTTTCGATTTCTTGGGGGTTTCTTCGAATACTGTTTGGTTTTCTGAGTGATGCCTTCTGAAGGTATCCAACAATGGCGAATCTGGTTCCTGGAGTGCTTCTTAAACTGCTGCAGCATATGAACACTGATGTGAAGGTTGCCGGAGAGCACAGGTCGGCGTTGCTGCAAGTTGTGAGTATAGTTCCGGCATTGGCCGGCGGCGATCTTTCACCGAATCAAGGTTTTTATCTCAAAGTCTCTGATTCTTCTCATGCTACATATGTTTCACTGCCTGATGAACATGGTGATCTGATTCTTAGTGATAAGATTCAATTGGGTCAGTTTATTCATGTTGAACGCCTTGAGTCTGCGTCCCCTGTCCCTGTTCTTCAAGGCGTTCGACCGGTGCCCGGTCGACACCCTTGTGTAGGGAGCCCTGAAGATATTGTTGCTACTCATTCTCCTGGATTTCTTAACAATAATCCTAACTTGAAACCATTGGAGAAATCGAAACCGACCCCGAAAGTTTTAGGCATTGTCGGGGAGAAGGAGAAGTCTCTGCCTGTTAGACTCAATGGCAATGTCAAGGAGGATAAGATTGAGAAGAAATCCTCATCGTTGAGTAGATCCAAGTCTCAGTTGTCGAAATTGACGGTGAATATCGATGCGAAAAAGGAGCCTCTAACGAGACTAAAGTCGATGAATTCACGGTCGATACCTTCCTCTCCGACGAGCTGTTATTCATTGCCTTCTTCGTTTGAGAAGTTTGCTAACAGCATTAAGCATCAGGGGAAGGTTAAGGCGTTGGCTAATGGAACGGCCAAGGTAGGGGCGGTTGAGAAGTCGAATTCTGTTCGTTCGGCCAGTCCTGTCGCTAAGAAGATGGGAGTGGGGCATCAATTCAAGCATTTAGTTCAGGGCATTGAGGTTGGGGCTAAGGCTCTGAGAAAGAGTTGGGAAGGGAATATGGAGACAAAAAGACGAGACAATTCGATATTAAGAGCTACCAAACTCGATCCCAAGTCTGAAGCTCGGGTTACTGTAAGTTTTATCATACTCAATATGATCCTCGTTTCATATTTGATTTGTCTTTAAAACGGAAAACGTTCATTCGTGGATATTCATGTCTGTTACTATGAATCTATTAAGCTGCAAATTTGTTTACTAGCGTCCAATCACGTCTCCATTCTCTTATGCAGACTCCTAGAAGAAGTACATCGAGCGAGAAGTTGCCATCGAGAGAGGAGAATAGGATTCAGTTACCTGCAAAGTCATCTAAAGACGATCATAGCGTGCACATGTCTTCACGGAAGAATGCCGCGAACGGAGCCTTAGATGATCAAGATAGGTCAAATAGGCAAAAATCTTCCGGTGGAAAGAAATCCTCGAGCGATGCAGGCGGATTCCCCGGGAATTTGGTGAAGATTTCTCTTAGTCATAAAAGATTGACTGAAGGGAGTGCCTCATGGGCTTCACTTCCATCATCTCTTGCCAAGCTTGGAAAGGTATGGATTCTCTGATACTATGATAATCACTGATAGCTCTTTTAGTTCTTGTTTCTCGATAAATCTTCTGCCGTTTAGATAGCTTCGGGAGCTTATATGAGCTTAATCGCTTGTTTTTTTTCGAAATTCACCGATCCGGTAGAAACTATCTATTTTGATACGTTCATATTGTTCTTCCATGTCTGCTGCTATAGGAAGTAATGAGGCACAGAGATGCTGCACAAGCAGCAGCAATAGAGGCTTTGCAAGAAGCTTCAGCTGCCGAAAGCGTGCTAAGGTGTTTAAGGTACGAAACCTTTCCCGGTGCAGTACTCGTAGTTCTCGCTGCCTTTTAGTTCTATATTTGAAATGCAAGCATAAACGATTCGGTCGAAAGTTGTTTGAGCTGATTTTAGTACATTTGGTTGGAAAAGATATGAAGAATTTATCGACTTTTATAACGAGCTTCTTGGTTGCTTTCGCACGGTTTTCTGTTGTCTTATGTTGTTCGGTTTGCAGTATATTTTCCGAGTTAAATGCTGCTGCAAAGGAGGATAATCCACAGCCTGCAGTAGAACAGTTTTTGACCCTTCATGCTAGCCTGACCAATGCTCATATGGTGGCTGAATCTCTTTCGAAAACGGGTCCCTCTGGTCCGATCAATGAGAGCGAAGAAAACGCTTCAGAAGAAACGATGAAGGTCTCGTTAAAGGCTAGAAAACAGGCATCTGCTTGGGTCCTGGCTGCTTTAGCTACCAACATGTCGTCTTTCGCAGTTTATAGCCGTGATCCACCCTCGGCTCTAAATCCGACCTCATCTCTATCCCAAAACCAAAAGAATGCATCTGCAAATCTGCCTATTGTAGTGTTAGAAAACTCGTCTAAGAACAGCTCGTCGAAATCCCAAGGGAAGGTTCGCCAGATGATAAACTCTAAACCGATTGGATCAGGAAATCCCGGTCGAACAAAGGAGGGAACGACACTCGGTCAAAAGTTGCAGGCTCAACCTCCTCCAGAATGGATCAGAGGAAACGGTCTCGACGAAGCGGTTGACTTGGCTGAGATGTTACGGCTGCAATCCCAGGACTGGTTCTTGACATTCATGGAAAGGTTCTTGGATGCAGGCGTCGACACAGCAGCATTGTCGGATAACGGACAAATAGCAGGAATCTTGACTCAGCTCAAGAGCGTAAACGACTGGTTAGATGGCATAGCTTCTACCAAAGACGAAGAAGACCCCACCGACATTTCGACCGAGACGATCGACAGGCTGAGGAAGAAGATCTACGAGTATCTTCTCATGCACGTTGAGTCTGCAGCCGCTGCGCTTGGCGGGGGATCGCAGCAACTGCCACAGCAGATACAGGCAACCGGAACGAAAGCCAAAAGGTAACTGTCGAAGCTCGATGTTGGTTTCATCTTAACATGGATTACTCGAGCATAAAATCGTGTACATAGCTTCTGCATCGGATCACGCCATAGATGAAAAGCAGTTATTACGGTTCTTGTTTTGAATTCATGAGATTTGATTACTGAAATTATACAGACCTGGGTTTGTTCATTCAGTTCAGCTTTACACATATAATCAACTGTACATTCTGTTGTTAGTGAAGAGTGCATATTGATATATTTCTGAACAATCTCATAATTTATTCTATTGGTTAGTTCATGAGCAGCTCTCGAATGAACGAACACAAGTCCACCGCTACGAGTTAGACGCAAATATATAATCGAAACATATCTTCGAATATAAGGCCATGGGACGTTTGATAACTCACCACTACATTTGTAACAGCTCAAGTCCACCGCTAGCAGATATTGTTCTCTTTTAACCTTTTCTTTCCGGCTTTCCTTAAAGTTTTCAAAATGTGTATGCTATGAGTAGGTTTTTACACTTTTATAAGGAATATTTCGTTCTCCTCTCTAACTGATACGAGATCTCACAATCCACCCCATTTGGGTCTAGTGTCTTTGATGGCACACCGCCCAGGACGGACTTTGATACCATTTGTAACGGTCCTAGCCTATCTTTTATAAGGAATGTTTCGCTCCTCTCCCTAACCGATATGGGACCTCACAATCCACCCCCTTTGGGGCTAGTGTCCTTGGTGGCACACTGCCCAAGACGGACTTTGATACCGTTTGTAACGGTCCTAGCCTACCCTTATAAGGAATGCTTCGTTCCTCTCTTTAACCGATATGGGATCTCACAATCCACCTCCTTTGGGGCTAACGTCCTTGTTGGCACACCGCCCAGGACGGACTTTGATACCATTTGTAACGGTCCAAACCCACCTTATAAGAAATGCTTCATTCCCCTCTCTAACCGAAATGGGATCTCACAGTCCACCTCCTTTAGGGCTAGCGTCCTTGGTGGCACATCGCCCAGGATGAGATTTGATACCATTTGTAACGGTCCAAACCCACCCTTATAAGGAATGCTTCGTTCCCCTCTCTAACCAATATGAGGTCTCACAATCCATTCTCTTTGAGGCTAGCTTCATTGGTGACACGCTGCCCAAGACCGACTTTGATACCATTTGTAATGGTCCAAGCCCCCGCTAGCCGATATTATTCTGTTTGAGCTTTCCCTTTCAAGCTACCGTTCAAAGTTTTTAAAACTCGTCTAACACGGAAACATAAATGAATAGTATCCTTAAAACATTTTATAATGTAAATTTGTGAGGTGTACGGAATTAAACTATAAATTATTAATTGTATCAATTTAAATCTAAATAAATTTTATTATCGATTAAAGCTTAAATCAATTTTATTATCAGTTAAAATCACATATAAAAACATTAATTTATGTGTAAAAACTTATTTATATCAATTGGTTTTGTCGTAAAAAAAACCCAAATTAAAATAGAGACCTACGAATTTACATTTTAAACCCTTTCATCTCGTCATTCAGTTATAAAGCTGTAAGCACGAAGGCGTCTAATATGGTAATTTCATTCTAAACAACAAAACCGTTCCCCCAAAATTTCAGTACAAATTCCAATTTCCCTCTGCAAAACCTAACCCTATCTTCAAAAGTTTTCTCTCCATCTACACAAGATTCTTCTTCTTCTTCAACCTCAAATCCTCTGTTCTTCTCTCACGTCGACACATTCTCTTTGCTCGAATTCATTTGCTCTGCAAAATCGGTGATAGAATCCCAAAGGTGAATTTAGTCTCTGATTCTTCGTTTCGATTTCAGTGCCGCCTCTTCCCCAAATGAGCCGACAGCAACTGTATAGGGACTCGGACGTTACGGAGATGTCTTCCAACAGCTTGTGGGTAGGCAACTTGTCCATGGATGTCACGGATACGGATCTCATGAATATGTTTGCGCAGTTTGGGGCGATTGATAGTGTTTCTTCCTATCCTTCCAGGAGTTACGCTTTCATCTTCTTCAAGCACATGGAGGATGCTCAAGCGGCTAAGGAGGCTCTTCAAGGGGTTATTCTGCGTGGGAGTTCAATCAAAATCGAGTTTGCGAGACCGGTTTGTTTTTGTTCTGATCTCTGTGTTGTGTTAGGTTTATTTGGATTCGTGTGCCTGTATAACATGACTGGTGTGCTATTGATCACTCGCTTTCTTTTGCAATCTATTGGTTTTGCGCTTCATTTGAACCCCTTCTTTTTGATAACGCGACTAGTGTTGAGATAGGCGTAATCTTCATACGATTAAAGGTTTTTTATTTTTTATTTTTTAATATTCAAAATCGAATGCTTCAAACCCAACATCGACTTTCATGGCATACATAGCGGTCAAATGTTCTTCCGTAACTAGTCTCATGGCTTCTCTCATTTAATTAAACTTGTAGATGATGGAGGAATCGGAATTCCTCTGCATCTTCAAGTTTATTAAGTTTTAAGCGGATTGTGTTCAACGATACCTAATGAAGATCTGCGGGGTGCAATAATTTTCTTACTTCGGCAGAGCTATAGTCATGCAAAGAGGCATGCTCAAAAGAATTTTAGTAATTGGGAGAACATATCAATAATTGATATTAGCTTAGGAGGATCATTCGATATAAACCGTGCAACCTGATAGCATTTGGATACATCAAATCTATATGAAAATCTAAGCTAATCACCAAAACTATACGCCTTCCAATCATATCCAACGTCAGGTGAAATCTGAATTGGTCGCTTAAGTGGTTGTGACGAAATTACAAACTTCTCAAAAGTATTGTATGATTCCGACGCCATGAATGTTCCGAAGTAATATGATGAGTCTGTTCTCTGGTGGATTTTGTTTATTCTTCCTTCTTAATTAAACATGTTATTGGTACTGTCTAGATAATAAATAGGCTTAACCTTTGACTGCTTAGCTTTTTCTTTGGTTTACGATAAAACTTTTCATCATGTGTGCAAGACAATATATCTGCAAAGATCAGGAAGTGCTAGAAATCAGCCTCGTAACATTAGTTAGTGGAAGAAATATTTAAGCGCTTATATAGTGTTATTAAAGCATGAAGCGGATTGAAGTGCAGTAACCGTTCAGTGCCCAAGTGCAAGGCACAAAGCTAAAAGACACGATGGCTTCAATAAGGTGAAGCACACAATGAATCACATATGAACACACACGTACATAGTATTAAAACTAGTATGAAGCATGGATACAGAAAACAAATATTAACTTTTTAAGATGAACAAAAACAAGCCTCTACTTATAACATGATTTTTCAATAACAAAAAATCCAATTAGTCATAGAAGCAAACTACAAAATGTACTAGTTAAAACTCGCTATGACTAAATAGGTCATTATCTCAATTTTCATAATCATTGGACTTATAGTCCTTTACTTCCTTTGTAGCATAATTTCCATGTCCCTCCACAAGTTTGGGGGGGGGGGGGGGGGGGGGGGGGGGGGGGGGGGGGGGGGGGGGGGGGGGGGGGGGGGGGGGGGGGGGGGGGGGGGGGGGGGGGGGGGGGGGGGGGTGTTGGAGAGTGAGCTTTGGGTGAGAAGGTTAAACACGAAGGATATGAACCAATAGTTTCTTGTTTAAGTTTTTTTAAAGTATTTTGTTGCAACCTTAGTTCATTAAAAACATGTTGCCATGAGGTACACGCTCAATAAGGATGGGTACACTCTTCTCGTAATTTTGTAATTGTCAATTCTACTGGCTGATGGACAATGATGAGAAGAATATCAAGATTCAAGGAGTAACTAATTTGTTTGGCTTAAGAACTTAAGAACAGTAAGGGTTACATATATATTTTTTTTTGGCAGAATCTAATCTTTTTTCAATAGCAATTGGCCTTGGTGTCTTAGCTCTGCTACTTGACTGCCTAATTGACATTTGGTGTGTTTTAATTGAGAGGAGTTTATTTGAGCAACTCTTTTTTCTTTTTTACTTGGAACATCTCAGTAGACAGGCTACTCCTGTTTGGAAATGTTTTCTGGGCATGCCAATCCTTCAAGATTGATGCTTGTTTGGAAATAGCATTTTCTTTTAATTTCAGTCATTGAACATTACTCTGACCTTGACCTATACTGCCTAAAATAAAAGCAAAATCTCCATTGTTTCAATGATTCCAGGGTGGAACATTAATGAAATTTTAGAATCTGTTTCCCTTTAAAAGAGAGAGATACACGGATCATATGTATGATTCTTTGTGTTTTTCAACCCTCAGGGATTTCAACTCTTAGAGATCTTAAACCTTGAAGACTAAAATACCATGAGGAAGTGCTGTTTTCTTTTTCTGGTTAGAAGCCGAGGAATATATGTTAATATAGACAAAAAGGAAGACATCTTAAGGGCAAGGGGTAGAGAGAACCCCTCCCCAAATAACATGAAAAAGCCATCCAATTTCTAATAGTCAAAGCAAGGTTATAGGTGCACTAAAAATCTGCGACTGGAACTCCACCAAGAAGCCATGTATTGTATGGACAAAAGAATCTTCCAAGCTCCTCCTATCTTCAACGCTTTTAAGATTTAGTTCCTGCCATGTTATCCATAAAGTAGCTTTAACGATGCAGCCACATAGGATCTCTCTTTTGCCCTAAAACAAGTTCCCAACAAAGCCTCAAGCAACTAATGTGTATGGTTGCATATTTTTAAAAGAGAGATGATCATTATTTTCCTTTGTTGATAGTTCAATTGGAGAGCCTCTTGATGTTCTCTATGACTTTTAGGTGCAGACTCCTTATACTCCACCGTGTCTTGATTTTTTAAAAAATATAATAATTTATTGTCTAAAAGAAAATTGTAACACAGACTTAATTCACTCTCTCCACTGCCTAGTTTAAAAATGTAGCTCGTGGTTATAAAAAGGTGTTAGGTGTTATGTCTAACCTGGTCGTTTATGTAAGAAGCCCCTTGTTTGTTTCAAATACATGTAAATCAAGCCAAAAAAATTGTTGTCAAACTTGGAATATATCTGATTAGGTGTGGATGAAAATCATCAATATCGCAACAACTACTGTATGCTTCAGTTTTATTTCCTTGGAAACTACCTATTGGATAATGGATACATCATTTAAGGCTGGTAAATGAGTCTATTTAGTAGTTTCATGAATCAGATATATTCTTAGTGGATCTTCTAATTAGAGTTCTTATCTTCAGCTTTAAGTAGTATTTTCCTTAGTTGCTTAAGCTTGAGTCTTGTATCTTATCATATAAAAAATAGAATCTCGAGTAATTGAGAAAATAATATTTAGTTTTTCTTTAATGTTATGCATGCATGTTAGTGAGACACATTCATGGATTAGGTTTCTTGCTAAATAGCTCTAGAAACTGGAATTGTATGTTCCTGACAATTTTTGTTTTCAGGCCAAACCTTGTAGGAATTTATGGGTAGGCGGTATTAGTCCAGCTGTTTCAAGGGAACAACTTGAAGAAGAGTTTTCCAAATTTGGTAAAATTGATGAATTTAAGTTTTTGCGAGATCGGAATACTGCATTTATTGAGTATGTTCGGTTAGAAGATGCATCACAAGCTTTGAGAATCATGAATGGGAAACGCATTGGTGGAGACCAGATTCGAGTTGATTTTCTTCGATCACAGCCGATGAGAAGAGTAAGCTTGTTCAGAACTTAATGAGCATCAATGTGTTGTATTGATATGTTTGCACCATTTAAAAACTAGGGCAGTTACTTTCTTTATGTATTGACTTTACCCTTGATTTTTACTGGATTGGATTTTCTTGTCCTTGGATGTTATTCTGAGCTATAATATTATTTTATTTTCTGATCTCTCTTCTTGCTGACAAAATTGAATTGAAGATGGGAAAAAATTGTGTTTAGATTTGTTTGACAAATGTAAAGAAAGCTTGAGGTTGTCCTGCATATTATTAGTGCTCGTTCTAGATTGCTGTGCATATGTTCTTTCTCTTTCCATAGCGTATGTAATATTTGGATTCCTTCATACTTGAACATTCTGCAATGCATATCCTTAATTTAAGATGTCCTTTGTGGACAACTTTTATATTAATTTTGAAATTAGTTTATGTGACCTCTTTTCTCTCTATAGCTAATGTAATTAATCTAAATCTTTTTAGGATCAGTGGCCCGACTCCCGAGATGGGCATGGGCAGCTTCAGGGTAGAAATGTGGGGATGGCTGATTTCCAATCTGGTTATAAAAGACCTCTGGTGAGTCTTCCGGACCTGTGACCTTTTGTAATCGTCAATGTTTTACCATTATATATAATGGTTAATACTTTACAAATACAAATATGTAAAAGCTTTTGCAGACCTGTGCACATTGTTGATGTTATAGTAACTACAACCATACCGGGGTCATGGAGGTATTTTCTAAGGTTTATACTTAGGATATGATAAAAGACTAATTCACCATTTTCCATAGGACAATCTTTTTCTCACTTTATGAATTACAGTTAGTTTCTTGTTTATTTTATATCATAGAAATTTAATCGTTGGATAATTATTGCAGCATACTCAATCTTCAGAACTACGTAGAGATGGACCTCCCAGCAAGGTTTTGTGGATTGGTTACCCTCCATCTGTTCAAATTGATGAACAAATGCTCCACAATGCGATGATTTTATTTGGTGAAATAGAGAGAATTACGAGTTTCCATTCTAGGCATTTTGCATTTGTAGAATTTAGAAGTGTTGATGAAGCGCGGCGTGCTAAGGAGGGTCTACAAGGACGGCTTTTTAATGATCCTCGGATTACTATTATGTTTTCAAACAGTGATCCGGCACCTGTGAAAGAGCACCCTGGCTTTTATCCTGGTGGTAAAGAGACTAGGCCTGAAATGTTCTTCAATGAGCATCAAATCCGTCCTCCACAAATGGACATGTTAGGACATCCTCACCCAATGGTGCAAAATAAGTTCCCTGGTCCATTGCCAGCTAATGGCATTCTTAGACCAAATACAGCAGTAAGACCACCACCCTTTGGTCCTCCACAGGGTATCTCAGGCCCTCCTGAGTTTAATGACTTCACGACATCGCATGGTTTCCATGATGCAAATTCAAAAAATGTGATGGGTCCAAATTGGAGAAGGCCATCTCCTCCTGCACCTGGGATACTTTCTTCTCCAGCTACTGGTATTCGTCCACCTCCACCTGTGAGGTCCACTCCAAATTCATGGGATGTTTTGGATGTAAACCAATTCCAAAGGGATTCTAAACGATCAAGGATAGATGGGCCATCATCCTTAGACGATGCTTCTTTTCCTCCAAGAAAAATGGATAACCGGGGCATGGGTTTTGATCAGCAATATGGGGTTGGTCCATTAAATGATGGAGGATCTTCTGTCTCATATACCAATGCTCCTGTGAAGACCCGTGCTATTCCTATAGGTGCAAGGGCACCAGTTAGTGGCCAGAGCCATGGTGACAATGATTTTATATGGCGTGGAATAATTGCCAAGGGTGGAACGCCTGTTTGTCATGCTCGTTGTGTCCCCATAGGCGAAGGAATAGGAAGTGATCTGTAAGTATCAGTTTTATTTTTGTTATTTTTCAAGTAACATGTTTGTATTAATATAATTTGTTTAGCTTCCCACTTCCCATGGGATGCCATGAAGTTGTATGGAAACAACTGCACCTAATTAATTCAAATGGTATCTAGGAATAAAATGTTTTGGTTCACTCTGTGTGCGTATATTTTTGAATGCTTGTTTTTCTGCTGTTCTTCGGGGTATTTGGTGGGAAAAGAATATAATAATTTTAGGGATTGGGAGAGATTTTCTGATGAGACGTGGTCTCTTGTCAGGCTTAATGCATCTACTTGGGCCTCAGTTTCCAAGAATTTCTATAATTTCTACTTGCTTCCTAAAACATGGAGATTATTCTGGTACCCTGCTTAAAGCATCACCTCATCTTTAAAGCTAAAGGGAAACACCGTAGTCTTTGTTTCTTTAGAATTTAAGTCAAGAATTTTGACAACAATTGTTAAATGAATTGGCAGATATTTGCTTCATATTTTTGTTATGAACTGAACTTAGTTTGAAATGCCAGTCTAGATGTGAACTTGAAGGTTCCAACTAAAGATCTAGTTGGGTGGAGATGATGATGTATGGAATCTTATATTCTTGCTATTCATCTATTTTAATGTTTTCGTTTACTATTTTGCAGTCCTGAAGCAGTCAATTGTTCAGCAAGAACTGGGCTGGATCAGCTTGCTAAACATTATGCTGAAGCCACTGGATTTGACATTGTCTTTTTCTTGCCAGACAGCGAGGATGACTTTGCATCCTATACAGAATTCCTGCGTTACCTAGGTGCAAAAAACCGTGCAGGTGTTGCTAAGTTTGATGATGGAACTACAATGTTTTTAGTTCCTCCTTCAGAGTTTTTGAGAAAAGTCTTGAAAGTTGCGGGCCCAGAACGGCTTTATGGTCTCATTCTCAAATTTCCCCAGGTTCCTCTTAGTGAACCGACTCACCAGCAGTCCTATCTACCCATTCCTACATCTGACTATGGTGAGAGACAGCAAGTCTTGTCTTCACGAGCTGAATACGGGTCAGTGCTTTCAAAGCAGGAGCAACTTCTTCCAATGGATTATAATAGGGTTCTGCATGAGGAAACCAAGGAACTCCCGAAACCCCTTCTGCCTGCAAGTGAGCCACCATCTGTTCAGTCCTTGCCTCATGAGTATGTTACTAACAATAATACGGCTGCAGTCTCACAAGCTGGGTTATCATTAACACCAGAGCTTATTGCCACCTTAGTTTCTTTACTGCCTGGTAAGACACAGTCATCCAGTTTAGAAAGTGCCAAGCAACCAGCCATCTCACCACAGCCTCCAATGCCTACTGTTGATTCGAATAAAGGGACTACATCTGAGGGATGGATTGTAGGTCATCAATCTTCTGAGTTAACCGGTCAGCCATTTCAGCAAATGGAAAATCATTTTAATTCTCAGGGACAAAGTCTTTCTCAATTTCAGCCTTATCCACCTCTCCCACAAACACCAAACCAGCATGCACCACAGATCATGGGAGCAACCCAAATTCAAGATGCTGCTGTCGGTCTGCCACAGCAGCAGCATGTACCTATTCCTTACAGGCCTTTGTCTACTTATTCTGCCCCTCCTGAGAATGCACAAGCTTCTAGTTTGCCCTTTGTCAATCCTCAGTATCAGCATGATGTTTCTCAAATTAACCAGAGAGGTTATGGGTCAGTCAATGAAGTTGATACTTCTGGGTATGGTGCACCAGTCGTGCAGCAATCAACGAATACTGCGACCTTATCTAATCAAGGTCAGGGTTCTACATCACAGCCACAACCTGTTACACATTTAGCATCTGATAGGGGGAACCCTGAGCTTCCTTATCAGATGGAGCATCTCCAATCTGCAAACCTTGGTGCTGGCAATGGGACCAGTGATGTTGAGGCCGGTAAGGACCAGAGATATCGATCTACGCTACAATTTGCTGCAAATTTACTCCTTCAGATCCAGCAGCAGCAGCAGCAGCCACAGCAAGCAGGCTGGGGTTCAGGAAATCAATAATGAGCAGCTCTTTGTCTAGGTAATCCTCTGTACTTGACTTTTAATCTTCTTGGTGGCCAAGATCTTTCAGTGGATATTTGCATATAATATCTGATTGGTTTGTGATTTTCTATTTAAATGCAAGTTCCTGTAGTTGGCTGAATAGAATATGTTCTACTTCTTATGACATAGGGTTCGTTTAGCTTCTTTTCTTATGGTTGGTTGGTGATACATTATGCAGTACTTCAACTTTGCGATTCTGGTTAAGTTGTTGCACAAGTTTTTATGATGTCAATTGGGTGCTATGGCGGTCATTTTGCTGCATAATCTAGTTAGCTTCTTTGAGGTTCTTTCTTCCTAGGTATTTGGTTAGGAATTTGTGGGGTCTCTAGCTTCTCTCTCTTCTTTTTGCTTTTCAATACAGATGATGACTTAGGTGTAGTTAAGTAGGCGATGGGGAGTGATAACAAGGCCCTCCAAGTTCTCCATCTAGATACAAGAAATAGCCAAGTCTTGAATTTGGTCAAATTCCAAGATGTACAAGTATCTACCACCTAGGGAATTGACGTTTTTTAACCAGAAACTTTTTTCATTCAGCAAGTTGGGAGATCGATTGATTGGTGGTTTGTTCATTGTTGAACTAAAATCTAGTCAAGATTTCAAGAACTGGTTTTAGGAAGTTGTAAATAAACACGAGTTGTAACTAAAAACACTTGGTTTTTCTAAAAGCAGAGAAATGTCGTAGAAGGCGGTTAAATTAAATGAGCTGGGTTGGTTGAGTTGAATCAGATGTTTATGGATTGATTTGGTGGCAGTGGCATAGTCTTTACCTTCAGTGATAATTTTGAGTTTGGGAGACGGTAGTTATATATTATGTTTCCATTGATAGAAGACTCTTAATTGTGCATATCATGAACCGTTCTTATCAGAACCAAGTCCTATTATTCTTTGAGATACATATTATTAATCTTCTGCTGAATGCATCTTGATTGGTATCACACATTGAAACTGGTGGCAGTGGCATATTCTTTACATTCAATGATAATTTGAGTTTGGGAGACAGTAGCACCTTTTCTTTCATTATTTGTGCTTAGTTCTTTAATATCTGTAAAACTATGTGTAAGCAGGAATTTGTTTTGAGGGTAGTAAAATGTTTAGTCTTGTATAATACTTTTAATGTTTAGCTGACATTCTTTTCCCTTACCTTAATGAACTATGACCAAAAATGCGTACAAATGAAACTTTAAGGTACACTATAGTGGATTCATGTTATCGTATATCGTATATCTTAATCAAGGAGCTCAATGAATACAGCTATGAACCCTGTACGTTTCTGTGAGAAGTTAAAAGCTGCAATATTCATTATACCCTTAAGACCATTACATGTTGGCCGAGGGGTCATAAAGAAATAAGCTCATAGTCTCTTTTCATAAAGAAATAAGCTCATAGTCTCTTTGTGATCATGAGTACAAACCATGGTGGCTTCTATTTTGGATGTTAAATATTGAGTTTCTTGATACTAAATATTATAGGATGAAAATGAAATGAAGGTTAATTGGCACGGAAGCTCTTTTGTATTCATTCACAGTAAGAATACATATAATGCATATTCACTTGTTTATATTAATCGCTCTTAGATTGAATCAACTCGACCAGGCTTCAACTGTTACAATCTCATGTACAATCTTCAACCTTGAGAGCCTACATTTGTAAACGAACTCAAACAGGCTTCAACTGTTATGATCTTGTGTACAATTTTTAAGCTTGAGAGCCTACCTTCGTAAACCAACCTCCACTACTCTATAACCTAGAAGGTAACAAGGCTCCCTTTTACCATAATTTACGATCATAGCGTGCAGTTAGCTAGTTTGTACATGAGATCATAACAGTTGGATTCCTAGTTTGTGGGTTTTCCGTCTAAAGTTTAAGATCTTCTGCTCGGTTTGGAGTTAGCTAGTTTTGACAATGCTATCTCGTTAGTTTTGATGTTGCTATCTTGTTCTGGCTTGTTGAATAAATCTATTGTTTGTAGTCTAGCATGTACAATGGAGTAAATAGGATAAAAAATGACTGTCAACAAAAATTGTATTAGTTGGTCTGCAATTTTTCGTTTGCGAATTGTTGATTGTATTGTGCAGGGGCCAACAGTTTTCATCGTTTAGTATGAGGTAAGGTACGTATATTAATTGGTAATTGCATAGGAAATAAATTATGAAGGATTTCGTTGCGCCTGTCGTATTAGCTTTTTTGGATAAACTCTGTTTTGCTTCGACTAGATTTGATCCCGGACTAGATGGAGGTAAAAGAAAAAAACAAAAAGGAAATGAGGAAAACACTGTTTAGAATAGCGTCTATCGTACACCGATGTGTCCAGGCACACGTTAAATGTGTCTGATCGTTACATACACTTGAAAATTTTGTATATGCTCGAATGTCGGAGAAAGACGACGAGTAATGAAAGAGATTTGTGCTGGAAATAGAAAAATATATTGGTTTTATCTATTTGAAAAATAACTACATCACAAATATGGAGTGGATTTCAAACTTACTCGAATCGGGTACCGTTGTATTCGAGCTAAAGATGAGTGATTTAAACTGGGTTAGTCTGTGCTGTTGAAACCCAAAAAAACACAGCAATTCCCGATGTTTGTATGGATCGTTTGTGTGGTTTTGGCTATCAATAATTGATTAAATTGTGACAGTATTTTGGTATCAAAGTTGAACCCTTATTGTTTTGAACTGAAATGAAGCGAAAATGCGTGTAGGTAATGAAAGGTGAAAGGAAAGGAAAGGAAAGGAAAGGAAGATCTGCGTTAAATTATGGGTTTTGTTTGAGCAGAAGAAGCAGGTGGATGGGGACCCTTCGTTTTCTCCCTTCGAAGTCCCAATGCCTCTCCGTGGCCTTCCCATTCCTTCATACTCTCACGCTATTGTACTCTTTCTTCTTACTTTTGGAATTTGAGTTTTGTGCAATCCTTTGTACCATAGCTTCACCCCCCAACATTTCAACCCCTCTTTTAACGCTGCTTTGTTCTATCACTTTATTTCATATTGAAGCTCTTCAATGAGATTACCATTTTGATCACTGAAAAATAGGAATATATTGGTAACGTTCGTTTGTTCGTTCAAGTTATCCCCTTTTTGTATCTCTATGAAATACGAGCTCGTTCGAAACTTGCAAATGATTGTCTTTGCTTTCTCTATTCATTTGTACGTTTGAGTATACATTTTGAATATGCAAATTCATTTTATATTTACGTGCATCCTCTTAGAATTTGGCCAACGTTCGTTAAGTTAATGTTTAGTCTACAACTTCGGTACGAATTTTACACCTTAAGGTTGTGTCTTCTCCTTTGACAGTTTCATAACAAGGATGAAAGCATTTTAGTAACTATCTGTGGAGGGTGGGAGGCGAGGGATAAAATATAAGCTAAGTTGGGTGTCGGTGGTTAGGTTAGGATCAAATTTACGTTGAAATTGATTGACATTGACTTGTTGAACATGGAAGCAACTTGAGATAAAAAAATATCATTAATTTCAAAATCTTAAGATTCATACCATCTCGGTATCTGTCGTTGTAGTCCTCTTACTCTTGAGTTACGTTCTCATAAATATGGCAAAAAGTCACCTATAAAAGATAAAAAAAAAAATAGTATAATTATATTCGAAAGAATCAAACAACGTGTAGAGACGAGTACAGAAAAACGCTTAGAAATGTAGGTTCGTTAGATAGCCGAACTCATAGAATGGCATATGAAACCAACAAAAGGGTTGTATGGAAATTGTTGGCGTGGAGAGTTGCAAAAGAAGTTCACATTGATTGCAAGAATAGTGTTGTTCCCCGTCGTACAAAATTGATGATGCTCTTCATCAATAATTTTGTAGGCCTCAAAATTCCTCAGCCACAAACCAATCCAGCTCCACAGCCACACAAATGGCGTCCACCCTTTTCCGCCTCGTTGTCTCTTCCAGCTTTCTTACTTTCCATGGCCAAAAATCTAAACCCTTATCGTCTCACCCACCATTTACTCCCCCTTCCTTCTACCCCTTCTCTTCTAGTTTTTTCTCCACTAACAATCGGTTTCCGTTCTTGTTCTCTTCGATCTTTTCCGATTGGTCTCTCCGGCGGTCGGAGCTGCTGTTTTTCTCTAAAAATTTCATGAATTTGATGGTCTCGGAGTAGAAAAAAGGGCGGAGGTGGAATTTCCGGGAATCAGTTGAAGATTGTAGTGGTAACCTAGAGGGATAAGATGAAAATTCAGTGCGATGTTTGTGAGAAAGCTCCTGCTACTTTGATTTGTTGTGCGGATGAAGCGGCGCTTTGTTCGAAATGCGATGTTGAAGTTCATGCTGCTAATAAGCTTGCGAGCAAACACCAGAGGCTTCTTCTTCAGTGCCTCTCTACTAAGCTCCCCAAATGCGATATATGCCAAGTAATTGCGATCTCTGTTGCTTCACTTTGGTTTCTTGCTTGTTCATTTGCTCATCTCGTTGATCTGATCGTTTTTGTGCTGATATGATGAATTTAGATGAAAGATTTTGTAAGTGTGGATGATAATCTCAACAAAGTTTACTTAAATCACTGTTTAATCCGAAGTGGTTTTGCAAGTGTGGATGATAATCTCAACAAAGTTTACTTGAATCACTGTTTAATCCGAAGTGGTTTTGCAAGTGTGGATGATAATCTCAACGTAGTTTACTTAAATCACTGTTTAATCCGAAGTTACGTTTAAGTTTGTTAGGTTCTAGTAAATCTAACCCTTTCATGTGTACTCTAATCACTCTCTATCACTCGTGAGCTTCGAAGTTAGTAAGAAGTTTGAACCCAGGACCTTCAGTTTTTACTTCAATCATCCGTTTTTGGGTGTAGTAGTTGATGTTGGGTAGAGTTCATGATTTTGTGCAGCAGCTCTAGTCACCACTAGTAGATATCGTCTTTTTTGGGCTTTCCCTCAAAGTTTTTAAAACGCGGTTGCTAGGGAGAGTTTTCCACACCCTTGTAAACAATGTTTCATTCTCCTCCCCAACCGATGTGGGATCTCACAATCCACTCTCTTTCTAAGCCCAACATCCTTGTTGACACTCATTTCCTTCTCCAATTGATGTGGGACCCTCCAATCCACCCCCTTCGGGACAGCATCCTTGCTGGTACACTGCCTCGTGTCCACTCTCCTTCGGGGCTCAACCTTCTCGTTGGCACATCGCCCTGTGTCTGGCTCTGATAGCATTTCTAACAGCCCAATTCCACCACTAGTAGATATTGTCCTTCGTATTTATTTACCTTGAAGGAGGTTCATTTTTGTTGTAGAAAAAGTAGGAAGCAGTTTAGTTGAGATGACAAATGCTGAGTATTATCTGTCTTGTATGGTATCAGGACAAGCCGGCTTTCATTTTCTGTGTTGAAGACAGAGCACTATTTTGTCAAGATTGTGATGAACCAATTCATTCAACTGGTAGTCTTTCAGCAAACCACCAGAGGTTTCTAGCCACGGGAATCAGAGTGGCCATGAGCTCAAGTTGCACGAAGGACGTCGACAAGGTCAAAATGGAACCTCCAAATCCGAAGAACCCTCAGGTTCCTGCTAAACTGCCTTCACAACAAGTTCCTAACTTCACATCCCCATGGGCGGTTGACGACTTTCTCCACTTCTCCGATCTCGAGTCGTCTGACAAGGTAAGTAAGCTAGATGCTACACCTTCTACACATCCACTTATTTGCTTTTTGTGATCATACTTCAACACTGCAATTTCTGCCAGTTTAGAAAGGATAAGTTTTCGAATGTTTACTTTCCTGCGTCGACACATCTTTGCTTTCTCCTCCGAAAGATCACGCACACACTTATTTAAATTGAAGTGTCTGGACTAACTAGCACACATTTTGACTATCCTCACAGGACAACCTACGGCATTTGGTTGTTAAGGAAACCCGCAGGATATTGAATCATAAGTAGGAGTCTTTTATTATTTACACGACCCTTATTAACCACAGGGCCAAGCTATGGTTGTTCGTTAAATCCATACCCTGCAATGTCGTATGGGAATCATGATGCACGTCGGATTGGATTGTTTTCTTTTGAGATTTCTGGTGTTTACTGTTGCTAACATAGAGGCAAACATGTGACAAAGAATTGCATTACTATTACTTGATTCATAACTTACGATCAAATCCATTGTGCAGCAGAAAGAAGATCTAGAGTTTGGAGAACTAGAATGGCTAGCAGAAATGGGGCTGTTTGGGGAGCAAGTTCCTCAAGAAGCTTTAGCTGCTGCTGAAGTTCCCGAGCTTCCTACATCACACTCAGGTAGTGCATTCGCATACAGGCCGACGAAGTCGAGCATGTCGTACAAAAAGCCTAGGATCGAGGTGGTAGACGAGGATGAGTTTTTTACCGTTCCCGATCTCGGATGAACAGGAAGAGACAAGTTAGTATGGTTATGAATAATAATACAGTTTAGTTTATAGGCTTGAATAATGATTATATTATGTGGTAGTATTGTTCACATCTATGGTTTGGTAGTATGCATTATAGGAGTTTTCTTTGATCTTATGCCTACAATATTTGTTTTTTACTTTTGCTTTTCTACCTTATTGTAACTTTTGGATCTTATATGACAAATTTAAGATTATTTTAAAGAATAGTAACTCATCCTCGTCAATTTTTTTTTTAAGATTATTTAAGTCTATCTTTGGTTCGTTTCGTTCGTTGTAGTATTATGATCCATCTTTCTTTCCGAATTTATCTATCTATCTATCTATCTATGATCAAAACGACGAGCTGTTCAACCCATGTACGTATGTTATAACTATTCCCATGTCTTAACATAATTTTTAATGAAGTGTCTCGTTGAATCTTCTTCTTGAACAAACTTGAGTTTACTTTCTTGTATACATCGATCACCACTCGTGATTTTGAACGTCTCGATTTAAGATTTGTCTTTATGGATTTTGGATCCTGCAAATCTTTCCGGTACCACTTGTTGATGCACTCATTTATACTTAAGCTAGCGTGTTAAGTGATGAAACATTCTATGTGCACAATTATTTCGACCCATTCATTCCTGTACGTTCACTATATTTGCCCCAACGCAAGCTCATAACACTTCTAATCCCAAATCCATAAGATTTGCTTTGGTTTGTTTTTAAAATTTTTATTTTTTAAATAAGGATGGTTTTATTTCCATTTATTATTTATCTCTTTTTCCATTCACCATTTCAAATATGCTGATTATAACTTTTTAATTTTGTCGAAGATTTATTAGAATAATTTTTTTGTGTGAAGTGGGAGGTGGGTTGTAATCGAATTTTTATTCTTTTTAAAAACATTGGTGAATAAAACGTATATGAGAAAAAAATAGTGAGAATATTTGACTCTTTCTTTCACGGTAAAAGATCAATACTCGACTTCAATCTTCAAACACTATTCCGCAATAATGAATGGTATAAATAGCGTAGTATGTAATAAGATGAAGCATATATAGCAAAACCTAACTTAGTTTGTGAGAAATAGATTTGTAAAGAGAAAGAGGTAAAAATGGTGGGACTTCCCAAGTTTGGAGTACTCAAATCGAAGTGCAACCACAACTACAATATTCAGGACGGTCCATTCACAAAGTTCGAGTTCGAGCAAGCTAAATCTGACCCATCTTTATTCCATATAAAATGTTGTTAAAACAATAGGTACTGGGTTAGTTGGGCTGGTGACCATCAATTTATTATAGCTGGAGCTGAAGATAAAGAGGAAGATAGATCCAAATGGACATGCACGTTATTTCGTCCCGTTTATGATAGTTGTCATCAATCCTATCGATTTCATCATGTCCATCTTGGTCTCTATGTGGTGTTGTGGAGAGATGGTTCTCATTTTAGAGATTGCTTACGTCCACACTTGTCAAACCCCGATAGACACCTTTGTGATCTCAGTATAGCTATCGATTGAGAATCGATGTGGTTATTACCGAAGTTCATTGTTTTTAAATCGGAAAATGATTTTTATCTATCTGGTCGCCGACGTCATAACCTTCCATATTTACCGTTTTTATCCCAAAATCTTAAAGATCCTAGCACTATGATGGAGACTACCTTCACAAATGATGGAAAATTTCGCATAAAGTCCATTTTCTTCCAAAGACTTTGGAAACGTGGTGATCGTGATTGGATTTTTGCTGACTTGGATGACTCTAATTCTCAAGATCCCGATGTTTTGTTTTCACCGATTAAACTTTCTCCCCTCGTTGTTGCTCTACGTAACTTGGGTGCTAACAAATTCATTAAAAGATACACTAATTTCGGGTATAGAAAGCAGTCTCAATGCTGCTATCTCAGAGATTGATGAATTTTCACACGTTCTAGAGAAATCAGTCATGTGGCGTTTTATCTTTCTGAGGCTTTAACGAAGTTGTTATCATGTTAGCAACCAGTGAAGTTAGAAACAATTTCAACGTACCCAATATTGCACGTATCACTTTCTCATATATATAGACAAGAGAATTAGCTCATGGGCTTCTTCAATCTCAACGAAATTGGATGTCAAGACTACAATTAAGTCGAGAGTTCCCCTCATTAGTGATGGAAGGAAGTTCGATATATCTTCAGCTAAATTTGATGGAGAATACAAATGGGGAGAAATTAAAACAGTTTCAAAGCCAAAAGAGATAACATACGAGATAATCGTACCACCAAACAGGCTACTTTCATTACCTTACTTGTAACTAAGGGATCATATGAGATTCCATTCTCGTACAAACAAGATGACGTCCTCATAGGTGGGAAAGAAGTTGAATATCATTTAGATGATGGTATTTACCGTGGTACCAACTTCTACGACCTTAATTATGATGTTAGGACTACAAACATCTGTGGATGTCCCAACGAATATCAACAATAATAGAAGTCTTAAAAAATGTATAAATAATGTATTTTAAAGCAAATCCATGGGAGCTTATGCTCAAGGTGGATAATATCATATCATTGTGGAGAGTGGTCGTAATTATATCTTTTAACTACCGATGTCTCAACGAGAACAATTTGGATCAAATCATTTATAACTATTATAAAGTGAGTCATATTGATATTGTTATTAGGATAAGACATCCAACCTTATTCATAAACTATACACTGCATAGATTATTTATTAAACCGGACAACCTAGGATTTTGTTATAATAAAACATTAATCATGGGACTTAGATCTCACCTTAAAAAACATTTGAGCTAAAATTTGGACAAAAAAATCCATATTTTACTTAATAAAAAAAAACATAAACATAAGAATACGAATTTGTCAATTCAGAATAAAGCGACGTTTTTATTCTTTATAAGAACATTGATGAATAAGAAGGATAAATGAGAATATTTTTACGAGTAGAAAAGATGGTAAGAATATTTATGGTTCGTGTTATAAATAACGTAGCACGTAACATTAACAAGTATAGCAAAACTCAACTTAGATTGTGAGAAATTGAGAAGTAAAGATCAAGAAGTAAGCATGTCGCAGCTCCCGAGGTTTGCAGCTCTTAAATCAAAGTACAACGACAACTACTTGCGTTATATCAATGAAACTTGTTCGCCGGTACGGTCGTTTCTACAATACTCGGGACAAGATATTCTTACTCCATTTACAAAGTTTGAGTTCGAGCAAGCTAGATGTGACCCATCTTTGTTCCATATAAAATGTTGTTACAACAATAAGTATTGGGTTAGCTGGGCTTGTGACCATCATTTTATTGTAGCGGGAGCTGACCATAAAGAGGAAGATAGATCTAAATGGACATGCACGTTATTTCGTCCCGTATATGAAAGTTGTCATCAATCTTATAGATTTTGTCATGTTCGTCTTGGTTTCAACGTGGTCTTGTGGAGGGTTGGCCCTCCGTTTGGAGAATGCTTACGTGCACAATGGTCAGATCCCGATAGAGATCTTTGTGATCTCAGTATAGTTATTAATTGGGAATCAATATCGTCGTTACCAAAATATATTGCTTTTAAAAGTGATAATGGTTCCTATCTTAGTGCTCGTTTGATTAGCAAACTTCCGTATCTACAATTCTCGTCCAAAAGCATCGACGATCCTAGCATTCAGATGGAGACATTCATCACAAACGATGGGAAAATTCGCATAAAATCAATTTTCTTCCAAAAATTTTGGAAACGCGATACTTCTAATTGGATTTTCGCTGATTCTATTGATGATAGCTCGGAAAATCTCGATACTTTATTTTCGCCAACTCAGGTATCTTCCACCATTGTCGCTCTACGTAACTTAGGTAATGGCAACTTTGTCAAACGATACAGTCTTGCTAGCAAAGTAAACTTTCTCAACGCTGGAGCCAAAGAAATTGATAGCTTTTCACACTTACAAATGGTCGAGCCTATTCTTTCGAGAGAAATCAGCAACGTAATGTTTTATCTTTCCGAGGCTAGAATCTACAATGAAGCTGTTATCGTGCTAGCAACTAAAGAAGTCACAAATAATTTCCACGTACCAAGCACTCTATGCATCTCGTTCTCTTATACAAACACCAGATATAGCAAATGGGCTTCTTCAATCTCAATGAAATTGGATGTCAAGACAACAATTGACTCGGGAGTTCCCCTCATTGTTAACCGAAAAAAGATCGAGACATTATCAACTAAGTTTTCGGGAGAATACAAATGGGGAGAAACCATAACAATATCAAAGATAAAAGAGATAAAATATGAGGTAACTGTACCACCAACAAGCACGAGTATCGTTACCTTATATGCAACTAAGGGCTCGTGTGACGTTCCGTTCTCATACAAACAAGTTGACGTCCTCATCGGCGGGAAAGAAGTTGAATCTTATTTAGCTGACGGTATTTATCATGGCACCAACTACTACAATCTTAAACATGAAGTTAAAACTAAACAAATCTGTGGATGTCCTAACGAATAATTATTCTATCATGATAATAGGGACGAGGTAAATGTGACATCTTTAGATGTCC
Organism: Cucurbita maxima; assembly: GCF_002738345.1. Taxonomy (NCBI): domain Eukaryota; kingdom Viridiplantae; phylum Streptophyta; class Magnoliopsida; order Cucurbitales; family Cucurbitaceae; genus Cucurbita; species Cucurbita maxima. The sequence goes on along the minus strand of NW_019272040.1, from coordinate 2,613,732 downwards.
GTGTATGACTTACGTTGTAATATCTAAAAGAATAAAATTATTACGGTTTTCATCTACACGATCCTATTTAAAAGCTTAATTATTTTTAATTTATTGGCTCAAACTTTCTAATTTTGTTGGGATTATTATTATTTTTTAAATTAAACGACTAAAATATTATATATATTTTACTCAAATGCAAAAAGCAAAATGCAAAAGAAAAAAAAAACGTTACTTGTTCGAAATTTTGAGTTGGTTGGATTAGCGACTCGAGTAATCTGAATAGAGTTCATAGTCCAATCCAATTCGACTAGGTTGGGTCGGGTCTAGTTTTCGAATTGTCTTTTTTTTTTTGTTTTTTTAATTCTTAAAAAAAATCATATTTATCTGTAATACATGTTACATTAATAACAAAAATATCATAAAATTTAAATATCAAATATTTACAAGTCACAACTCATCATTAACATCAGTTATAAATGTTCTCATCAGAGTAGGGTTTGGTTGTTATTTTATTTTCGAGATGGTTGGATTGACTCAATAAAAAAATGTCAACCGGCAAACGAAATCGAATTTTTTTATTTTTCAAAAATTCAATCCAACCTAATTTGAAAATATATATATATATATATAATCCAACTCGACCCAATTTTTATGATTTGAATTGGATAGTTCGATTGATAAGCACGGTGAAATAAATAATATATTTGCTGATAGAAATAATTTTGGTTTTAAAAATTTAAAAAAATAAAAGACGAAAAATGAGAAAGGCTCGTAGACACGGGAGATGAATGCTAATTATTCGAACATAAAAGTCGTACTTATGCAATTTATTCTATTATATTTTGGAGTTAATAAAGTAACTTTTAGTATAAGTCAACGCTAAAAATAAAAATAAATAAATAAATAAAAAACTTTAGGATAATTTTATAATAAAATCATATTGATAATATTCTTGTATTGGACACAATATTCTAGAAGCATCCTTTCGTTTGTTTTTAAATCGATTAATTTTTCCGATTTATATGGATAAAAAGGAAAATTTATTATATATACATACACGTATACATATATACATATATATACATATACATATATATATATGCACACGACACACCATTGGTAAGTCTCCACGTGAATGAATAGATAATGATAATAAAGATAAAAGATAAAAATATGCGTAAAGGGGACGTGGTTCGATTCTTTTTAAGAACGTTCGTGAATAAAAGGATAAATGAGAATAATTATACTTACTTACAAGCATAGCATATTACAAGAACGGGTATCGCAAAACTCAGCTTAATATCCGAGAGATAGTAACGTAAAGAGAAAGAGGCAACAATGGTGCAACTTCCGAAGTTTGCCATGCTCAAATCAAAGTACAACCACAACTATTTGCGCTTCATGAATGAAGCGTGTTCATTGGTGCGAACATTCATGCAATACTCGGGAAAGGAGATTCTTAGTCCATTTACACCGTTTGAGTTCGAGCAAGCTAAATGTGACTCATCTTTATACCATATAAAATGTTGTTACAACAACAAGTAATGGGTTAGTTTGGCTCGTGACCATCATTTTATTGTAGCGGGGGCTGACCAGAAAGATGAAGACAAATCCAAATGGACGTGCACTCTATTTCGTCCAGTTTATGACAGTTGTCATCAATCGTTTCGGTTTTGTCATGTCCATCTTGGTTTAAATGTAGTCATGTGGAGGGTTGGTCCCCCTTATGGAGAATGCTTACGTGCACAATGGTCGATTCTTGATAAAGATCTATGCGATCTCAGTATAGTTATTGACTGGGAATCACTGTGGTCATTACCTAAATTTATTGCCTTTAGAGATGATAATAGTTCTTTTCTTAGTGCTCGGTCAATTGACAATCATTCATATCTACAATTTTCATCCAACAATATTGACGATCCTACCGTTCAGATGGAGACCTTCATCACAAATGATAGAAAAATTCGTGTGAAGTCAGCTCACTTCCAATCTGTGGATGCCACTGCTCAAAATCTCGATACTTTGTTTTCGCCAACTAAAGTTGCGTCCCACGTTGTTGCTCTTCGTAACTTGGGTAATAACAACTTTGTTAAAAGGTACACTTCAGCAAGCAAAGTAAGTTGTCTCATGGCAGCTGTAAAAAATATCGATGAATTTTCACACTTACAAATGGTTGAGCTTGTTCTTTCACGACAAATCAACAATGTCGTGTTTTATCTTTCTGATGCTAGAATCCCTGATCAAGTTGCTATCGTATTAGCAACTGCATAAGCTGCAAACGATTCGAACTTACCCAACACTGTCTGCTTGACTTTCTCACATACAAACACCAGATCTAGCACATGGGCTTCTTCAGTTTCAACGAAATTGGACGTCAAGACAATAATCGAAACCGGAGTTCCTCTCATTGTCGATGGAAAGACAATTGAAACATCGTCGACTAAGTTCGTTGGAGAATACAAATGGGGAGAAACTATAACAACGTCAAAGATACAAGAGATCAAATATGAGGCAACTATACCACCGATGAGCAGTATTAACGTTACCTTACATGCAACTAAGGGTTCGTGTCCTAAGGTGTGTTGGTTGTGCAACTATACCGATGAGCAGTATTATTATTATATCGCAACAATAATAATAATAAAAAAAAAAGGGTGTCCTAAGGTGTGTTGGTTGTGGCCGCATGTCGGATGTTTCGATCATGTTTGTCTAGAGCATGTTATCAATATGGGAGGTGTATAACCATTTACCAGAATCTTTTGTCAATTTTTCCTACCCGAGTTATATACTATCAAAGTTATAATTGTTGTTGATTCGTTTTTAGCTTATAATATTGATTTCTTTCAAATCTTTTTCAACGCGTTTCCTCGTTCACGTTTTATAAAATATTTTCTGTCAAACGTGACTCGAGATTCGATCATACGTCAAGATTGTCCACAAAATTTCATTTTCACACGAATGACTTGTTCACAAACTCAAAACTCACGACTTTTCGAAAAGGGTTCGATGAGCTATCCTTAGCAAAACGACACATGGAATCTAACCAATTTTTTATTCTTCCAGAGAATATTCATGAATAAAAGAAATTGAGAATATTTCACTTTTTCTTTTTGTGGAAAGGGATAATGATAAGCTTCAGGTAAGAAAATAAGTTGTCTCATGACGGCCGTGAAAAATGATCGAGCTTGTTCTTTCACCAAAATTCAACAATGTCGTGTTTCGTCTCTCTGATACGGGAATTCGTGATCAAGTTATTATCATACCAGCGAATACATAAACGGAAAATAATTGAACGGGAAATACTTGTTCGACTTTCTCATATATAAACACCGAATCTAGCACATGAGCTTCTTCATTCTCAACGAATCCAATAAGAAACCAGTTCAATTGGACTTGTCAACTTCATCATCTTTATTGGTTCTACGCAACTGCACCTCTTTTTTGTTGCCTTTATTCCGTGATTTTAACGCAATAAAAATCATAAAGAACGATCGGCTAAGTTAAGAGAATATCATGACAATTTAATATTATAAATAAAATATAAATTACGAGACTTTAAGATATAAAGTCTAAATACTTCAAATTTGGACATTATAACAAAAATAGATGCCCGTCTTTTTCACTTTTACTATAATAAAAATAAGGATAAGATAAAAATATGCGTAAAACGACATTTTTTTACCTTTTCTTTTTGTAGAAAAGATAACGAGAATATTTAGGTGCAATTAGTAAAATCTATGCTTCTCGAGCGATAAATAGCCTAGCATAACAAGAATAAGTATAGCTACTCAACTTAGTGTCGACAAAGGGACAAGGATGGTGCAATTTCCGAGGTTTGTAGTCCTCAAATCAAAGTATAATCACAACTACTTGCGCTATTTGGATGAAACTTGTTCACAGGTGAATATGTTTCTGCGGTACTCGGGAAAGGAGATTCTTACTCCATACACAAAGTTTGAGTTCGAACAAGCTAAACGTGACCCGTCTTTATTCCACATAAGATGTTGTTACAATAATAAGTACTGGACTAGTTGGGCTTGTGACAAACATTTTATTGTAGCGGGAGCTTACGAGAAAGAAGAAGATAAATCCAAATGGTCGTGCACACTATTTCATCCCGTTTATGACAGTTCTCGCAACCATTTTGATTTTGTCACGTTGGTCTTGGTTTTAACATAGTCGTATGGAGAATTGGTCCTCCTTATGGTCGGTTGCTAATAGAGATCTCTGCGATCTCAGTATAGTTATTAACTGGAAATTAGTGTGGTCATTACCTAAATTTATTGCTTTTAAAGGTGATAATGGTTCTTATCTTAGTGCTCGCTCAATTGACAATCGTCCATATCTACAATTTTCTTCCAACAATATTGACGATCCTACCATTCAGATGGAGACTTTCATCACAAATGATGGAAAATTTTGCATCAAATCAGTTTACTTCCAGAAATTTTGAAGACGTGACACATCTAATTAGATTTTTGCTGACTATTATGAGACCACTACTCAAAATCTCGATACTTTATTTTTGCCCACTAAAGTTTCACCCGACGTTGTTGCTCTTTGTAACTTGGGTAATGACAACTTTGTTAAAAGATATACTATAGGCAGCAAAATAAGTTATCTCATGGCAGCTGTGAAAAATATCGATGAATTTTCACGCTTACATATGGTTGAGCTTGTTCTTTCACGACAAATCAACAATGTCGTATTTTGTCTTTTTGATGCTAGGATCCATGATCAAGTTGTTATCGTATTAGCAACTACAGAAGTTGCAAATAATTCAAACATACCCAATACTGAATCTGTGACTTTCTCATACACAAACAACGGACTGAGCACATGGGCTTCTTTAGTCTCAACAAAATTGGACATCAAGATAACGGTCGAAGCAGAAATTCCGCTCATTGTTGATGGAAAGATGATTGAAACGTCGTCAACTATGTTTGTTGGAGAATACACATGGGGTAAAACCATAACAACATCGAAAGACTCAAGAGATATATGAGGTTACTATCCTACCATTGAGCACCATTAGCATTACTTTATGTGCAACGAAGGGCTCATGTGACGTTCCGTTCTCATACCAACAAGAAAAAGTCAACTACAGATATTGATACCTATAAAATAGCAAAAGAAGTCAACTACAGATATTGATACCTATAAAATAGCAACAAACCGCATACCATATGATCACAACCACTACAAGTACAGAGACATTTTCCACTAATCTGATTATATTGAACTCTCTATTACTACTTTTTAAAAGATATCATACTCATACTATCAATAACTTCTAACTCAAAACAATGTATCACATACTACTCCTTACACCTTCCGATCATGATGTATGGATTGGCATCAGAGATCGGACCCTCCCTCCTACGGTGCAGGCACCCTCCACTGTGCGCCAATACCGAAGGCGTAGTGGCATTTCCTTCGATTACTGCATTATAGTCTTCATGCAGGGCGGAGTAGAGATATTGAGGTTTGACGTTTAGACATTAAATAAGTAACTACCTTACTCCTTACGAAAAACACTTAGAGATAAGTGTAGACTCAGATGTGATGGTTTTTGCAGTGCCATCTAACATCTGACGAGTAAGGCACCATCCACTGTGCACCAATACCGAAGGCTTAGTGGAACTTCCTTCGGTGGCTGCTACAGCAGCGGCGAGTAAGGGAAACTGCTTATTAAGTATTGCAATAATCTGATACCTTACTCCTTACGAAAAACACTTCTCGATAAGTGTAGACTCTGATGTGATTGCTTGTGGAAGGGTTACTTCATATCAGAGGAGTAAGGCACCATCCACTGTGCACCAATACCGAAGGCTTAGTGGAACTTCCTTCGGTTACTGTATCATCCGCTGGGTGAATCCTATTACAGGGCGAGTAAGGGAAACAACTTATTAAGTCTTGCCTTATCCTACCTGACCCTATCTGACCTTATCCTATTTTTGCTTATACGGTTTTTGCCCAAAGAGACTATTACCCTAAGACCTTCAGAGGTAGGAAAGGCTAAGGAAATGTCTATTACCCTCATACCTTATCAGGAGTAGGAAAGGCCTATTATCCTCTGACCTTATCAGGAAAATTCAATTGCCTTAGTTCAGTAATAATCCTTAGAGGTGGAAAAAAAAGTTGAATATTCTTTAAACGACGGTGTTTACTATGGCACCAAGTACTATAACTTTAAATGTGAAACTAAAACGCTAGTTTGTAATAAAAGAAGAAGAAAATTAAAAGTAAAACACATAGGTTGCTTGTAGAGTTGGAGTCTTCATATAATTATTATTTTTAAAATTAATAATTTTAAATTGAGTGATGCGGGTGAAAATCCAACAAAATCACAATAATTAAAAAACCTATGAAGCTTAAAGTAATAAAAAGACACCAAAATTATATCAATTTTAATGTAATGAAAAAAGACACCAAAATGAGCAGGTTAAAATAGTAATTTAACAAGGTCAAAATGTTAAAGTTTTATTTCCCATTTTTTTTTTATTTTTAAAAAAGGTTTTATTTAGTAAATACTTTAAGCACAAAAGTCTGATGGGAGAAAATTAAAAGGGCCTTTTTGTTAATTCTACTGCGAAAAGGGAATTAGAGCCAAAAATGTAAAACAAGAACACAAGAGGAAAAAGAAGCAGCCTAGGTAGAAGCCTTGATCAAGGCTTCCACGTCAGCCTCTGATGGGAGAGCTGGGATTGCTCCCTTCTTGGTTGTTGTAATGGCTCCACATGCATTTGCAAATCTCAGGATCTCCCTCAGCCTCTTCTCATCCTGCAATAAAATAAATTAAAGTAGGGATACAAGCTAAGTACCTCGATAACAGATTAGTCGGGTCGATAATCATGTAAATAAAAGTTCCATTATTCAACCAACTCTAATGAAAGACAGACGTGCCTCGACAACAGATTAGTCGGTCGACAATCATGCAAATAAATGTTTTCATTAGTCGTGACCTTATTAGATAACAAACTCTTATGAAAGATACAAGTACCTCGAGAACGGATTGGTCGTCGACAATCTTGCAAAGGAGAGCGCCAACAAACGAGTCGCCAGCTCCAGTTGTGTCCACAGTTTTGACCTTGAATGGATCCACGGAGCCGCGGAAGTTCTGTGTTTTTTTAACCAAAGAAAAAAGGAGAGTTAAAAAATGCAATTTTTACTGTTTCAAAAGTAATACTAAGGTCCTATTAACAATTTTACCGAAAAAAAGATAATAATAATAATAATCCTAATAAATAAAATAAATAAATAATCTTCTGTCCATCATGAACAATGTGGGACAAAGGAAGCACCATTGCTTTTGTTTACGAAACAAGGTAAGGAATTGAACGAACAAGCCTTTTCAGGAAGCAATTATTAACACAGTGGCCCTACAAATCAAAACCCACAGGCATTAAAAAGGTGCGTTACTCAGCCTAACTTCCTAGCTGGAAAATTTTGAGAAGTTTTCTTGGAGATCTGAAATTTTCTCGGGAAAGTAGATAGAAGGGTGGTGAGATCCTACATCAGTTGAGGAGTAGAACGAAACATTGTTTATAAGGGTGTGGAAACTTCTCATTTTTTAAACCTTTAGGGGAAAACTGAAAGGAAAAACTCAAAGACAATATTTGCTAATGGTGGGACCCGGCTTGAGTCCTAACAGAGATTTTAATTTATGTTATGGATAAACACGGGAATGAATGTACAGCTATGCAATTCCCAGATCCAACCACTAATAGCCAACAACCAGCCTTTGACAGTAAGAAAGCTATGAAAAAGTACCAACAACCAAAATAATTACCTGTTTTTGTTTTTGAAGTAAGGATTACGAAAAGTGTTGTCTAAATTATTATAGTGCTTTGAACTTCACATGGCTCAAATTTGTCAGTCATAAAAGTTCAAAAAATTGTAACAGTTTTAAGTCAAATTCTTATTTTTTGCCTGTTTTTAAGCATTAAAATACGTCTTCTAATGAACAACAAATGTCAGAAAGAAGTCAAATATTCTGATTCAAACATGGGAGCGGTTAGGCAAACAAACAATCAAATTTGAACAGAATTATCACCAACCCATTCCAAGTTCTCACCAACCAAACCAATGTCCAACAAATTCAAATAAGAACAAGGAAATAAGGATATGATAAAATATCTAAATTATAAGTCCTAACATTTTCAAACGCCCAAAATTTAGCCCACCTTTAAAAAAATTCCTACCATTAATTGGAATATTCAAGCATGGTATCCTCCTAAATGAACATAATCGTGACTAAATTTAAACATTTGAAAGTACAAACACTAATAGAATTATGAGGGTACCTTGGTGTAGTATTTGCAGCCATGCTCACCGAGAGTGAGCAAGAGGAGCTTCAAGCCATCATGCCAGAGAGACATGGCAGTTTCATCATCGACCTTTTCGGATTTGGTGAGGAATTTGAGCTCATCATCGCTAACCTTGATGATGTCGGCCTTGTCCCAAATGCTTTTGATCTGTTCACGGGCCTCATCTGCTGAAGGCCACAGAGGCAGTCTCAGATTTGGATCGTATGAAAGCAGAGCACCTGCTTTCTTGGCCTCCTCCATTGCCTTTATATGGGCAGATCTGCAGGGCTCCACGATCAAGCTTATGGACCCATAGTGAAAGATTTTAGCCTACAAACACAAAACATATGATAACATATTCAGAATTTCGCAATTATTTGTTAGATGTGATCGAAATAGACCAATTAAAATTAACTTATGGGTGAAATATTCATTTTTTGATTTTTTTCAAGAAATATATTGCCGAAAACTTTTAGTTCATCTGCACGAGACGTGTAAATCACGAAAGACATTAAATAAATATAAGCATCAGTTTTGTTTGAAAAGCTATATCCTGACTTTTAAAAAAACTATTTAAAGAGAAAATCATAGTAACTTACTAACTTTGTTTATTTTTAAATAAAAACTTTCTATAATTAAACAAAATAAATGCCAAGCCAGTGAGATACTTTATAAAATTAAAGTCTAAATAATTTAATTTTCTCTAAAATTTCTATTTTTGAATTATGCATTTCGTAGTGTTCAAGCTAGCTTCCTAAACCTAAATAAAACAAAAGATAAATATTTTAAATAAGAGATTAACAAAAAAAACTTCTAAGGATATCGTTTCAGAAAAATCAAATATCTAAAAAGATCCCAATTGATCCAATATTCCATTTTTGGAATAATTATGTAATAATCAAAATAAATGGAAAAAAAAAAAAACTAAAAATATCTGACAGAAAAGGGAGAACTTCGCGAGTGATGGGCAGCACCGCTAACTACACGTGAGAATAAAGTCTAGGTAAGCACGTGAAGTTTCGCCACGTCATCAATTAAAGGGGTATAATCGGAAATTCATACATGAAAAAGCGAAATACCGAATTTACCCATAATTATCACTACTACTGCTACTCTAAGTCTATGAGTGGGGCCCAGAATATTATATCTGACGTGTCAAATTAAAAAAAAAAAAGAACTGGCGCACGAGTCTATAAGATTAAAATACTCGACCTCGGTCAAATTCGCAACAGGAAAAATTTTCCGGGAAAATCAATTGACGAGAAAATCAATACCAATACCGAATCGAAAAGGAAAATGAAAGAGAAGGAGGAAACTCACGGATTTGATGAGTTTGATATTCAATTCGTCCGCCTTGAGAAGCATATCGGCGCTAGGGTTTCGGTAGAACATAAACTCACGCTCACCGTCGGAACGCAGAGTGACGAAGGCTAAGGCGGTTCTAGCGCCTTTATCGAAGCAGATTCCTTCGTCGTTAACGCCGTGCTCCCTCAAGATATTGGCCAACATGTGGCCAAACTCATCTTCACCGAGCTTTCCAACGAAGGCAGAGTGACCGCCAAGGCGACTGACAGCGATCGCAACATTCGCCGGAGCACCGCCGGGAGCCTTGAGAAATCCAGGCGCATCCGCTAGAGATACGCCGGAAACCGTCGGGACGAAATCGATCAACATCTCACCGAAACTAACGATCAGACCGGAGCCGGTGGGAGAAGCGCCGTTATTTGGAGCCATCGGAGAAGGAAAAACAAGTGCAGAAACAAATAGTGATCGGAGAAGTTTAGAGAGAGAAAGAGGGGAAATTGGGACGGTGCATTTGATTAATTGAGCCAATAGAAAATGGAATTTATAGGAGGGAAGATTTGGGGAATATAAAATTAAAAAGAAAATTAATTAATTTTCTTATTTAATTAATTTACTCAATATATCTTAATTTTTAAAATTTGCTTTAGCTTGGCAGTGTGGCCCACCAATAATTTTTTAAATTTGCCATTTATTATTATTATTATTTAATTGAAAAAAAGAAATAGTTGTGAGAATATAAGAAGAAATTGGTACATTAATTATGAAATTATTTAATTACAAATTGATCTATTTTTTCCAAAAAAAAAAATGAAAAAGAAAAAAGAAACTAGCCGTTAGTGTAAAAACTTTCGTGAAAACTAAGCAAAATGCATTATTATTTACTGAAAAATAAATTTTTATATTTGTTTTTTTAAAATTAAAAATTTGTTGGTTTATTTTGTTCCCTCTTACTCTTATCTATACTACTCTCGCTTCAGCCCACTGCAGACCTCTGGAGTATCTCCTCCCCTTTGCCGCCACCCTATGTGGCGGCTGAGACTTCCTTTAACCTTTTTTCCAGCTTTATGAAGGGGTGAGTGGCGGCAACCACCGTAGACTCAGCCACAATTGCTCGTTTGAGACGAAAAGAAAAAAAGAATGATAATGGTAAGAGTCGAACGATATACCTATGAATTCAAATAAATAAAAAATTTATGAATTAATTTATTCTATGTGGTTTTAATTATGGTTCAATTTGATTTATTTTATGAATTTTAATTTTTATTCAAACGAATAAACTCAAATTTATTATTTTATTATTATTATTATTATTTTGCTTATAATTATAACTATGCGTAGTTTTTTTAAAAATATATATGGAAACTAAACATTTAATGTTTGAAAATAAATAAAGAGATATTTTAGGGTTGAGGATTTAAATTTTCTGAATTAAAATTTTACTTTAATTAGAAGAATAAACAAAAATTTAAATAAATTATTTACGTTGAGTTCATCATTTAATAAATATTGTTTTGGTCGAAGAAAAATTTACTTCAGCATTTTATATAAATTAATCTACAATTTACCATTGTTCTAGAGATATTCATGAATTATAATTTATTAAGAACCATATATTTATTTTTATTAATATTTAAAAATATAAAAAATTAAAAATAAATTGATTAAAAAGTGTATAAAAGATTAGATATTCAAATCGATACAAACTACTAAACTAAGTAAAGACATACACTTTTATTTACAAAAGAGTATAAATCTACAAAGTTCTCAACTGATACACAATATTATCTCAAATTCTTCTAAAGACTTACAAGAAGATATATGGTATAATGATCATCAACTATAAGCCAATCTATACGCACGTATAGCCCCAAAACCGTGTAGCTATGTACTCTGTCGAATGGATGGTTTAAAATCTAGTATTCACTCGATTCTACACCAACATTTTAAGAACAGAGACGAACACCGATGATTCTATTGATATGAGTTCATGAAAGAAATGAAAGTATAAGACTTCATTGAGCATGGCGGAGAGGACCTGGACATGATCTATTCTCTCCTCGAGCTGGTTGTGTGGACTATAACTCTTAATATGGTAATGACAGTTGTAAAACTTGAGGTAGAACAAAGGACCCAGATATGATATGTTCTCTCCATTTCGAGCTAGCTGAGTGGAATCATAACTCTTAATAGGGTAATGACACGGTTGAAAATTTTGAGGTAGGACATCTCTGGTGTGTTGATAAGTAATAAAACATCGAGGACGGGGACGAGGACGAGCTAAGTAATTTAGTGAAGAAAAACACTAATTCCAAATGAGGGGTTTTTTAAACTGATTAGCCATTGCCTCCTGGAGAAACTTGACAATGGATGTGCGTTCAACTTCTTTCTCCCTTTTGAGTTCTAGATGTCGAACCTGAATTTGCAATGTGATCTATAAGAACAATGCCTTGGCGCAACAATAGATATTACAGCTAATTGAGTTGCATAAAAATGGTTCATTTGATCATTATAAATAGCTATCCAGATCAACCTGAACTTAACCCTCCGTCTTAATGACAATGTAATGAAGATTAAACACTAAATTTCTAAAAAAGAAACTCATGATTAAGATGATTCTAGATTAAACCCCATGAATTTACCACACCACATTCTTTCAAAATGGTGTCATCCTAGAGTAGACACCGATTACAGTTTTGTAAGCTCAAGTAAAGAAAAATAGGCAAATGTTGGCATGCTATCAAGTCTTCTATAAGCTAGAATTTAGAGGTAGGATTTAGAATGACGGTTGGATATGAATTCAAAAATCTTCTCTCTCTAATAACCATTTGATATAAAATCGAGGACCTTTTACAATTTCTCCAATGGTGCTAATTTCTCTCTCATTCTCCAATGGTGCAAAACTATGACGGTGAGATCCACATCGATTGGAGAGGAACGAGTGCCAGTGAGGACGTTGAACTCCGAAGGGGGATATATTGTGAGATCTCACATCGGTTGGAAAGGGGAACGAAGCATACTTTATAAGGGTGTGGAAACCTCTCCCTAGTAAAGGCGTTTTAAAAACCTCGAGGGGAAGCCCAAAAGAAAAAGTCCAAAGGGGTTAATATCTGCTAGTGGTGGGTTTGAATTGTTACAAATGGTATTGGAGCCAGACACTGGGTAGTGTGTCAGCGAGGACGCTGAGCCCCGAAGGGGGTGGACACCAGGCGGTGTGCCAACGAGCACACTGGACCTCGAAGGCAGGTGGATTGTGAGATTCTACATCGATTGGAGAGAGGAACGAGTGTCAGGGAGAACTTTGGGCCCCGGAGAGGGACGGATTGTGAGATCCCACCTCGATTGGAGAGGAGAACGAAATATTCCTTATAAGGGTGTGGAAACTTCTCCTTAGCAGACACGTTTTAAAAACCTTGAGGGAAAGTCTGAAAGGGAAAACCCCAAGAGGACAATATCTGCTAGTAGTGGGCTTGAACTGTTACAATAACTACTTGTGGTAGTCTCCTCGAACAATTTCTCCATGATTTGGTACATCTTTATAGTATCAAACAATGGAGGAAAGAAAAACTAGTTTACCTTAGATGCCTGTTATCTTCCATCATTTAAATTTTCTAGCTTTAAAACCCAAATGCTGCTTAGATATATATTGGAGTTTAGAATAGAAGTCTTACCCTTACTGAACCTCTATTTGATACACCAGAGTCTGTAATAATAACAAGGCATTTTATGTCATGCTCGTTAGCATATTCATATTGCTCCGTGAAGCTTGGATCAGGTGTAGGGACAAGCTGAGCCTGATGAAACAAAAAGCACTTCTCAACTGTAACAATTCAGTAAACCGTAGATTATCCTAATATATCAATACTTAACCTTAATCTTCTCCTCCCATAGCTCCACAACAAGTTCCATGCGTTCTAACAATAATCCACCTCCTCCTCGCGAACAAACCAGGAAACTGGTGCTCCCCTCATTTCTGCAAAGTTCATAACGGAATAAAATAAGTGAAAGAAAATGCTGAAAAGTTTCAGTCGACCATGATATAAAAGACTTGGCAAAGTAATATAATGACTATAAAGTGCACCGGATGGGTTTCAAATCTACAGCAGCTTGCTGAATCATAGTCTCTAATGCAATGCTGGTCCCAACGCCACCCGGAGGGGTAGTTTTCTACCAAAGAAAAACGAGTAACATATCTTAAATTTGAACATTAAAGATCAAATGTAAACAAAACTAAAACGCATTTCTGGACAAAAAGAAGACAAGACTCAAATCTTTCGATAACATTATAAGAGGTCGAAACGTAAGTGCGTCGGATGACAATGAAATTTAAAGTTAGAAACAAAGAGTGTTGAAAGTCTGTGTTCAGGACCTATAATAATATATCCCATGTGCCCAATACTTCTCTCCGTATGTTAGTGTTTTTTTTTTTTTTTTTTGGATTCTTTTTCTGTAACTCGGCTATTTCATTCTCATAGTTTTTCTTCTGTGTCAATATTAACTCACATATGCTCGGCTCCACATTTGCTGCAGCAAATAGTCATAGCGGCCACCAATAGCAACCAGTGTACCTTCAGGATGTGAACCAGGATGATTTTCCTTTGTTAAGTATACCTGGACATGCAATTGCAACTCAGTTTCTGACACTAAAATAGAGCAAAATACTGCTCGAGTATTACACATATACACTTGGAGAACATAAAATTTAGATTTCTTTGGATGAATCATGCCCAATTAGAAAAGCAAACATGCGAGTAGTAACTAATACTTCAGTGCATAAGAGTGACGCGTTGAGACAAGAGATTCAGCTAATCAGGTAGAAAGATTTCAGGCAAAAAAAAACATAATCTCGCTGAGAAGACAAGCTCAGTTATTGGCTTTTTGCACTAAAATTTTCACATAATCAAATTGTAACGGCCCAAGCCCACCGCTAGCAGATATTGTCCTCTTAGGGCTTTCCCTTTCAAGCTTCCCCTTCAAGGTTTTTAAAACGTGTCGGCTAGGGAGAGGTTTCCACACCCTTATAAAGAATGCTTCATTTTCCTCTCCTTCCGACGTGGGATCACACAAATGGTCTCATAATTTCTTGGCCTAGAGGGTTGAAGGTCTAAAACATCACAGATTTTAGAATCATGGTCTCAATAGCAACAACACTCAACCAATATATACATACAATCACAGATATGCACACATATATATGGACATACAACCACACATTTATATGATTTCAAAATAGAACTGCAAAGACAACCATCACATTTTCCATGTGGGAAGGAAGGGAAACCTGATACCTGAAAAAAAATATCTCGATGGTAATCCTCTGTTGGTGACATTAAGGCATCTATGTAAACATTTGCTTCAAGCCTCCACACTTTCAAGTAGTTGAAAAGGTCTAACAACTCAACAAGTGCTCTACGCATGGGTTTGTCTGCATTATAGTCTTAGCGAGGTTAAAAAGGATACATTTTTTATCTGAAACTGTAGGAATATAACCAACCAGTTACAACAATACCTGTTGGAAGTGCTCCCCTCAATCTAGGAACTGCCTGATCCACTGCACCACAGAACCTAAAAACTACAGTCTGCAATCTATTTACAACAGCTTGTGCTAATTTGAGTTCCTGTAGTAGAATAATTTCTCTTAAATATAATATATACACAAGTTCATCATAAATGTTCACGAACCTAATGAAAAAAACTTTGATCAAAAAGAAAAAAAATATTTGTCTAGTCTATAGCATTAGTAACTGTAATCCCATTAAATAAGAGAAATAGTTGACTCCCCTATATCTAGTTAGATTTAATTGTCAATATCTAGGAATTATTATATTCGTTGGATTTATTTAGATTTAGTTAAATGGTATCTAGGATTATTATTTAGATTTAGTTACCTAGTATTTACTCATAACAGGATATGTAATTCTCTAAAACATAAATAAGAAGTCAAGCTAATTCAGACTTGCAACGTGGTATCAGATCTTTTAAGTTCTGGAAAATATGATTAGAACCAAAACTCTAACTCAATCAGTGAAGCCTTAATCGCTATTGATCATCTCAAATTTAATTAGAGCATTCGTAGTTGTCGTCGAATTCATTCGGAGCCTTCATAGCTACCATTGACAAATTTATTCGGAGCCTTCATACCTACCGTTGACAAATGCATTCGGAGCCTTCATAGCTACCGATCATCTACATTTACAAATTTATTCGGAGCCTTCCTAGACAAGCATGATATACCATGTATTTTATTTATTCGGAGTCTTTTTTAAAAATATTTACCTTTTTATGAAAGTAAATAAATATTCAAAATAAAAGACATACAATGAACGCAAACCTGCAGTAGTTGGCGCCTTATCACAACCCATTTTGATTTCCTCTCAGAAGACTGAGGACGTAAGGATACCATCATAGAGAGCAGCTGCATTTACAAGAGAAATTCAGCAAGGGCATATGAAAAAATAAAATAAAATAATTAGAAATTATAATAAATAAAATCATTAAGCTACCTCCGCCACTTTATGTCTATGTTCTGCCTTAACACCAACCCAAGACCAAATAGCATTCAACAGATCTCCATGATTTAAGTGTATGTCACAAGATTCTGAATGAAAAAAATATGAAATAACGTCTACAGTCACCTGAAACATTAGCAAATAATGTTGAGGATTTTGTTCATCTACACAAGAATATTTAAAGGCTAGTAAACAGATGTGAAAATGCAAAAATGAGATAGTGAGAGGGAAGAAGAAGAAGAAGAAGAAGGATTTAAACTTCATCTAATATGGAAAATCAAGAGAACGCATACAAACAAAATACAGAAAAATAAGTGTCCGGAAAAAATGGTTAATGACTGAGAAAGAACAAGTAGTTATTCAAACGTAATTACCTAAACGTGGAAAACTATAATTTCTTTGGTAAAGGACTGACAAAGAAGCCCAAAAGGAAAACTTCCAACTATATCATACAATATCGTTTTCTTTTTTCAACAGTTCATGTTTTTCATATCTAGATGTGTCAAAAGGAGAGATTAACAATAACTTTCTTCTTGTTTCTTATTAAAACTTCAAATCTTCCGTAAAGTGATCAACATTATGAAGCTCAAACTAACTTATTCCAATAAAATTATGAACAAATTATTATTAAAAAATTAGCATACAACATTTGATGATGTAGTAGGATTAGGAAAAATAGGATAAATCCATATTAATCTTCTTAGTTTCCCTTTAGGATTTTAGTTTGCTTTCATTTCTCTACAAATAGAGAAGTCGTGTATTCAATAAGTTTTCATTGATAATAAGATTCTTGATAGACTTCTTGGACAGAACTCTCCTTAGTCACTTGGGATACGTAGTTTAGAACAAGAAACCTACCATCGGTTGTGGAAGCCTCCTCCACACCCCATGCTTTGAAATGATGCTTTCATGATACGTGGATTAAATGTTTGGAAGCTATTCAATCCTCATACCCCAATTTGTATTAATTGGTATTCTTTCATACCTTAATTAGTGTTATTCTCTTTTACTTTCTCGCTCCATTTGGAAATTTGTTTCTTGGGACATTTGTTGTTTGCATGACTCAATCATGCTTGTCCAGGTCATGTTGTCCATGGCTACATGTTCATTCCAAACTGTTTTTTCTTACTTTCATGCTAGTTAGGTTTTTACTATTTTTATTATGTCAATACAGGGGTGTATGATCGTTCACCAAAGTCGTGGTTGTTGCAACCTGAGTACACTATTTTAAAGCTGTGGTTGTTCCTTATTCGTTTATAGCCTATAACATTGCTTTCTTTCAAATTGTCTTCAACTCACTTCCTTGCTCACGTTTTCTAAAATATTTCTCTCAAACATGACTCGAGGCTTGATCTCACATCAAGATTGTTTGCAAAATTCAACTTTCACACAACTAACTTGTTCGCTAGGTAAGCACAAGCCACGTACAATCGTTTTTCTGCTACCATAAGAGTGCGATTGTGACACCAAGCACAAATATGTAATGCAACAAAACATCTATACAAGCCAAACATAAAACCCAGAGAACAGTGTGGGAAGACAAGAAAAGTTCATTTTCTTACTTTTAACAAAATAGTAATACATGCATGCTACAAACAAAAATAATGGGAATTAAGAATGAAGTTGCACTACTAATGCGAGATCTCACATCGGTTGGAGAAGGGAACGAAGTATTTTTTTTAAGGGTGTGGAAACCTCTCCCTAACAGACGCGTTTAAAAAACCCTTCTGCTAGCAGTGGGCTTGGACTGTTACAAAATGGTATAAGAGCCAGACATCGGGCGGTGTGCCAGCGAGGACGCTAAGCCCTGAAGGGAGGTGGACACCGGGCGGTGTGCTAGCAAGGATGTTGGGTCCCAAAGGGGGATGAATTGTGAGATCTCACATCGATTGGAGAGAGAAACGAGTGTTAGCAAGGACGCTGGGCCCCGAAGGGGGTGAATTGTGAAATCCCACATTGGTTGGAGGGGAATGAAACATTTTGTATAAGAGTGTGGAAACCTCTCCCTAACAGATGCGTTTAAAAAAAACTTGGAAGGGAAGCCCGAAAGGGAAAGCCCAAAGAGAACAATATATCTTAGCGGTGGGCTTGGGCTTGGGCTGTTACAGCTAACCTTTCCAAAAACACATAACTAAGAAAGGAAGAAAGGAAGGAGAGAAAGGAAGGAAAGAAGAAGGCCGGAATGCGGCCCATTTAGTTTTATCAAAAAGTAACAAATCAGTTCTCAAATGTATTAAACTAACGGACCGTGTACCTTGATAACCTCTGCCTCAGTCAAAGCCGATGTACCTCCAATGATATCAAAATCACCCTGTTGGAGATGATAAAACGAAGTATATATAACCACAGTAGAGAAATAGAACATTTAACTGAGAAAAGCATAGATATGGACACGGAAATAAAACATAAAAAACAAGACCATGAAGCTACCCAACTTTCAAAAAGACTAGGACAGGAGCACAATAAAGACGTGAAATTAAGGATTTTATGACAAAGAAAGCTAAAATCCAACATATGTAATTCCCATCGGCAATTTCACAATTGACTCGGCTAGTAGTGAGAATTTTCAATCAATCGGCAATTTTCAACACTCAAAAGAAAAAAGGTGTATCTTATATATTAGGCTGTCCTTTTATTTAGTTTCATATATATTTCTCACAGTTTCCTATAAATAAAAAAATTGCCTCCTTTTGGTTAATTTGTTACCAAAAACATAATTCTAACACTAAAAAGCTGAAAACAAATCTCTAACTAATAAATAAAACAAAATCAAAATACTAACTACCAAACACACACAAGACGTGTAAAATAGTACCTGAAGGTATCGATTTGGAGGTGAATGCCCAATTGCTCTTCGATAGACACACGCTATATCATACCGTTTAAATGAAGATTTCTGTAACAGAAAATCAACAACTTAAAAAAGTACATTTAAAAGTTTAACAAAAACAACTGACGCATGGGGGAAAAATAAGCAAAAAGCAATACAGACCCTATGGTTAGTTACATAGAGAAATATTAGTTACATAGAGAAGTATGATGCAATCCTCAGAGTCAATTTCAGAACAATATTTCCGTTCACTATGAGATACCTGACACTCCATTTTATCTATTCTTCAAGTTTTCACATGTTCATCTGAAATTACTAATTATGAGACACCTGAAATGAATTAGGTTGTTGCTATGCACCTAATTCATTTCAATACTAACTAATTACCACTCATGAATTGAAACAAAAGCCATAAGAATTGCATTAGGGAAAAAAAAAACAAATTAGCTACTTGGCTTAAAGGAAGTAGTTTCATAGCATACAACTCAGGAGCAATTAAAAACAAACAAAAAACAAAAACCAAAAAGATGCAGGAAGTACCTGACAGGAGACGAGCCAATTAAGAAAAGGTAAACGCAGCTCATGACAGAGCTCAAGTATATCTCCACCATGGCTCAAAAGTTTGACCGTGTTCCTTCAATATTAGTTTGAACAGATCAGCCAACTCTAACATGTAAGAAGCAAGCTAAAAATTTCCTTAAAAAATACTGGCAGTTCAAATTAACCATCAAACCTATTGATTTGCGCAGACCCATCTAACAAATGCATGGGACTTATTTCCAAATGCTTTGCACAATGCAGCCTGAACAACTCCCTTGTGACGTCAATAACATGATCACGAACCTCAGTGCCCAAATCTGTGTACTGGATAGAGGCAGTACCACAATCAAGTTGGTCATCTTTCATCACTAATGTCTCTTCACTGAAGATAGCATTAACAACTCTATCGTATATACTTGAGTCCTCAGATGTTTTCATCGTTCGTAGAATATCTGGACATGAAAGAAAACCAATCAATATTCAAATAAAAGAAACTAAAGAAGTACATTATTTTTCTTTTAGGTTAAATTACAAAGCTTAGCACTTAAATGTCCAGGTTTGTGTCTATTTCGTCCATGAACTTTATAAAGTATCAAGGAGATCCTTGAACTTTAAAAATATCTAATTGTTCCTCGAACTATCAATTTTGTGACAAATAGATCGTTGACCTATTCCACGTTTTTAGAAATTAACTAATCAATTAAATATAAAATTGAATTTTAAGTCCAATAAGATCTTAATCTTTTAGTTTTATGTTCAATAGATCCATAAATTTTTTAAAACCTCGAATAGGTCAAAGACCTTTTTTTTTAAAACAAGAAACGAAATTAAAAGCATGCCGATTTCAATGAATATCATACAACAAAAAATTAGCAAAAGGAATGGAGAGAACGCCATGAAGAAGATATTAGCCTAGCATAGTCAAAACAATCAAGCAGTGAAAGATACTTGTCTTCGAAAATTCTTTGATTATTTTCCCTCCACAATTTTAGCATAATACCTTTTGTAGCATATTGGTTTATATTTTTTATATTTTCCCTATTTATATTTATTTGTTGTAATTGTTGCAAGTCTAAATTAGCTTGCTTTTGTATGTGAAAGAATTACAAAAGTTGTAAGCTTCTCAAGTCCCAAATGAATAGTTAAATTAAGTCAGTTTCTTTGCTCAACAACTCCATGAACCACCATCGTTTTTTGTCGACCCCAATGCCTCAAGCTTCCTAGCACAAGCTGGGGAACGACCAAAATCATATCCATAATCATAGAAGAGTTGGATGCTGATAGTAGTAAGTTCTGATAACTCTGCTATAAACTGCTAAAGACAGATTGTTAGAGGCTGCTATGTGAGTTAGCCTTAGCTAAATTTTTTAGGGCTCCTTTAGCTTTAGGCTTGAATTAATTTGAGGTCCTTTTTTTAACAAGAAACAAAACTTTTCATTGATATAGTGAAAAGAGACTAATGCTAAAAAAATATCAAGTTGATACATCATTATTCTCCAACCTAAACTTGTCAAGTTGATCAATTTTCATCGTAAACTATTTGAGGTCATACTTGAGTATACACCAAAGAGTTCAGAATGCATAATAAACAACTTACTATCTAACAACTGATACTCCATTCTTGGAGGAAAGGCATGCTGGAGGAGTTCCAAGGCTGAAGGACGCTCAGATGGACTCTGCGACATTAAACGTCGTAACAAGGATGCTTGTTCAGGAAATTCAGCAACCCAAGTGGTTGGAAGCTCTCCTTTCTGCTTCAAATCAGATAGAACAAGGTGCCTCTCCATCGCAGTACCAAAAGGGTGCCAGAGCTCAAAAAACACAATCCCTAAGCTGTACATATCAGCCTGTAATCCACAACGACTCAATATCACCCAACAAGACCCAGCTACATGAAAATATAATTGCCAGCAGATTCAAGCCAAACCCTATCCAAAGTGAACTCAAGAAGAAACTTACTTTTTCATCAATCTTTGGCCATCCTTGTTCAATTTCAGGTGCTGTGTAAAAGTAGGTCCCAACTTGACCAGTACCATCAATTGAAACTCCAGTTGTATCTAGAGGAACGCCTACATCCTGATCTAATTGCTCCAGCTTTAAGAACTTAGCTGCAAAAAAACAGGTGCAAGATAGTAATTAGGAACTGCGTCTAATTTTACTTTGAAATTTGTCCAATCAACATGATATCTTTTTTATTGTTCACCATCAACAATTCCAACTTCCCACCCAAAAGACAAGAATGACAAGTCTTCTCAAGAATCTGAATATGTCCCAAGCAGGCCTTTATGCATATGGGGCCGTGTCAATTTTCTAACAGAAGAGTCTCACGAGGAAAAAGTAAGTCGCAATCAGGAAAAAAAAAAAAAATGAACAGGAGACAAACTTTTTACTAATATAATGAAAAGAGACTAATGCTTAAAAATACAAACTCCAACAAGAAAGTGAAAGCTCACAATCAGAAAATATGTGTAGAAAGCTGACATTGCATGAAGGATATAAATCATACCAAGACCAAAATCCCCGATTTTGATATCATTACGGGCATCAAAGAAAATGTTACTTGGAGTTAAATCCCGATGAATGATCCCTTGTCCATGTATATGTGCCAGACCTTCCACTATTTGATGGAATAAATGCCATGCCAATTCTTTATCAAAATGTGTATATGATTCAAAATCCTGACGAAGAGTCCTTCAAACAATAAAAAGGAGAGACACAATAGTGTGAATAAATAATTCATGCCAGAAAATCCATTTTGAATAATCCAACAAATAGTTTTTTACTAACTATACAGTAAGTACAGTAACAACAAGAGAAATGAAGCAAGCAAGAGACTTCAATCACCAAAGAACAAAACTTATGAAGTAAAGTAGGTCAAAATTTACTTTTATGTCAACCTTTTGAGCCTCAATCATATTGAGTTTATTATGAGTTGAATTGAAAACTCCACATATTCTGAAAGAAAAACTGCTGGTCCAGGTCCATTGTATAGTTGATGCAAAAGAAGAGGTTGCAAAAATTTAAGAAAAATTCTACCTGGGACAATATTCCATTTGGATATAAAGATATGTTGATTCCAGCTTATTCTCATGATCCAGTGCATCTGTTGCACTTGCACCTTTATAGCTGAAAGTAGAACTCAATGGAGTCGTGGAACCCCAAGCGGCCTCTCCATAGGAATCAGAAACACCAGCTTCAGACCACGCCTGAAAGGTTTAAATACTAATTTTATACATCTGATGACTGGATGGTTTTTTCTGCTTCAGAAATCACTCTAGGGAGGATGCCCTTTCAACTGATTAAGATGTAAAGTACATAGTTTATCATGGAAAACCTTTTCTAGCCTATAAATGAAGAATAAAAATCAAATTCTCCTGTGGCATTAATAATTTAGTATTTAACTCTGTACTCTAGCACACAATGGCATGCCATGTAAAGATACCTTTTATGCTAAACAATTCTTCAAATAGATTAAACACATTATTTACAAATGGTGTGATACTCTCCAAGCAAGCAAAATGAATTTCAAAACGAAGAAGAAGCACTAAATATTGTCTTAAGCCACTTCTTGTATTATGAAAAGAAACTATTAGAACGCCCATTACCTGATAATATCGAACAACATGTTGATGTTGCAAACGGGAAAGAGTGGACACCTCCCTAATACCCCAACAAAATAAAAGCATAAGCATACTTCATAAGTATCAAACTTGGAAATCAAGCTGTGAATAAAATATGAAAAGAAAAATAAAAATAGTAATGCGCAAGGTTCTTCCTCATATAGTTCCAAGCTAAGATGGGGACAGCTTTAACATAGTAAGAGAAGACCACTCTAGCCTATGTCTACCTATCGCAACATCTAAGAATGTAGAGTTACCAATTTGTTTCATTGGGTGCCACCTCCCTCACAATTATATGAGAATTAACAAGCTCAGAAAGAGATCAGCTAGAACATCAATGATGAGCCCACCCTCCTCCCCAGACATCAACTTTAAAAGCTGAAGAGGTTGGCTGACAGGATGACTAAGGCGAGCATAACTACGTCACAGCTAACCTGAAGACTACCTACTCGTAGGTACAAGAGGAGAGTGGCAGATTCCCAGCAGTTGGATTTCCACGAAAGTGGGTCTAGTGATGATCAACATATGAAAAGCCAGGTTTCCAGGATGATCGATACAGATGTTGCAACTTGCAACCAAAAAAAAAAAAAAAAAAGAAGTTGGCACTTGAAGAGTTTTAAAAAAAATAAGCTTCAACATCATCAAGCTATCCAACAACTTGAACATCCTATTATACACTATATGGTCTAATCAATGTTTTTGGTTAGCTCTTTTAATTTTTTTAAAATAAAAGGGAGAATAAATGCAATAAAGAAACTAAACTTAAGACGGATGTATATTCTCTAAATCTGAGCCATTGTACGTCTACAGTTAAATGGAACTGGCTTTGAAGCTAACACGTAAACTGTGAGTTTGTTTGGTTGGTTCCTGTGATCTGAGATAATTTCCCTGTATTTGTAGATAAAGACTGAATGGCCTGATGAATGTAATAATTTTTTTTCTTGAACAATAAATTTCTTTGTCAAGAGACTTCAGGCACTAATAAGATCGCAATTAATTCCCTACTTTTGTAATTAACCTTGATTAACTTCTAAATGAAGTGAAGTTTCGGGTTTCTTTTACATTGTGTTTAGCCTTAATATGAATACACAGTAGCGCTTTTGTGTGATTTTATAAACCAGCATTGTTATACATTTTGAAACAGTTATACCTTAGGATGCGGTCATCGACAGGCAATATTTTGTCCTTGAGGCGAATTTTTTTCACAGCATATTGTCGTCCATCTAGTTTGTTTTTGCATAATACTACATGTCCAAAACCACCATGACCTGTAACTCAAAATAGAGCCAATAAGAAAAATACCAGGCTTGATTAGGAAAAAAGGTGCATACTAAAATTGAAGAAAATTGACAACAATGAATCACCAAAAATGATGGTTTCATCCACCAACAATCGAAAAAACCTTATAAAAGAGATTATAATAAAGAACTTTTACCATATACAAAATATTGTTGGTGATGGTTCTTGGTTTTCTTCGGAAGATTTAAAATAGCTAACGTTTTCAATGTTTGGTGAAGACCTTATTCATAGCTTCATTCAATTGCAAGAGGAGAGTGGCAGATTCCCAGCAGACAAATTTTTTGAAAAAGTATTTTGTTTGTTCTTTAAATATTTATTTATTTTAATGACTAATCTCTATTTGGTTGTGTTTGTTGTTTGTATTTTTTCTTTCTCACTCCCTCCACGAGTTTGCAGCCCTTGAACAGTTGTTCTTTTTTTCATTATATCAATGAAAATTTGTTTCTTGTTAAAAGAAAAGTTATTAACATGTCGTCCACATCAACACACACACATCCTCCATTCCCTTTATTAAGTTGCTTTACAGAAAATTAAAATTTAGAAGGATAAACAGAAATTTATAAACTTCAACATGTCATATTCTAAGAAAAACTAAAGGTACAACCACACATCGAAGAGAAACCATCAACATTATTACAAAAGGAACATGCACATGTGCAAAACGCCAAAACACATTACCAAGGGGCTTTAGCTCCTCAAAATCATTAAGATATCGAGAACTCAGTTGAGAAGATGTTGGCCCACCAAAATCAGAGGGATTCCAAAACTCGGAGAAACTAGTAGCATTCTAAGTAAAATAAAAATTGAAAAAAAGGGTAAGAGTGCAATTCCAAGAAAGAACAGAGAGGCAGAAGCATGAAAGTTATTAAAATATGAAGAATGACGAAGTACCATCTCTTCCTGGAAAGCAGACTCAAATTTTTTATGGAACGTGGAAGACGGTTTAGAGGCTAAATCCAGAGCCACTTTTGACAGGATCTGTTGATCAAATAGATAAAGATAAGGATTGGTAAAGGACACGGGTGAGGAATAATTATTGGACATACCCCCGAGTTGTAAAGTTCAGACGCCAATTTTGGTAGAGCATCAGCCAATGGTCCTTTAGGGGCACATGCAAGATGGAGCAGATGAACCTAATAAAATAAAATTCAAAACCATTGACACGTGGGATTTAAGTTAAAAACAAAGTATAGAATATCAGCACAAAATCAAAGATAGCAATAAAAGAACTACCATCATTATATCCCTATCAGTAGTTTGGGACTCTTGTTCCTTACTCATGGAAGCAAAGGACCACTCTGAAGGCTCACTTTCAGATCCATGGTCATCATCTTCAGCAGCATGGTCTACAATAATAGAATCCTGTGCAAGTATAAGGACTTCATGCAGAGGTCGACATGCAAAAATCACATTAAGCATACATAAACTATCAACCATACATCAACATCTACAAAGAAAAAAATGTGTGCATGAGAAGTCAATTATTTATCTTTTCTTACTCTTAGTTGTTTCTAATTCATTTTAAAATGAAGGTTTAATCACTTTGATGACTATAATAAATATACTTTAGGAAGCTATTGCCTCTGTCTTCCCACATTTTCTCCTTTCATTAGGTGTTCTGTTGGGTCAAGTCTTAGTGTTAACTTCTGAGAGGATTGTTGGGTGGGTGATAAACTAACTCCGTGAGTCGTTACCACAGTTATATAACATCTTGAGCAAGAAGTTGCACTACATAGCTTCCAATTTCCCTTCCACTGATCCATCCTTGTCATTGTATTTGGGTTTCTGCTTCCCCACTTTGATAGCAGGCGTTAGACATGGTGAATTTTCTTTTTATTCCTTGGGATAAGCATGTGATTCATGGGAGAAATGACTTCGGATTTTGGACCCGGACACTATGAGGGGCATCTCTTGTAGTTCTTTTTTTCGCCATATGGCACAAACTTCGCTTCCTCCTTGCTCTAGAAAATTAAATATGAAGGTAAAAAGAATCATGTGGCAACTTTTACATGGGAGAGTCAACACTTTGAATCGTGTTCAGAAACATTCTTCTTTGGTGTTTTTCCCACAATGGTGTGTTCTGGGTATATGAAAGGCAGAGGCTCTCCAACACTTATTGTGGGGTTGTCAGTTTGATCAGTCTCTTTGGCCACGGTGGTTGAAGTTGTTTGGGTTATGTTTGACTGGAATAGAGATTGGTGGACTATGGTGGGGGAGGTGCTTCTAAGCTCGATCTTTCATGAGAAAGGCAAAGTCTAGCACCATACTAGCTTCTCTGCCATTCTGTGAAGTATTTGGCTTAAGCGTCATAATAGAATTTTTAAGGAGGTGGAGAGGTGGCAAAATTTAATGCGTGTTTGTGGGCTTCAATCACCAAGTACTTTTGTAATTATGATATTGATTTGGTTTTGTCGGACTAGAATTTGTTTCTATAGCTAGTTCTAGGACTCCCCTTTTTTGGCTTGTTTTTTGTACGCCCTTGTTTTTCTTTCTTTTTACTCAATGAAGCTTGATTTCTCACTAAACAAAATAATAAAAGATACTTAGGGAGCATGAGCACAAAATTTTGAGCAAAGTGCCATGTCCACATGTATCGAACACATAAAGATATGTGATTTGAACCATCCAACCTTTTTATTATTCTTCAAAATCTTAAACATATTAGATGGGATCACATCACACAATGAAGGACACAATCTACATTAAATAAAACTTCCCTACTTCTTCCATGAAAGAACCGAAAGCTTTTACCAACCTCACGTCAGCTCAACAAAAAAGAAACTATGAAAATTCAAAAACAAAAAAGAAAGAATATAATTGCAATGTTGGTGAAACGTCAGCTCAGCATAAGAATGACATGAGCAAGTTGGCGCTGAACAGGTTTTTTTTTTTGGGGGGGGGGGAAGACCAAATAAAAAATTTGTCATAGGCACCAGTAAAGTACGCAATTTTAAAAGACACAACAAACATCTAGTATAGTGAACCACGTCCAACAATGCTTACCTGCTTCTCATCTTCAGTAACATCTCCCGCCTTCTGTACAATTAAGGATCTTCTTGAATGAGATGAAGTTATGCTATGACTCTCATCTTCACTTTCTTCCTCGAGGGTACCTAGATTAAAGGAAGGAGACAATAATTCACCTCGCTTTGAATTTTGCTTAGTCAATAGGTTTTGAACTTTATCAAGGCTCTTTTCTTGGACAGTTCCTAGTTTCAAGCTATCAGCAAGAGGTTGGGCTTGAGAATAGGGCTTCTCATCCATGTCAAAGCTCCAGCTCCACAACTCCCCAGAACCACTGAAGAGGTCTATATAGCCATGAACATAAGGTCCTTTCTCGTTTGAAGTTACTTTGTCTGGAAGCAATTGAGAATTGTTATCTGTATTAGAACAGCCAACCTTGCACAATAAGTAGAAAATCACCATCAGCAGACATCAAAACATAAGAAGAAAAAATAAAGATAAAAAAATGCACTTGAATATTCATAAAATAAGCACTCCAGTATCTTCGTGTAACCCCCTCCACTAGAAGGTACAGTGTGACACTAGTGACACAATCGCACTTTTAAAGGCAGCGGACTAGCGATTATGCGGCACTCACTTTCCAACGACAAGTGAGCTAAGCCAATTTGTTCTTGTGTCGCCTACGGCCAAGCGACGTATGATCGAGCCTCTAGCCTCGGTTTTAAAAGAAGGTTTTAGAAAACGAGGGCAGAGAGAGGTTTTAGAAAACGAGGGCAGAGAGAGGTTTTAGAAAACGAGAGCAGAGAGAGATTTTTGAAAGAGACATTATATAAGCAAGCAAGAGAGAGATAACAACGGCTTACAATATATAACCTTGGGTAGGGAGAAGTTGACAACTAATCATATCCCCCTATAGTACATTCTGAGGCATTTCATGTCTGGCAAGCCTAAACATGATATTTTTTAGGCGTCATACGCCCTAAAACTACAAAAGTAAAAACACTAGAATGAAAAGACATGACAAGGGTTTGGCTTGTCATGGGCATGCGGCCATGGGCAACACGCCCTGAACGAGCATAACCGTGACAACTAGCTCCTGTTTATTAGGTTACTGGTGAGGTTCTTTGGGTAGGGTAATGTATTTAAGGTTGAGAGATTTTTTTAGTTTTCTACAAGTTTCGAAGATTCAGTGGCTCAGTAACTGAGCATTCTGTTGAGGATTAGCCAACTCCTATTGAGTTTTTTTCTTTTTCGTTTTTTTTTTTTTAATAAGAAACAAAACATTTCATTTAGTGATTGACAAGACTAATGCTCGAAGATACAAACTCCAAAAGGGAGTGTAAAACAAAAGAGAGCAATAAATGGAAATAAATGAATAATCAAAAAGTAGTCTACAAAGGGCATATAAAGACATTCCAAATGAGATAAATATCCTGAAGCAAAAACCCAACAAAACTCTTTGATAGAGAACACCTGGAAGAGGTCCATAGTTTCTTTTAAAGTGCCTTCAAACCTAAGAAATAGGGAGAAATTATTTCCTCTCGCTGACACACGTGGCTTCCATTTTTATAACTATTAGATGCATAAGAAGAGATTCAAAAATATTTTTAACCCTACACCTAACAGTTATTGTATATGAGTGGAGATGTAGAATGATAGAAGGGGTTATTACTAAGCTTAATATTCTGAAAGTATGTGACAAGGTGCGCTATCCTTCCTAGATAATATCCTTAAGAGTCCTTTCGCACAGTTGGAGAAGATGGATTAAAGGCTACATCTCCTGCATAAACATCTGTTTCGTTTTTCTTTTCTTTCCTTTTTTTTGTTTCTCTTGACATGCAGCCTGAAGAGAAGTATTGAAAAAATACCGACTGGCGATTGGCGATGGAATTATTGGCGAACGGCAACAAGCAACAAACAAAGGGACAATGACTAACAACAGAAAGTGATGGCGGCTGACAGGGAGGGTTGAACAAGGATAAAGGGAAGAAAAAAAAAAGTTACCGCAAATGAAGTTTAACACTTATCAGCATTATTTATTAAAATCCAATGATCAGGAAAAAGATACTATTTAAGTGGAATTTTAAAGAAATTATTGATTTAAGTATAGCCTTTTTTATCGATGTTTGAGAATATCTTACTGATTCATTCGATTGTCCTATAGTTACTATTTCTGACAAGAACTCCTGAGCAGCCTCGGCCAAATTGAAAATCATTATCCTTCCATCTCGAGCGTTATAACTTGCCTGTAAAATGGAAACAATTCTTATCTTGTTATGAAGATTCAAAGACATGGAAAACCATAAATTTCAAGTGTACCTATTAACAAAGAACAACAGCAAAGAAAACAATACCCACTACTGCATAAAATCTCTATTCTAAGTCAAAACAATACCCAAATGACTGCAAACACCTCGCCCACAAAGACTAAGCAAATTGACAATCCCATACTGACTGATGGAGATCCTCTTCCTAACTCCTACAAAGAACACGCCACAGCGAGAACAACACCAAAAAGGAATGTCATTGAACACGGTCCAAAGTGTGACTCTCCCATGTAAAATTTTCCATACATAAAATCTCACCTTCCTAGGGATTCTAACCTTTGAGAGCAAGGAGAAACCAAAGGTTGTAAGGGGTGGGGAAGGACAACCAACAAATGGGAAAAAAAAAAATAACTACACAAAAGCCCCTTGAAGCATTAGGCGTCCAAAACCTAAAGTTTCTTCTCCCATGAATCACAAATTTATCCCAAGCTTATCCTGAAGAATGGGAAAATCCCCCCCAAGTATATTACCTCTCTATTAGAAAGAGCGTGATGAAAGCCCAAAGATATTGACGAGAAAGGATCAGAAGAAGGTAAAGCCACATAATGCAGCTTCTTAATTAAGATATGATATAAATGTGGGAACAACCCACAAAGGGGTTAATCACCCAACCAACAATCCTCCAAGAAGTGAACACTTGATCCATCCCAAACAGAACATCTAAAAAGCAAAGGAGAAAAAGAGGGGAAACTAAAGGCAACGGCTTTCCCAGAGAGATCAAAGGGGAAATTTCTCGAAATCGTAGGCCAATGGCCCTAATGGATGGAGAAATTTACGGAGGCTTGAGAGCAACAGATAGGAATATCATCTAGTTTGGTATCCTGTTTTTTCTCCACTGCTTCAGATAAACACAGTCATTCCTTATCAGAATTCTGAAATAATGTATCGAAGGCTGCTACATATGAGCCTGCAATACGGCTGAAATTCCACTTCCACGCTGCTCAAACTAATTTGCGAATCATCATCAGAACCAAAAACACCATGGGAAAATACTGATTTAGAAGATGAATTATCTTTGGAAGAATGAATAATTCCATTAGAAAGATTAGTTCCAACCAAATCAGTATTGCTATAATCAATTAATAAAGACTGAGGGTTAACGTTTGGTCTACCATCTTGATTAGATAGAGGACCTTCCACCTATTATTCCTTACAATCCAAATGTTCCATAAAATACGTGCAAACTCTAGCAAGCAACAAAAAGGCATTCCATTTCACAAAAGAGTGGATGGAGAAGTAGCTCCTCGACCATGAGACATTACATCCTTTAGATGGGCCTCAATGAAAATTGAATGCCTCAAAGAAGCAACTCCAAAATCCCAACTCTACAAAAGGTGGCTAAGATCCTCAGTCACACTTAGTCAGAGGATACGACACTGCAACCCTATTAGAACAGGTGATTCCCTCATAACACAATCCAAGTTATTAATTCTTCCGTGAAGGACCTACTGCACAAAGAATTTAACTTTATGGGAATTTTAACCTCCCACCAAGAGAAAAGAATCATGCAACTACAAGGGGAGGGATTCACCAGATAATAGTAAAAGGAACCGCCGCCAGAAAACCCTTTGAAAGTGCTAAAACCTCAAAGATGAATATCCCTTTCCCTAGGCTAGCAGAAAACCACATCATCAAGGATAAAAGAGTTATAATATATCTTGTTTCTCTATCAGAAAAAGGACAACATGACCTAATAGAAAGAAATGATGTACCTCCAAATATAGGAATGACAGAAGCCACCAAATGCCTCCTCAGAGAAGATAGATGATATAATCAAGAAAATAAAAGAGCAGAGGAGTCTACTTCCCAATCACTTGTTCTCCCAAAAGTACATATCCGCCCTATCACCAACCGAAAACTAAGCAAATTGAGATAAACATAGGAACCCAATGGAGATATATTTCCATGGAATTGTAGGATTGCTTTTCAGAACCCCGCCCGAGAATCACTCAAAAGGATGGGCCCATGCATTCCCATAATGATCTTATGTCATAAGGTGTCAAATTCATCATGTGGACAACACCACAGCCATTTAGCCAAGAGAGCGAGGGCCTTAAATTACCTATGCCTAATCCCCCAAAATCCAATGGCTTGGTCATTGAGTCCCACCTCACTAAATGAGAACCCTTCCTCTCGTCAACTCCTTCCCATAAGAAGTCCCTCCTAAACTTCTACAGAGTCTTACAGACCAAACATTGGACCCTAGGCCTAAATAGGGAAAGAAAAGTTTGTTGCCATAATAACTACTTAAATATTTTTCATAATCACCAATTAAAAATTTAATGGTTTTCCTTTTAAAAAATAGGAGGGAGTATTTAAAATTTGATTAGTACAATTATTGAAATAAATGTCACATCTACATAAGTACGTTTTAAAAAAATTAGAAAATAAACAGGTACATTTTTCATCAAATAATGATTAGCCCGTACCTGTTCATGAAGTAGAGAAAGCAACTTTTCAGTGTCACCTTTTGCCAAACCTTTCTCCGGGGTTATAAGCAACTTTGGACATTTGTATGGGTATCCTGGCAAGTATCTAACTAATAACAAGAAGAAATACAGATATAACTTGGCAACTCAACTAAAAGGAAAAAATAACAAAAAAAATTGAAAACAACATACTTCACCGAAAGAAAAGCAGATACATCTAGATCCTCAAACCCCATGTCATTTGAATATGGCCTGATTTCCAAAAGAAAAAAAAAAAAAACAAAAAAAAAAAAAGCTCACGTCTACAATATTTTAATTCATTGGTATGATAGGTATAGTAGAAAATAACACTTACCTAAGCTTGATGGTAACTTGAGGAGATGGGCCAGAGACAACTTTGCAGTCTTCTTGAAATATCCCACACCTAAAAAAAAATATCGTAGATTTTGATTTGTCATTTTCTTTATTTTGAAACTTCGTCTGCTTCACATTGGTGGAGGATACTTGACCTCTAGAAACCATTTTTCTTTCATTGAGAAACACAAAAGAAAACCAAAAAGAAAAACATACAAAAAGACAATCGAAATTAAGGAGCCACAACTACTAACTATACAAAATAGGCTCGAATCCAAAAGAATAAGATCTAGCAAATAATTATAGAACTCTTTGGTAATTAGGAACTTTTTAAATTTCAAGGATGAAAAAAACGAATTTTATTGATAAGTTCAACCAGTGAGAGCTTTAGGGATTTGATTATTTTTAATGATTTGTATTGGTGTAAATGTTTATACCCTTTTAAAGAACATAGTCTTTCTACTTTATTTTGTAATTTGTGAACTTTTTTGTAATCCACCTTTTGTGGTCACTCCATTGATCAATGAAATTATAAGTTTCTTACTCTATCAATACAAAACCAAAAGAATAACAAATCTCTTTAGTCATAACGGATTCCCTTAAAAAAAGAAGAAGAAGAGGAAAGAAGGAGAGAAATATCATAGAGACAACTTCATAAGAACAGCCCAAGGCTGCTTGCATTGCAAAATCGACATCCAAACAAAACTTAAAGCTTCCTCCAAAGAGTTGGAGAGAACGAATCTAGAAACAAAACAGCATAACCTTAAAGAGGTTCCTTGCACATCACACACCACCTTGGAAAGATTTTTGTTCTTTAAAGAGAATCATGACCACTAAGTTCCTCCTTGAAAAGGGATCGAACGAGCAGTTTGACATTCTTGAACTACAACTTTTCCAAAGGAAGAACTAAAAAGCTGTTTTATAGAATTTGCTCAACATATCAACTACTACTATGCACCCATTGCAATCACCTCCTACCTAGAAAAGATGTTGGACTTAATGTGTGTAGCACTTTTGTCAACTTTGCAAAGCAATACTTTCCTATTGTAATCTTTTGGACCTCGACCAAAACCATAATTACATCTAATCTTCCAAAAAGATGGATGTTCATAAGGATAGTTAGCAGATCTTCCAAGGCATCCATCCACCAACCAGACCATCGTTTGATGATCCGACATACATTTGTAGGGGTTAAAAGGAATTCCTTTTCCTACTCTTTTTTATCTCCATTGATGATAAAGACTTTGTTTTCTACCCTACACGAGCCTTGTAGTTTAGGTTCAAAATGATGGAATATGGGAGGTAATTCAATGCCAAACAAATAGATGTAAATTGGATCCAACCGGTTGTAATGTATCATATACGATTGGTTTCGAACGAACTGAATTTAATAAGGTTATAAAAAGTAATAATCAATCAGTTACAAGTACTTACAATGCAGTGAGCTCTTCTGAGATAAGCTCGCCCTCTTCGCCACTGAACGAATGATCTTTCTGTGGCGTCCTTCCCTTGCTTCTCTTCCCACCCCCTCCCCCACCACGCCGCTTCTTCTTCGAACTATGCCCCATTTTCAAAGCCAAACAAAAAAAAAAGAATCAACCCCCCGACCTCACATTCACAACCTCACGACGCCAAATATTCGTGACCACGAAGAATCCATCTTCCACTTCACATCGAACTCTCTCGCAGTCGCATGGAACTAGTCCAACATTCAATGAAAAAACACAGTCAAAAGTCATTCAATACATAGCAATAACAATCTGAAACAACGTTTCAGCTGATTCCAGGCAAGGAAATTACCTCAAAATTGAAAAACCGAAGCTCTGAGGCGTTTTGAGACACTCGTGAATGAAGCAGCCGAAACACGCAGAACAGCGCGTAACAGCAGTCAGAGCAAATTGAAGTAAAAAACAATGGAATCAAACGGAGCTTTCTGGACAAATCTGAGATGGTGGAGCAGCTGACTTTGATTCTCTGATACAATTCCAAAGTCTGAATTCGATTCCCCTGGAAGTCTCTGTCGTCACGTTCATGAACAGAGGGTTGTGGGCACACGCGAGTCATGCGTCTTCAAAGGCCATCGGCGGCGTAAAAAAAAAAAACAATGGAAAAGATAATTAAATAAACACAATTTTCTAAATTTTAATAAAAATTGGTCTATTTTTGCAATACAGTGGGGATTAGTTCTCTAAATTATATTTACTACCATTTTTAAGAATAATTGAATATCCAGCTGTATAAAAATATGCCTTTTATCCAATTAACGGTAATAAAACGACGCATCAACGAATAAAGTAAAAGGGTAAATATGGGTTGAATTATATTATTTTTTTAACTAGCTGAATTATGTTTAAATTGATTAAAAAAAATGTAAATACTCGTTTTTGTTCTTACGGGAATGCGGTTTATAGCACTAGCCTGCTTCGTGACCATTTTTGTGTAAATTTCATCATTTATAGTCTATCTTTTTTGTTCTGATTGTAAATTTTTTTAACTCGAACATCCCTTATTAAATAATAAATTCAATCTAATCTAACCATAAATAATTGTGTATTGTATATAGTAATAAAATCATAATAAATTAAAATTTTAAAATAATATTATATTTATATATAATTATTATAAAAATAATAATAATAAATAAAGCCCTAATTTCTGTTGGGATCGTTTCAGTTCTCTTCTGCGTACTTTTATTCCATTTCTCCTCCCTGACAGCCATTGGAGGAGACCACCACCTCCACCTTTTTTCATCAAATTCATCTCCATTTCTCCACGCTCCGCTCCTCCATTTTTTGTTCTACTGCTACAGGCTCATGCCCCTCGCTCACCGTTGCTCATTTCATTTCTCTTCTTCGGACTAGTAAGATTCACGCTTTAATCTTTGATTTCCTGCTTTACTTTACCGGCTTCTTTGATTTATTCTCCATTGAGAATCTCTCTCCTTGTGATTTCTAAATTCAGTCGCCGCCATCTCGTTATATTGTGTTTATTATTCTTTTTCCCATGTTTTTCTGGGCTTTAAGCACAACAATGAACAGGGTCGAAATGGTCTCTATGAGATGGGTTTTGATTTAGATAGGTGACTTGATTGCACTCTATATGGGCCTCATATTGCTTGCAATTGTGAGAAAAAAACAATGGAGATGGAAAGAAATGATTGATGGGTTATGATTTGTTCTGGAAATAACAGTAGTATCGGTTTAGAGAAGCGCACTTATGTAGAATATTTTGATGTCATTTAGATGCAGTTCACTCACAAGCTTGAGATTATCAGTGTGTGTGTGTGTGTGTGTGTGTGTGTGGCCTTAGCCTGGGCCTAATCCTGGGTGCATATCTTAATTGGGTTGCAGCCAACTTCAAAACTCCAAAATCTTGATCTTGTGAGATGAAATTAGGGACAAAGAAGGATTTGTTTTGCTTTTCTTTCTGTAAAAGATTATACAACCTCTTAGGAGTGTTTGGTTAATCCAGAAAATGGTTGTAACCTTTGAGCATGGGGCCATTCTTCATGTCAAAAGTTTGCTTCTGATGAAGTTTTTCCAACTATTAAATGTAGGTCCGGTAGGTTTGTTGCCGCCTTGGGATTGATCAGTATCTAGCGTAGAGTTTACGGACATAAATTGCTAAGTTACAAATAGTTAACCTATTCACATAAGACATGATTTCAACCTAAAAGACGTGAGCGGTAAAACTGTGAGGCTATTACAAATAGTATTCCTTATAAGGGTGTAGAAACTTCTCCTTAGTAGACGTGTTTTAAAACTGTGAGGCTGATGGCAATACGTAACGGGCTAAAGCGGATAATATCTGTTAGCGGTGGGTTTGGACTGTTACATAAAAGTTGTCGTATCAGTAACCTAAGCACATCTAGTTGGTTAAAAGATCTAATAATTTCCTTGAGGTGAATCAAATTCCAATCATACAGTGTACTCTTTAGTGTTGTTTTTTGATACTGTAATTATCTTAGTTTACAGTAAACAATTATGCTAACTCCTTTAATGGGTATATTAGGTTCTTTATCATCCCAGATGGGATCAGCTACTGATGAACAATATGCTAAGTTTGAGGAAAAGGTAAAACGGACTGTCTATGTTGATAATCTCTCCCCCCAAGTGACTGAGCCTGTCTTGAGAACCGCTTTAGATCAGTTTGGGACTGTTGTCAGTGTCCATTTTATTCCAAATTTCACGGAGCCAATTAATAGCTCGCAATGTGCTTTAGTCGAGATGAAGGACTCGAAGGAGGCAAATTCTGTCATCTCTGTGATATCTCAGTTCCCTTTCATGATGTCTGGAATGCCGAGACCGGTGAGGGCATACCCTGCCGAAGTGGAAATGTTCGATGATCGCCCTATAAAGCCTGGTAGGAAGATTAGCTTTGTCTGGTTGGGAAAGGAAGATCCTGACTTTGAAGTGGCAAAGAAAATGAAGTGTCTTACTCAGAGGCATGTTGCTGAAGCTGCATTCTTGCTGAAGGTATGAGTTTCAAAATCCCATGCCCCCCCCCCCCAAAATACATTGTTCCCATCGGTTTAACGTTTATACCATGAAATCAACCCTTTGGTGTGCCGCTCAGGTGTTAAACTGGTGGAGTCAACGAGACATAAAAGACACAAAACTAAAAATTTAGAGGCAACTTTTAAATTATAAAGATGAAATGGACACGATGTTGAAAGTTCAAGGATCTATTAGAAAACTTTTAAAGTAGGACTAAAAGTTGAGGCACGGAACTTGAAATTTAGCATGGTTAAATAGTTCTTAACAAAGGTTCCTCCCATTCTCTTGCAGCAACAGTTGGTGGAAGAGGAGAAGCTTGCAAAGCAGCAGCAAGATGCACTGAAAGGAAACTACAAGAAATATGAGATCCTTGAAGGTGTAATGACTGATGGAACTGCCCGCAGGTTAGCAAGGCGTTATAATATGCGAGTTGCAGATGATTAATTGCATGCTTTGAAGCTTTTTTCGCACTCCTAATTGCCTGATCACGTAAATTTGTACAAATTATCACTTAGATGACCTTATAGAGATTAATTAGAGAATTCTGTTGTGATTTAGAGGGAGAAGGATAGTTAATTAGTGTAATACTCCTATTATTACTCTTTTGGATCTGTCTCTTCTTTTAAAACGCCTGTTTGGGAAATGACTTCGGTTTAAAATCATCTAAAGACATTCATTCCTATAAGAGCTTGAGAACGGACAAAGGCATAGGTCGAACACCCCAAAGAAACAACTCCCAATTTTTAAGGACCCTAGCCCATCAAAAACAGATATTGTCCTCTTTAGGTTTTCCTTTTTGGGTTTCCCCTTAAAAATTTTAAGACACGTTTGCTAGGGAGAGATTTTCACTCTTATAAAGAATGTTTCATTCTTCTTTCAACATTGTGTTGATCTCACAAAACATACACTTGCAACATCACATCTCCAAAGAAAATGATCGAGGTCTACAATTGACCTCTTGCAAAGAATACAACAAAGGAGTCAAACTAAGTTGGGCACCCTACGAGAGGATCCAATCACCAACATTAACCCTTTCGTGCATATACTACCACACAAAAAACTTAACCTTCTCGAAAAGTTTCACTCTCCTCACAAATAGAACTCGGAAGTGACATGAAAATATCTTAGATGGATTAGGACTCCAAAGGCAAACATATCTCGTCTAGAACTCCTATTAAAGATAAAAGAGTTAGAATATCTATCGTTTTTCTATCAAACGATAAAGAGGATAATTTTTAATTATATAATGAATGATAAGTGCAATATATTTATGTAGAAAATGGTTATAATTTGATAATGGGGACGATATATTCAACTTTAATTTAATTGTATTTTTCTTTTCCATATCTAAGTTCTAAATGGTTCTAATTAAAAATATTTATACTACATGTCTTATTTCATTTTCTAAAATTCCTTCTAAGTTTTTATGAACATTAATGGGTACTTGTTAGATTTTTATCTTGTATTTAAGATGATTTTTAGGCAATTTATTTTCAACTCCATAGTCATAGAAATTTAACATTAATAAGTAAAATTGATTAAACCGATAAACTATTAGATATATCTATTAGTGTGAAAACTAGATTAAAGGTCGCCCGATTTTAACACGTTCTTAGCTTAATGGATAGTGGTTTAAAAGATCGTTCCATAATATCAACGTTGAAAATCAAATTTCTATGATGGTGTATAGTTTCCCACTTAAAAATATATATTATATTATTTATTCATTAAGATTATATATATATATATATATATAAAAGTGAGCGGGTGAGGTCGGGGACAGAAAATGTAATCTCCATTCACGTCTCGGTTTAGCTACTTAGCTGAAAAAATCTCTATCCTCTATTTCCCATTTTCCATCAAAAATTTCTATCCTCTCTCTTCTATTTTCCGTCCTACTTGAACTCGAACTCGTCCACAATTAAACACGTCCATTTTAATGGGTCTTTATTTCGTAGGGTAGTTGTTTTATTATCGAAAATAAATGTTCCTAAACTAGAAATACATATATATATTTATATACACATATATATATATATATACATGAAGATTGAATATTGTAGAGAGAGAAAAATCCAACCCTCACCCTTAACCAACCAATCAAAAGCCTCAATTGAATCCCTTTTGATGAGAAGCTCTATNTTTTTTCCCCTTTCCACTAATTCCTTATCTATCAAAACCCCAATTCTCAATTCTTCATGCCCACACTCTCCCTCTATCTCTCCCCCATGGCAGCTTCCCAGTCTCTCCCATCTTTCCGTCACTCTCTCCGCCGCCGCCGCCTCCACCACCCTAATGTCTCTTCCACCCCTCTCCCCTCCACCTCTCTTTACCTCAAACCAACCCCCACCGCCGCCACCACTGGCACTGCCACTGCGACTGCTACTGCCATTGCCACCTCCTCTCTCTCCGCTGCCGCCGCTGGTTCCTTCCCTCTCTCCACTGACACCGCCTCAGCCATCTCCTTCGACGAGCTCGACCGCCTCCTCACGGCCAAAAACTTCCGTCAAGCCGATGAGGAGACTCGCCGGCTTCTGATCGCCCTCGCCGGCGAAGCTGCACAGAAACGAGGCTACGTCTACTTCTCGGAAGTACAATTCATTGCCGCCGACGATCTGAAAGCCATAGACGACCTCTGGCAGAAATACAGCGACGGGAAATTCGGGTACAGCGTACAGAAACGGATATTCGAGAAAATGAACGGAGATTTCACGAAGCTGTTCAAGAAACTTGGATGGATGAAGAAACTGGACACCGAAATAGAGCAGTACAATTACAGAGCATTTCCGACGGAGTTCATTTGGGAGCTGACGGAGGAGACGCCGGAGGGACATCTTCCATTGACAAATGCCTTGAGAGGGACGCAGTTGATGAGTAAAATTCTGAGCCATCCGGCATTTGGGGACGCCATTGAAGGAGAAACTGAAGAAAAAAGGGAAGAAAAAGTTGCAGAGGACGCCATTGGAGGGTTGAAGAAGGGGTTGAAATCGATGAGTGACAGGCTTTTCAAAAGGGATTACAGCTTTTGAAATTGGAGATTTTGGAGCGAACCCATTGGAATTGACACAGAATTCGCAACTGGGTTGCTTCGATTTGGAATGAATTCGGTTGATTTTGTTCTTCATTCTGGCTTTCTCTCTCCTCCCTCCCTCCCTCTCTCTCTCTCTCGGATACAGCGCAGCAGTGGTAAGTATATTTTAAATAATAAAAATGAAATTTGTTGGTAATTATATCATTTTCTACTCTAAATTTATATCAAAAAAATGCAAAATTATAATTTTGGAATTTATGTCTGCAATATAATTTTAATTTTATTTTAATTTATGATTAAGTAAAATATAAAAGGGTAATATTTTTAATTGCATTTTTTTAAGTATATGTGTACCAGTAATTAAATGAATCTCTGTCTAGTGATTACCATTTGTGCTAAAAAAACATCGAGAATGATTACTAGGTTAAGGGAGAGTGTCGTGACTTTACTGAGCGTAGGTTGTAACTTCCCACGCAAGATAGATAATAGGCGACCCTCGAGTAGCGTCCATCCGACCACGTTTACGCCAAGATTGATGAGTGTCATGATGCGTTGTCCTCTTGTGTCTTCTGTGTGAGGTTGTACATAACTTATATGAGGTAACATGTGAATGCAAATTTTTGTCATGTAGTGTCACGAAACTTATGTCCCACGATACGGATTCACAAGTTTGTGGTCTCCAGCAAATATGTATCAACTCTTCTTCTTTTCCGTGCTACCAATTTCACTCTATTTGTTACTTATTTTTTTTCGCACGACTTTTTATGCTATGGTCGTTAAAAATACTGCTAGTCGTTTGCAACTGTTTCTTTTTCACGACTTTTATGCAACAATCGTCAAACACACCACGGGCCGCAGCTACTAATATTTTTAAGGAATAATTTCAAATTTTCAATATAATTTTATTAAAAAAATAGAATCATTCTAATAAATCTAATGATATATTCATAAGAAATGGTATAATATAACATTCTATCCAAATAAATTTTATAAAAAAAAAAAAAAAAAAAATTTAATATTAAAACATAGTATTTAATACGTGAAAAATACTCAATGTAATTACTTAAATTAGTAGAGCTTTATATATATAAACGAGGGCATAAAGAGATTTTTGAAAGAGACGTATAAGCAAGCAAGAGAGTAACAATAACAGTTCACAGTATATAACATTGGGTAGGGAGAAGTTGACTACCACTTATCACAATCGCACTCTTTATGTCAGCGGACTTGCGATTGTGCGACACTTACTTTCCAACGACAAGTGAGTTAAGTCAATTCGTTCTTGCGTCGCCTACGGCTAAGTGACATATGCTCGAGCCTCTAGCCTCGATTTAAGAGAAGGTTTTAGAAAACAAGAGTAGAGAGAGATTTTTAAAAGATACATTGTATAAACCAGCAAGAGAGTACAACCCGCTCACAATATATAACCTTAGGTATGGATATATATAAAATATAATATCAAATTTTAAAGTTTGAATTTTTTTTTTTTAAGGTAAAAGAGAATATAATTTTTTTTGTAATATTATATTACAAAACAAAAACATTTCGGCGTATATAATATGAAAAAGTACAAATAATTGACCATAAAATTGGGTAAATAAAAGCAATATATATTTAATTTAAAGAATTTAAAACATTTTTTTCCGTAGAAAAAGATAAAAAATAAAAAATAAAAAGGAAAAAAAAGAAGAACATTTCGATCCCTTAATTTCCGGGGACGTTTGGGACTTTGTCATTTCCACATTATTTTTTTTTTTTCCGAATTTCATTTCATTTTTCTTCTTTTTCTTTTTTTTTTTTTTATCTCGCCATTATTGCTTTGCAAGAGGGGAAAATTTTGATTGATTATAGTTGGACACTCCCCGTGGTGGGGGGAAGATTTTAGATTTCTATCTCTTCCGCCCCATTGCGCCATCTCTGGTAATGATTCTACTCCTAATTCAATCCTGGTGTTCTTATTGTTCTTTAATTTCTATGATTTTTGTTAATTTTCTGAACTGACGAATTCTAGGTTTCGAAATTCGTTGAAAATTTTGGAAGATTTTTCTTCAGGGTGCTATAGATCACGGCTGCAGCAGCTTGATCGCAATTCCGAATTGAAGAGTTCGATTTCTTATTGGTGCATAAACTTATTTGAGCTTCTCTTCAGTTCGGTAAGATCTCACTCTCTGGTCCAATAATTCATCACAGTTCATTGCCGGTTTTTGAAATGGGGATGAATTTGACTTGTAAGATTAAGGGTGTATATGAACTCATGATAATAGCTCATACATTAGCTGTTTCATACTGACAGTATTCTATGACTTTTGAACTTAATTCTTCTTTGGATGTCTTGAATTGCAGTATCATGAGTTGCTTTTATATATTGTGTTTGAGTTTGTGACATTCTCTGTGTGGACTTTCAGAGAGGAGGTTTGAATTTCTGGAGAAAACATGGGGGTTATGTCTAGGCGGGTTGTTCCTGCCTGTGGTAGCTTCTGTTTCTTCTGTCCTTCTATGCGGGCGAGGTCGAGACAGCCTGTGAAACGATACAAGAAGTTTCTTGCCGATATACTTCCTCGTAATCAGGTGAGTCTTTCCCTGTAAAGTTTATGTCTATCTCGCTAGTCTTAGAACAATTTGGATTGAGGTAAGAGTTGTGGAGTTGTGAATTGAGCAAATAAACGTGGTTTAACTTTGATTATAACAATTAATCAGTTAAATGACACTGACTTTGGCAATAACAAGAGTTTTCTTGAATTATGCATTGGTACGAAAAGATGAAGTTACCGTGTTGTATAGTTTCTTTATTCTTGGTTTACTGCCGATTACATTTAAACTTTTATGTTTTTTATTTTACATTTACATCTGCTAGAATGCTGAACCAGACGATAGAAAAATTTCTAAGCTCTGTGACTATGCTTCAAAGAACCCGTTGCGTATTCCCAAGGTAATTTTTTTTTTCGTTTCATTTATTTTTTCCTATTGTCATACTTGACATCTTCTGTCATTAAGCAAAGGCCATTGTAACTTCTTGATGAATTTTGCAATTAGAATTTTCTGAATCTTTGGATTAGTTTTCCGATTATGAAATATTCGTATACAAACTACACAAATATGCAGCAGGCTACCTACATACAAGAAACCTTTTTTGTCTACTTTCCATGATGATTTTCACCGAAGTATGATGCATACTGCTAGAGTCACAAGAACTTTTTAGACATGTTACTCTTACAATTGATTTTTAAAGTATCAATATGGGCATAACTCAACTAGTTAGGAAAATATATCCTCGAAGAAAACATTAGAGTTTCAAATCCCCACTCCTATATGTTGTTGAACTCATTAAAAAAAAACATTGACTTTTTAAAGAAGAAGTCAACACTTCACTGTGAAAAATAAATTAGCAACAGCGATTTGAAAGATGGATCATGGAGATATATATAAAGTTTGTGAAGTAAGGTAAAACTATTTTTGTTTGCCTTGTTTCTTTACCCGACTGGGTTCATTCCTCTTTCCTTTCTAAGCTCTGGGAGGTTAAAACCTAAAACCTCAAAGAAAGTTCAAATATTGTCTAGGTTTGTTGTTCTGGGGAGAATCAACACCACAAAGACACAAATTTTGTCTAGAAGTCTCTCTTTAGTGCTTAGGCCTCAGTGGTGCATCTTTTATAAGATTAATATTTTGATCATATTGTTTGGAAGACAACATGTGAGTCATGTTGCACTATGTTGGTAGAAGTTACTCTTGTTCCCACCTTTTTACAATTAGAGGTTTCAATAACAAGTGGGTGTTTTGACTATCTTGTAGTATATTTGATTGGAAAGAAGAGAAGGATTTTTGTTTGTACAATGGCCTCTTTAAAGGAGCTTTAGAATTTGGTTCGCTTCATGCTTCCCTTTGTCCCTTTGAGATTGCATATTGAATTTTTTAAGTGGTGTCTTTTGTTTCTAACTCTTAACAGCTAGTGCCCCTTCTTGTAATTTCCTTTTGAAGGCTCTATTGTCTACCTTTTGGGCTGTGTTTTTAATTTTTTTGAATGGATTTTCTAGAAGAAACTTTGTTTTCTCTGTATTCACTATACGCACTAAACTTGTATATTAAAAGCTCCAGCTAAGTTGTGTACCAATGCAATTTTTATTTTTCCTATTCTTTTGAGGAAGCTGTTTGAGATTCAATAAGATTTCTTATTTGGAGGAAGTGGATCATTTTCTCTTTCTCTCATTCTCTGCTTTTGTCTTTGTAGATTACCGAACACCTGGAGCAACGATGTTACAAAGATTTGCGGAATGAGAATTTTGGATCTGTGAAAATCGTAATTTGTGTTTACAGAAAACTACTATTGATGTGCAAAGATCAGATGTGAGTTTGATTTACTAAATCATGTTGCAATTTAACTAGAATCTTTCGTTTTAGGACTTCTGAGTACCACTTTATTACTGAATTACTATTAGAAATGTGAGCATTGAATAAAATTATACACGTCATCAAGGCTTGGAAAACATGTTCTTTGATGTTTCAAGAAACCAGGCTCTCTGCATGTCATTTACCTAAACACTTCAACTCTTGCAGGCCACTATATGCTAGTAGCTTAATTGGGATTTCTCGAATTCTTTTAGAACAAACACGGCATGATGATATGCAGATTCTTGGTTGCAATATTCTTGTTGAGTTCATAAGTCGCCAGGTATTTGAAGAATAAAGATTAAGAAGTTTCATTGCTAATGTAATGTTGTTATTATGACGCGTACGAAATTGTTATTACGTGATTTACCTG
This sequence comes from Cucurbita maxima, assembly GCF_002738345.1. Classification (NCBI taxonomy): domain Eukaryota; kingdom Viridiplantae; phylum Streptophyta; class Magnoliopsida; order Cucurbitales; family Cucurbitaceae; genus Cucurbita; species Cucurbita maxima. The sequence goes on along the minus strand of NW_019272040.1, from coordinate 2,568,984 downwards.
CTAATGGGTTTTTTTTTTTTTTTTTTTTTGGCATCCTGTGTAAGAAAAAAAGCTTTGCAAACGTGGTATTCACTTGTAACTTAATGAGATTAATTTTCTGCATCATAAAAGTCACTTCTAAATTCTTTTAAATAAGATGGCATCTTTTAATCTTCTACCCTATTTTTGTATATTATTCTCTTTTCATTTCCTTAATGAAAAATTTGTCTTTCGTTTAAAAAAATTTAGTGATTATATGACACTAACTATCAAAATAAAGTAGACAGATAGTACATATATGTTCAACTTAGAGGGCATCATTCCAAAACTTTGCGAAGTGGCTATAGAAGGTGAGAGTGATGACAAGGCACCTCATTTGCGATCAGCTGGACTCCAAACTCTAGCTTCTATGGTATTACTATCTCCTTCTCTCTCTCTCTCTCAATATCTGATGCTAATATTATAGATGCTCGTAAATCTATTTGTGCACAACTTTCTTTTCATCATTGATTTGCCATCTTCATCCATGGTTATTAAATTTGATGTGGTTATAATGGGTTACTGCCAAGACCTTTCTTATATTTGATTCTCAAAATCCCTTCTATCTGATAGTTTATCAAATTTGTGTCAATGCGTTATTCACCTTTCTAGAGTTGTACTCTTCTTGTATTCTGTTTCTCTTATGAAATGTGATGATTGAGATTGATGGTATATCAAATTTGTCTTGCATGTTCACCATAATAGAATTATTCCTTTCTTGGATTATGCTCATCTTAGGAGACCTGATGATTGATGGTCATTTTTACTGGTTATTTTTGCCTCTTTCTTTTTCCCTATTAATTCATTAGTCCATTTATTTTCTTGGTCAAGATAATTTTCTGATGCATTTTTAAAAATTATTTTTCTAGATATTGTTCATGGGCGAGCAGTCTCATATCTCAATGGACTTTGACAATGTGAGCAGTCTCTTAATCTTGTTGACTTTTTTTTATTATTTATTATATATATATATATATTTATTTATTTTAATTTTCCTAGAAATACTAAGGGCGTCAAAGTATTTGACCTTTTTTTGAAAAATTTCTAAGGTGGTTCTTTTTTGTGGTCAGACTTGGGATCGGATGCTAATAAGACTTTTACTAACTTGTCTAAAAATAGATCATATCAGTGGTTTTGGAGAACTATGTAGTAGATGTGCAATATTCCATTGAAGGACAACAGACAGTAAAAGACGACAGCTCTTCTATGTTAGATGTTGATGGAAAGGTTTCTTCGTTTAATCATTTGAGCAAAATGGAAACTGAAACGTAAGTTCTTCGTAATTTTGATATTTCAATTGGTTCATTTATTATTTTTTGGAAATGATCTATGGTCCCATTTCTTATATCATCCACCATTTTCACAGGGATGATCAGAAGAACCCTTCTTATTGGTCTAGAGTTTGCTTGTGTAATATGGCTAAATTGGCAAAGGAAGCTACAACCGTCAGGCGTGTGTTTGAACCTCTGTTTCATCATTTTGATACTGAAAATCAATGGTCCTTAGAAAAGGGACTCGCCTGCTCGGTGTTGACATTTATGCAATCTCTTATGGATGAATCAGGTTATATTCAAAATTCTATTGCCCATATATGTTTCTTTTAGCAATTATTTTACTGTTGACTTTCGTCCATTGCTAAAAATTTTCCCCCTTTTGGGTGGAACTTTGTCCCCATGCTACCAGGAGACAACTCGCATCTTTTGTTTTCGATTCTTGTCAAGCACTTGGATCATAAAAGCATTATAAAAAAGCCTCAGATTCAACTAGATATTATCAATGTAACTACACAACTTGCTCAAAATGCAAAGCCGCAAGCCTCCGTTACTATTATTGGGGCTATCACTGATTTGATAAAACATCTACGAAAGTGCATTCTATGTTTATTTGAAGCATCCAGCACTGGACACGACACAGATAAACGGAGTACCCAACTTCAGATGGCATTGGAAACCTGCATTTCTCAGCTCTCAAAGAAGGTTATTTTTTTTTTTCTTTTCTTTTTCACGTTTATTCTGATAATTGGATGTGATTGAGTTTGGCAGGAAATGGTGAAATAAACCCCAAAATTTGTTCATTTATGGCATATTTTTTGCAGAGAGTACCGAAATATTCAGCTATCTGTTAGGTTTTTCATACAAAGCTCTTCAGCCATGTATGAATATTTGGTTTTTCATATATTGTCATACTGATGTACATTGAAACATTTGTTAGATATCTTAGATCACTTATTCGTAGGATCCTTACAAGATTAGATAAAAATAATAATTGAAATTTGTAAGACGTGTACACGTCAAATCGTCACCATTGTTTTCCCTTGCATAATAGTGGTATTTTTCACAAATTCCTTATGCATTCCATTTTGGCTGCAGCTAATATTTATAGTTTTATTGCTGCATGGTCTTTGCATAACCCCTTTTGTCTCAGAACTTATGGCAGGCCATGTGGTCTCCTAGTACAGTGTTTTTATATCTAATTCTACAAAAATCTATTGAAATTTGTTTTATGGCTATAGAACTCAAAATAATTTGTCTTAAATTATCCCTTGAATGTTGGTTCTCTATAATGCTTTCATTTTCTTAATCTAAATGGTGTTTAATTACTGATTTATCTTTTTGTTGGTCTTTTCTCCTGTTTCTCTTCAGTCATCCCTCTGAATGTGGGTTCTTTGTTTTACTTTTCAATTATTTGATTTGCTGTGACTGGGCACTTGAGTATGTATTTGTTAATCTTTTCCTCTCTTTGCTTTGTTTTATTTCCTCTTTGGGCCCTACCCGGCCCTTCAACAAGCCTATCTCTGATACTCATGTCTGCTCGTTGCCCCTATCTTTGCTCATGCCTCGTTTTCTCATCCATATGACGTGGGAAATTGTTAAATACACCAACTTCCTTTCAATAAATATAAATAAACAAATTCATATTCTTCTATCATCATGGATATTGAAGTTTCTAAACATTCTTTAAGTGGTTATTAAAACTGTGGATATCAAGTAAAAATCCCAATCAAATGTATTAAGCAAATCTGCCAATAGAAATTTTGGACTTCAGTAAAATACTGTAGGAAATAGCTTGTCCGCATTGCTTCATGCTGGAGGGACTGTGGTTTTTCTTACTAAATTGTTTTTCACTAAAACCATTTGAAACTAACAGGTTGGAGATGCGGGACCCATACTAGATATGCTAGCTGTTGTGATGGAGAATGTTACAAATAATACTATTTCAGCTCGAGCAACAATCTCTGCAGTTTATCAGACTGCAATGATTGTGGCTTCTATTCCAAATGTTTCATATCACAATAAGGCAAGTAACCATACTGCCGTTTTTTTTTTCATAAATTGTTTTTCAGATACATGTATAGCTTCTGGATATCATGATCTTGTGAAACCTAAAATCTCAAGTCTATCTTGATTTTTTTTTTCAGGTTTTTCCCGATGCTCTATTTCATCAGTTGCTTTTAGCAATGGCTCACCCTGACCACGAGACTCGAGTTCGGGCACATGACATTTTCTCTATAGTGCTTATGCCGTCCATTAAGTGTCCTAGGATGGAACCGAAAATGGTTTCCTCAGAAACTGTTTCTTGGTTACCATTTGGCAGTGCAACACAAAAAATGAATGGTGGAAGTTCCTCCTTTAAGGATGAAGACAAACATGCATCAGAACCCATGAATGGGGAGAGAAGGGAAGAATGTAAAGCAACAGAGTCCATTTCCGAGGAATCTGCAACACATCCATCTAGTTGTGAATCCTCCAAATTCAATCATAGTTCCAGCGAGGGAAAAAATGTATGAAGCTCTAAATACTTATCCTATGATATTACCCATCAAGTGCTCAAAATATATTAAATGGTTTGGGGAAGCGTTAAATAATGTGGGGAAACTAAAGTCATATGTTTGAAATTTTCAGAAGTTGGCTTCCCTCCGTTTAAGCAGTCACCAATCGAGTCTCCTGCTCTCGTCATTATGGATCCAAGCTACATATGCGGATAATACACCTGCAAATTTTGAGGCTATGGCCCACAGTTATAGCATTGTTTTGCTATTTACCAGATCTAAGGTGAATTCTTTAGATAAATTTATTTGATAATTTAGTTTGTCTGGTCTTGGGAGTTTACTCAAGTGCTGATTTGTGAAAAGAATTGCTAAGTGGTGGTGATCTTAACAGACTTCAAGTCACATGGCTTTGGTACGATGTTTTCAGCTGGCGTTTTCCCTTCGTAGTATTGCTGTGGATCAAAAAGGTAAACTGAGATTGTTTTGTAATTATTAGGAAACTATTCATTATGTGGGAAATGGTAGCCTTTAATCTTATTGTGCCTACCTATGTTCTACTGAATTTTGGGATTTAGTTTTGTTTTTTTAAACAGGATATGAATTTGAAAAAGAATACAAAAGTATCTGAAGAAAACAAACTCTCAATTGGAGTGAAAGAAAACCACCAAAGTAAAATTAAACACAAAACAAACTCTCAATTCGTATAAATATATTTATGGAATTAGTGAGCAAACAAATTAGAAAGAGAACATCCATGAGAGGGTTTTGAATATAGCGAGATTGAATCTTTCAAGTCGAATTGGTTTCACTTTCTATTTAGTTGGCATTCTTGTTGTGACGACCTAAGCCCACTGCTAGCAGATATTGTCCTCTTTGGACTTTGCCTTCCGGACTTTTCCTCGAGGTTTTTAAAATGCGTTTGTTAGGGAGAGGTTTTCACACCCTTATAAAGAATGCTTCGTTCTTCTCTCCAACCAATGTGGGATTTCATAAAAGAATTCTTTCTACCTGTAAAGCATCCCGTGTTACATTTTCAACCATTTTCACATTTATTTTTTAAATTGATTATATGGACTCTCATGAGTCTTTCTTTCTTTCTTTTTTTTCTTTTTTTTTTTTTAATTTCTCAGTGTTGTTTTGTTAATTTAATAGACTAGCAGTTTCTTCTTATCAGAGAAGTGCTAACAGATATCTCTGTGATCCTATTTGAAGGTGGTTTACTACCCTCTCGCAGAAGGTCAATCTTCACTTTGGCATCGTTTATGCTTCTATTTTCAGCCAGGGCGGGCGATCTTCCAGAGTTGACTCCTATCATTAAAGCATCATTAGATAATATAATGGTTAAATCTTTGAACCTGTCAAATAGGATTAGTACATTCTATTGTACTTTGATAATCATGCCGATATGTGCTAAAATTATCATGTTGGACTTTTGAATCTGACAGGTTGATCCTCACCTCCAGTTGGTTAATGATACCAGGCTGCAGGCTGTTCGCGTGAGGTCCGAAAAGGATAGCGTACCATTCGGGTCAGAAGAAGATGAAGTTGCTGCATCGAGGTTTCTAGCAGTACTTGAACTAGATGAACAGCAGTTGAAGAAAAATGTGCTCTCACACTTCACAATTAAATATGCCAGTCTCTCGGAGGTCTTGATTCTCATACACTTCATGATTAAATTCTTTAAATGCCTTTCTTTTTCCACGAGAAACAAAAATTTCATTGATATCGAAGTTCAACAAAAACTTTGTATTATTGGCATATGAAGAACATTATAATTAATGATAATTTAGGGGAGAGGAAAAATCATCAAGACTCACAAGGAATATAAACCCTGCTTAGAAGCCCAATATGGTTAATGATAACTTTGGGGAGATGAAGCTCCTTTTATACTCTTAAGAACATAAACCACAGGGAGGACTATTATGAGGGAAGTCTAAATTGTTTAAATAGAAATTATGTACTAGGAGGGAAGATGCACATCTTTCCAACCATACCAAGAGAGCTCAAATAAAACACATTTGATTGGTATAAACTAAAAAGTTGAGACATGTTACAAGAATCTTTAGCAATGAAACTCCCCTGGGAATCAACGAAACGCACGCTCCAAAAGTCTCCCTGATGGCCTTTTTCGATTCTATTTTAGCTATATCCTGAAATGGATGGCCATAAAACATCTGGAGGGCCAATCCTAGGTGTTGTGAGGAAAACTCCAGCAGTCTAATTATCTGCTAATGTTGATAAAATCAGTACTTTTCCAAAGATTGTGTTAATGATCTTTATTTTCTTTTAGGCTGAGTTATCAAGGATTCGAGTGCAGCTCTTACATGGGTTTTTGCCTGATGAGACATACCCATTAGGAGCTCCATTATTTATGGAGACACCACATCCATGTTCCCCACTCGCTCAGCTGGCATTTCCTGACCACGACGAGGTGAGACCTGTTTAGGTTGTACGTTAGTTGGCATCATCCTTTAAACGAGGAACAGTAAAACCACGATGTGTTTCTTTCAGGTTATGCCTGCTGCTTTTACAGACGACGAAGCCTTCCTTGAGCCAAGCGAAAGCCAGTCTGATCGTAAAACATCACTTTCCATCAGTAACCTCGACATTTTAAATGTCAATCAGCTTTTGGAATCAGTAAGACAAAATTTGCACTAATCATTAAATATTTCACAGCATTCGGACCATAGTGAACACTTTATTATTTTCCAATTATCAATTTATGCTGACTCTTTAGTTCTGTTGTGTTCTACTTGCTGCCAACATGTAGGATATTTTATTGCTACTATATCGGAAGCATATGTTGGTTATAAAACCTGTATTTCCTTAAACATAGCAATAGAGGCACTGCAGCTCTGGCAACAAACACAGTTTTGCTTTTCTTAAACACTAGCATTATGAAGGTCTGGTTACCCTACAAAGTCCTTGAGTCGTGAACTAATAGGGTTGTAGAGTTAAACTTTTCGTTCCGTGTGGGTGGTAAAACTTTGAGATGCTAAGACCTACTCTATGGTATCAAGCGCGATGTCTCGATCAACCGAAACGTAGAATAGCAAGTGGCTATATCTTCTATTTACATGCATGATATATTGGCTCCATCGGTGATGTCTGTACTATTTGCAGGTGCTCGAAACAGCCAGACAAGTTGCAAGCAACCAAGCTTCTTCTGCGCCCGTTCCTTACGATCAAATGAAAAGTCAATGTGAAGCGCTCGTAACGTGCAAACAGGAGAAAATGTCAGTGCTTCATAGTTTCAAGCAAACAAAGGAAGAGAAGGCGATAGTACTCTCCAGTGAAATTGGAACTTCATATCCTCCTTTACCTGTCAATGTGAGTAATTTATCTCTCCCTCTACGCTTTGATAGAAGAATATCAAAATTATTCACGAGGCTAGTATAATGTGGCTGGTAGTTTTATACTGTTCGGTGTAGGAGAGAAACTAAACGTTATGGTTTCACCATACATCCAATGGTGTAGAAAGTGATTGTCGCATTGAATAATTTTCCGAATTGGTTGCGGTAAAACAACTAACATTATCTTGGCCGTACCGTTTCAGACAATGGAAATTGTTCCGGATGATCTCAAGTATTACGCCAAGGACACGAACAAACGACAGGATCAGCCTTTTCTTTGTTCACATGAATATGGTCGCTGTTCTTTAAGATTACCACCTTCAAGTCCATATGACAAGTTCTTGAAGGCTGCTGGATGCTAGAACTTAGCTACGATTCAACGAGTTAAAAAGGCTGTAGTTCGTATTCCCGAATTCGCTACTTCGATATTCCACTTTCGATTTTTTCATTCTTGATTTAGTTTGCTATACAGAGGATGCTTTCGAAATGCGGCATCAGAGTGACTTTGGCAAGAATAGATGGTTTTTGTAATGCAGTCGTTCAGATACTCTCATGGAAAGGTCTGGGAAGGTTTGTCCATTTCTATAGTGATGCATTTCTGGTATCTCTCCTTGCTTTTTGTACAATACTTTCTAAACTGGAAATCATCATTCAGAGGAAATTATGTTCTTGAGATTTATTTTCATGTTTCTTTCTTCTTAGGGATGTATTTTTCGTGTTTTATTGTTCAAATACTTGTGATTCAGAGTTTCTTTGCCCGCCCGTTCGGGTCAACTCACTAAACAAGAAAAGGACAATAGACAATTTTCGTGGGTTCAAAGGATTGATCGACGTTTGAAGAATGCTTGACCGGAGGTTGACAAAATCAAAGATCTACATGACCAAATTTTCCTGTAGTGCTCGGCTCGATTAGGCGAATGCGAGTGAGGGATAAGCTTCTCAGATTGAAGAAACTTATTCGATGATAACTTTTGTAAGTGATTTAATTTTTGCGATGAAAAGAAGGGTAACAGGAAATTTAATATTATATACAGTTGTGAATAACATCATGTACCCTTATCAACCATCGTACCAGTTTCATTTTTTTAAATTTAAAAAATTAACATTAATTTCTGGATTTGTCTAAAAATTTAGTTAATAAATTTCATGTAATAATTTAATTTCAAATAATACAATTTAAAAATATCATGTCCATAAATTTGAGTATGTAATAATTAAATCTCAAATATTAAAATTTCCTTAAAAATCAACAATCAATATTTATTATGGAATAATTTATCATTATTATCCGAGTTGTAATTAGATTATTAAAAAAATACGGTAAATAGTTACAAACTAAAATTAAGGAATAATGAAAATTTAAAAACTATAAGCTATTTTTAAAAATTAGCCATCTGTTATTATTTATAAAAGAAATTGAATATTTAAAAATGAAATTAAAATATTTTGGTTTTCATAGAGAAAATTCCCTTTTTCAACCAGTTTCCTTCAAAAACCCGTTCGGTTTCAAGAGAAGAAACACAGAAGGAAAGCGGATTTCGATCAAATTCCGCTTCCCTGAAATTCAGCCAAATCTTCTCTTCTTCCTCCTCCTCCTCCTCCTCCTCCTCCTCCTCCTCCTTTTCTATTCAATTTCATAGCCGTCGATTTCCTTCACTGCTCGCTCTCCGCAGAAAGTCACCTTTTGAATTTCATAGCCGTCGATTTCCTTCATTGTTCGCTCTCCGCAGAAAGTAACCTTTTCTTCAGCCCTTATCTCTCGCCAATTGATCGCAAATCCGCAGATCAACCGGTGAAATCCACGCCGCTGGCTCCAACCGCCGCCGGAGACTCGTCTCCGGAGAATCAGCGCTGCGGTGATGTGAGTGTTTATTTTTTGGATTTTTTATCTGATTGTTTGTTGTAATTATTATTGTTGTTTTTGTGTATGGGATCAATATTTGTATTTGTGGGATTGAAGTGTACCCCTAAATTAGGGGAATGATCACCATCCCCTACCGTTTATAGCTTGGAGAATATCTCCATTAGAATAAAAATATTTCTATTGGCATGAAGTTTTTTGAGAAGCCCAAAGCAAAGTTATCCGAACTTATACAGCAGACAATATCTGTTAGGTTAATGAGATATCTTTTTTAGCTCGACCCCGAAGAGAAATTTGACCATCTAGACTTCTAAAATTTCTTTATTTGAAAAGTTCCAATCAGATTTGAACAGAAGATATCTATTTGAATCTCTATAGTTTGTAGGAATCATAAAGATATCTATTTGAATCCTTCAAATAAGTCCAGACTCTTATTAGTATATTAGAAAATTTGTTAATTATATTATTTTTTCCAACTCTTACCCAGTAGTAATATTAGATGATTAGATAAAATTGTGATTTAATTATATATTTTTTATTTAATAACTATTTTTATGAATAAGTTATATTGAATAAATTTGTAATTTTTTTTCTAAAGTTTTTATAATCTCTTATTAAATTTTTTAACTCAAATAATTATATTATTTAATGTCCACTCTTGATAGTATATGAAGTTTTTTTGTTTTATTTTTAACTTTTTTATAAATTGTTTAGAAGTTTTTTTTTTCCGCACAAATCACTTTTTTTTTTTCCAAATAGAAATTCTATCAAATAGAAATTTAATTATACAAGAGACTATCGAGTTTTCGTTCTAACTTTTTAGCTAGTATTTTCTTTTTATAATAAATTCATAATAGTAGATTACAAGTATTTTTATTTTTTTCCCAGATTAACTTTGAATAAATAAATAAAAGTAAAAATAATGATTTTTTAGGGAGAAAGTAATAATGACTTATTATTATTATTGTTTAATTAATAAAAATAATATTCAAGTTACTGATAAATTTTTAAAATTTTTAATAATACCAACTAAAAAAATTAAAAAATACTATATGGTAGTTTTCATAGGAAAACTGTTAATACTTTATTTTAAAAAGAGAAAAATAAAAATAAATTTACATAACGGTAAAAAAATTTAATATATATTTTTTTATTTAAAGTTTAAGGGGTTAATATTACCTTTAAAATATTAATGGTATTTTTTAAATATAGTATTAAGAGTATTTTTGAATTATTTTAAAAAAATTAAGGATATTATTTAAAATTTTAAAAGTTTGGAGATATTTTTACTGTAGTTTTTATCTTAAAAGTTAATGGTTTATTGTAACGAAAAAAAAAATAAATAAATAAAAGATATTACTTTCAAAAACGGAATCGGGTCGGGTCGGGTCGGGCAAGTAGGGTCCGGGAAAGTAGGATCCGGGCGAACATTCATCGACGGCCCAACAAGGGCCCTACAAATCGACGGCCCACGAAAGCCCTAGCTGTGGCCATGCACTCTCTTCCGTCTTCCCCGTAGCAATTTTTTTTGGTTATTCTCCTCAACGCCAGCAGGTTCGATCTTCTTCCCCAGTCTTCGTCGTCTTTCCCCTCACTCAAATGCAATTTCCACCAATTGAATCACTCACCAAAAGCCACCATCGGTACTTTCTTCACTTTCCCCCTTTCTCCCCATGTTTCAATTTGTCGTTTTTTCAGCTCTGAGAATGCTTCCTGTTTTGGGTGAAAATTTTGATCAGACTGCTTTGATTGTTGTGAAGCCTGTGATATCTTTCGTTTTGGGCCAACACCAGGAAAGAACGAGGCGAAACGAGCTGAGGTTTGTTTTAATAACATGCAATGCAATTACTTATGTTTGCACTATGTTTTTGCTTTTATGTTGGGCATAAATCATGGTCAATACTTGGTTTCTATGTTTTTCACTCAGAATTAGACTTTTCTTTCTGGAATCTATGTTTTTCATAGCGATAGAGTGATAGGGCATATGCCATTAAGGGGGTTGATCACACAACGCCATGAGAATTAATAAGCAAGTAATTTCAAGAAAGTCATGTAATTTTGGACACATGTATTTGTGCAGTCCGGGTATATTTCGTTTTTAGATGGGATATATTAAGTCTGGAACATTACCTCTTATAACCTTTATCGTTACGATAAGATTGACCAAACCATGGTTAGGAATGTGCGTCTTGTTAAATGATTTGTACCCTCTACTCTTGGACTGTTTTGCATCATTCGTGATCAAGCTTTTGTCACTTTCTAGCATTGTTAATATCATGGTAAACTGTAAAGTGTATTAGGAACATCTTGATATCATTTTTAATTTTTTGTAGTGGTTTTCTTTACCATGATGTTGGTTGGATATCTTAAAAGCTCATTGTTAAGACAATGAAGGGGACGAGTGACAATTTCATTAATAGGAACATCATAACAGTCCTCCCAATTTCATTGGTTGGATATTTGAAAATGCATGTTGGCTAGAGTGTTTTCTTATATTTTTATTGCTTAGTCATTTGCTGAAAATTGACGAGGTTAATTGCTTGTCAGATGCTGTCTTCAGAAGCCTTCACCGGAAATTTGATCAATCCCATCTAGCTCTTGTATCGCCCATGTATCCAAAGCAAACTGGTTTAGGGGATGGACCAGTCTCCAGCCCAATACGAACAAGTGCTCGACCAAGAAGGAGGCCAATATCATATGGTCGTCCATATGTATATTATGGTCCTTCTGCATCTTTCAAACCCAACAAGAAAAGAACCCCAGCTACTAGAATTGCCAAGATGCTCCGTCCAAAGAAGCAATCCTTGCCAACTACGAATGCTGTCGTGAGAACAGAACTATATCCTGTATCTTATATCAATTCAAAAATTCTTCTTGGAATTGATTATAGCTAGGATAGATACTAAATTTAAAAATCAATCTCCAAGTACGTATTACTCGATTTTTTTAAGAAAAGGTTGTTGGAAATAAAGGATTTGGGGATAAGTGGAGAATTTGCATGGATCCAGTTAACAAATCGCTGAAAAAAATGCTTTGTGGTATAGAGTTATTGTAAGTACGGGATTAACCCTTTTGAGTTGGTCTCTAGTAGTGGGAGTTTCTGATCTGTATGATCCCTTTGGAGTAGCTTTGTGGCATAGGATATATGTTTTTTTTGCATTCTTCTTTCTATATTTCTATGTTTCTGATCTGTATGTTTTGCTTGTGAGAAGGGATGATTAGGTTTGAAATTTAGCTTTGAGTTTTAATTTCATCAAACTTCTATCCTCAATCAATTATGTTTTTATGTTTCTTTTGAACATTTGTGGCTAGCCTTTGGCATTCTTGTGCAAGGATTATTAGGCTATTTTGTTTGGTGCTTTTTTTTCTGTTGAATTTGTATTTTTGGTTTTGAGTTTTGATATTCCTGCTCAATTTATGGTTAGATTTGGGTATTTTCGTGGTTGGCTTGACATATTTCTGTCTCAATTTTTGATATTTTATTGGTAGAATTCTACATGATATTGTTGGTTAATTCTCTGCTCTATTTGTTACTCTATTTCTCACTTGAATGAAATCGATAGTTCAAGATTAAAATTGTATGGGTTTGTCTCTTTTGAACTCTACATTATCTCAAACTTTTATATTTTCTCATGTGTATTAGCAGCCAGTTGAAAATTTGCGGCGTTCTCAACGACAGAAGAGGGGGCGTCCAAATTTTAGCCGTTACAGTGATTCTGAAGACGAGGACTTAATGGTGAGATTTAATGTTCGAAGAATTAGTTTTCTTCCTGAACTCAACTTTGATTGGTTAGATGCTTCAAAATGTATTGTGGAAATATAACCTGTATTTGTCACCTAGACTGAAGCTGAGTAACTTGTTACAGAGTCCCAAGTATAAAACATCGAGGAGTCGGAGGATTAGTAACTCAAATAAAAATGTTTTTTCTTCTCCAAAGCATACGAAAAACAAGGAGAACAGACCTACTCCTAGGCGTGAGGGATTACGACCACGTCATTCACGACTTATTTCTAGAGAACGTTTGAATTCAGAATCAGATGATGAGCAAGGTAGCTCAGAAGATAAAGCGAGCCAAGATGAGATTGAAAATGGAAATGATATAGAGGATAATGATGTGGAAGATATTCAAAATGATGATGACGGTGATCCTGAACCTGAAGATGAGGGTGAGGAAGATGGTGATGATGAAGGAGGTGAAGAAGAACAGGAGGTACGAAGGCGATATGATCTTCGAAATCGTCCCGATGCTCGGAGACTCTCTATTGGAGATGGGAAACCAAGACCAACATCTCCTCGTAGAGTGTTACATCAAGGAATGGGCACCAAGGTTGGGAGAGATGTAAGGAGGGGTGGATCAAGAGTTCATAAACGTCGTATGTCAAGGATTGAAGATTCTGACGATTCTCTTCTTGTGGATGAGCTAGATCAAGCTCCTGGTATACCATGGGCTCGTGGTGGAAGTAGATCTGGCCCACCTTGGCTGTTTGGAGGATTGGACATGCATGGGACGGCATCTTGGGGATTGAATATTGCTGCATCTGGTTGGGGCCATCAAAGTGATGCATTTTCAAGTTTATCATCTGGTATTCAAACTGCTGGACCAAGCTCTAAAGGTGGGGCAGATATTCAACCTGTACAAGTTGATGAAAATGTTAGCTTTGATGACATTGGTGGCTTGTCAGAATATATTGATGCTTTGAAGGAGATGGTATTCTTTCCTTTACTCTACCCTGATTTCTTCGCAAGTTATCATATAACTCCACCGAGAGGGGTGCTGTTATGTGGGCCTCCAGGCACTGGGAAAACATTAATTGCTAGAGCATTAGCATGTGCTGCATCAAAGGCCGGCCAAAAGGTCAGTTTCTACATGCGGAAGGGTGCTGATGTTCTAAGCAAGTGGGTTGGTGAGGCTGAGCGACAACTGAAACTACTTTTTGAAGAAGCACAGAGGAATCAACCTTCTATCATATTCTTTGATGAAATTGATGGGCTTGCTCCTGTTAGATCTAGCAAGCAGGAGCAGATTCATAATTCCATCGTTTCCACTTTGCTTGCTTTGATGGATGGGTTAGACTCTCGTGGGCAGGTTGTATTAATTGGAGCTACTAATAGGATAGATGCTATCGATGGAGCCCTACGCCGCCCTGGTCGTTTTGATCGTGAATTTAACTTTCCACTGCCTGGTTGTGATGCGCGTGCTGAGATATTGGCCATTCACACGCGCAAGTGGAAGAATCCTCCTTCGGAGGAGCTTCGATCTGAACTTGCTGCTACTTGTGTAGGTTATTGTGGTGCTGATTTGAAGGCTCTCTGCACTGAAGCTGCTATTCAAGCTTTCCGCCAAAAGTATCCTCAGGTTTACACCAGCGATGACAAGTTTCTAATAGATGTTGAATCAGTCAAGGTTGAAAAGTATCATTTTGTTGAAGCCATGTCCACAATCACTCCTGCTGCTCATCGAGGTGCTGTAGTGCATTCTCGGCCGCTGTCTTCTGTAGTTGCACCATGTTTGCAGCGACACCTTCATAAAGCCATGAATATCCTATCTGATGCCTTTCCATTAGCAGCATCATCAGAGTTTGCCAAACTTTCCATGCTTTCTTTTGGATCCGCAATTCCTCTAGTTTTTAGACCTCGTCTTTTGCTTTGCGGTGGTGAAGGCGTTGGGTTGGTAATTATCTTGGAACCTCCTTATATTTTCCTATAAACACTTTGGAGCAACCAACTAAATGTACTTACTGTTTTAGTTTTACAGGATCACCTTGGTCCTGCAATTTTGCATGAATTGGAGAAATTCCCTGTTCATTCTTTGGGACTTCCGTCACTGCTTTCTGATCCAAGTGCAAAGACACCCGAGGAAGCGTTGGTACATATATTTGGTGAAGCAAGAAGGACTACTCCATCAATACTCTATCTACCTCAATTTCATTGTTGGTGGGAGACGGTGAGTTTGTTACTCGAGATACTCAATATTTAGGCATTAATGCTTTATTTTATTTTATTTTATTTTTACTAGTATTCTAACATCATTTAATGTGCTGGGTTGGTTTAATGGTGGACATTTCAGGCAGATGAGCAATTGAGAGCTGTTTTATTGACTCTTTTAGAGGAGCTACCTTCTGACTTACCCATATTACTGCTCGGAACATCTTTAGTTTCACTTGCTGAAGTTGATGAGAAAGCTTCTATGATTTTTCCTGATCGCGTAATGTATGCCTTCTTTTACTTTGAGTGAAATTATTACTAAGAAATTAAGCTTTGTTTATTATCTTATTATGCATAAATGACATTTAGATACATATTTTAAAACCAGATCCTTTTGTTGCTTCTAAACAACTCCGATTCTTATATCCTTTTCATATGGAACAACAAAGGGTCTGTTGGTTTAGACCATAATGTCACTATAGCTTAGTAATTTTAATTGGATGGCATCCTTTTCATCTGAAAACACCCTTTGTAGTTTGATCAATTTTGTAATCCGTATGGGTGGTCTGTTGTTTTTCTTTTGATTGTTCCTTCTGAAAGTTTTTATTTTTTATTTTTTTGTTATTTATTTTTTTAATTATGGTTTTTGCTAGATTTGGCTTGAGAATGAATAGGAAGATATTTTATGATTCAGGGGGTTCTTTTAACTGCTTTCTCTGTTTGATTTTTTCCTAGTTGTTTTTTCCTTGTAATTTTCCACTTTCTTTGATTACATATATTTTCGTTCTTTTTAATGAAATTGGTTTACTAAGAAAAAAGTAATTAGTAGTTGATTGACAAAAGAGATGAATAATTCTGCTTTTATGGTATTTCTTTTTAGAATCTTTTATACAGAAAGTACATCAGCTTATAATATTTTTTTTGTTTATGAATAACTATTTGTGCTTAATGTGTTCCGTTTTTTCTTGTCTAATTACCAGCTATCAAGTCAGTCCTCCGTCCAGTGAAGATAAGTCTCTGTTTTTTACCCATTTAATTGAGGCTGCTTCCTCAGTTTTGCTGGAGGGCATGGAGAAAAAAGTGCAAGTGTCAGGATCCCTTCCTGAACTTCCCAAGGCTCCAGTAGTAGCCAGTGGTCCAAAGGCTTCTGAGTTAAGGGCCAAGGTAGAAGCTGAACAGCATGCCCTTCGACGATTACGCATGTGCCTTAGAGATGTTTGCAACAGGTGAGATCCCATGCTATGATAACAGTCATTTTATTATGTACTTATGAGGATTATTTGCTGAACTGTATTATAGAACCAATGACTTTAATTGTCGTGCGTTGTTCTCTTGTAACCATGTTCTATCTTCCTTCTTTTTCTCAATGAAAGTCCTGTTCTTTACAATTATCAAACTTCATTTCAAATTTATTATTCAACTACCTAGTCTTTTTACCTTTTGAATTCTTCTGTTTTTGTTTCGGATAAGAAACAAGGGATGTATTATAAACACAAACGGGAGAAAAACCTAAGGGTAGGGGAAAAGAGAATCCCCACCCAAATTAGCAAATTTCACAATTGAAGCCTTTAAATCATTTAGATTCATGAGTAGTTACAAAATAATTTCTTTTGGTTTGAGTACGTAATATATTGTACATTACGTCAAAAACAATACATTGAAGATGGAACTATTTTTAAAAATTCTTTAGTTTTTCTCCTTCCAAACCATCGAAAAAAATAGCTCTCACTGGACAATTCCATAAACTCTTAGCATTTCCTTCAAAGAACTTTCCTTCTGTCTGCCTTTGGGCTCCAGACTCTTTAAGTCCTTTGGTACTTATTTTGCTTGTTTTCTGTAAACTACCGACCTCATACAGTACTTGTTTTATTTATTCGACTTAGTCATCTGGATGAAGGCTGGATTCCCTCTGTTTCTTTTTTAAGACCTAGAATTGCATCTTTTTCTTTTACTGAAAGGTTTCTGCTGTGTTTGGGATTTGATTATTTTGGGGAAGAAATAGGGTTTTTTGTACAATCTGTAGGTTTTTTTAATTTACTTCTTTTTCAAAGGTTAGCAAATTTGAAGACTTCAAGTGAACAGTTACGTTCCTTTATTTGAATTTGTTTGCCGAATTTTTCATTTTCTTTTTTGTTTAAATAGATTTTGTATTTTCTGTCTGGCAGGATTTTATATGATAAAAGGTTTACTGTCTTCCATTACCCTGTTCTGGATGAGGAAGCTCCCAATTACCGC
The DNA here is from genome assembly GCF_002738345.1 of Cucurbita maxima. Lineage (NCBI taxonomy): Eukaryota > Viridiplantae > Streptophyta > Magnoliopsida > Cucurbitales > Cucurbitaceae > Cucurbita > Cucurbita maxima. Next base: position 2,551,822 of record NW_019272040.1, on the reverse strand, counting down.
TCAGTGGTCCAGAACCCAATGGACATGGCTACATTACTTCAACACGTTGACGCTGGGCAGTATATTACTTGTTCAGCATTTGTCCAAGATGTAGATCTTATTGTTTCTAATGCAAAGGTACTCCTAATAACAGATTTTTCTACATAAACTACGTGTTGATTGAATTAGCTAACCTAAAAATATGAAAATTTGTGTGAAAGTATGTCGAGTAGTGTTTGTGCAAGGGTGTCATCCAAGTGAATCGAGACGTCTAAATAAAATTATAAATAAATATTATTTATAACAATGAACTTAAGTAATTTAGACAGCGTCCAAATAGAGATCAAGCAATATACTGCCCAGAGGCAACCCTATGGACCTATAATATTCTTTTTTTTTTTCCATTTTGTACTAAATCATATTTGAACATCTCTCTGGTGGGTTGTTTACGCAATTCAAACTGTAGTAGATAGTGAATAGGTCTAATATCATTAATAAGGTCAATTAGTTGCTATGTTGGAGGCTTGGGTAAGAGTTACTGCCAGAATTTTGTGGGGCAAACTTGATTTAGCAGATATGATTTCTTTGTGTTCATACCCATTTGTGTGCGTGGATTTGGTGCTTGAGCGTGTTTTGTTCTAATTATTTTAATAAATCGGGTGTTTCTATAAAAAATCAATGAAACCAGTGTGTTTCTCAACCCAATAAAACAAAAGAAAGGGTCACTTCTACTGAGCTTTTCTTACCCACATTTGTTAATGAGCAATGAATTCTTATAGACTTTGTATTTGATTCAGGCTTATAATGGAAATGACTACAATGGTGCTCGGATTGTTAGCAGAGCTTACGAGCTTCGAGATGCAGTATGTTCATTTGTTTGTTTTACATGAGTTTCATCTAAAGTTAAGTGACCTCATCAGCATTGATATCTCTATCCACAGGTGCATGGAATGCTGACGCAGATGGATCCCGCGCTGATTGCATTCTGTGACAAGATAGCTGCCCAAGGTGGTCCTCTGAACATGCCCGAAGAACTTGGTGGAACTATGTTTCCATCTACCCCAGTTGTGCAGCTGGGAACTGCTACTCGAGCTAGTGCTCGATTGCGTAATGTCCACCCAGACCTTGATTTCAATCGAAGTTATGAGGCATTAAAACGCCCAAAGAAGAATGTGGATGCTGCTCATCATGCAGGTACTGTGTGAATAAACGCCAATTAGAAGTTCATTTTTTATATTTTTTATATATGTGTCTTAAATCGTGAAATATACTGAAGATATATTCTTTTACTCCGAAGTAGCCCCACCCCATTTCAAGCTCTGAATACGGATGGAGGTTAAGCTATGTATATGTATATATGTCCGTGCATGAAAATAAACTTATTACTTGACACATTTAAGATTAGGTCTCACGGAAATGATTGTTGATTGTTGGTCATGGGTTATGGGTTCTTACTTCAAAAATGGTGGTTGGTTATGGCTTCTTACTTTTTTAGTGCATTTGCTGATTGCCTGATCACATAATTAGACCCGACCAACATGGGTTGGCTAAACTGAGGGATAATGTACAGAATCATGTCTAGGTTCCAAGTAGGCATAGTTTTTTAGCCCAATAGATTGCTAGGATTTTGCAAAACCCATTTCATCTTGCAATGAATTGTTTGCTTCTCTGGTAGGATTTAATGGTTTTGGTATCCAAAAAATTGGTTGCCTTTTTGCTACTATATCATTCCCTTCTTTCTTGGTATTAAGTTTTTGACTGACAGCTTTACAAACAGAAGAGAAGCCACCACCGCGTCAAGATTCAGTTGCGCCAAAGCCATCTCCCGATATCGAAATGAACGAAGTGAGTCATGAAAGTTCAAAAACCTGTCCGGATGGTGGGAATCAGTGTGAAGGTTCTGGTAGACAGGTCCCTGATTTCACAGATTGGAATGGTTCACAAGATGCTGGGGTATCGGATGGGTATATCGCGAGGCAAGTCGAGTCGGTGAAGAACGTGCTTGTGGAGCGGAGTGGGAAGTATGGAATTCCACAGCTTGAAAGACTATATACTCGGATAATGAAAGCTGTGTTCAAGATTAAAGATAAAGAAGAAGAAGGCATGGATGATCCGAAGCATTCAATTTTGAAGTTTTTATTGAAATTTGCGGAGGATGAATCTAATTTCTGATGATAATTATTAGTTTATTACAAATGGAATCCTCTTATTAACCCACCCACCCCACCCCACCCCCCAAAACAAAAGAAAAAAGAATGGCTAGAGAAAAGAAAGGTTTCCTCTATTAGGTTTGATGTAAAGTCGGGAATTTCATTGCAATGGAAATCTGTTGAGTGACTCTCTCTTGGTCTCTCTCTCGGTCTCTCTCTCTAGTATTTGTTGTTGGTTCTGATAATGTCATCTGGTTTAACGGTTGAACAGCAATGATACGAAACATATTGAAAAGATGAAATTTGTTTCAACGGGACTAGTAGGGCATTATGAGTTCAATATTCCACGGGACACGGGACGGGACAGAAGATCTTTCTTGCTATGATTCGAATACCATTTCATTACTATGACTCGAACACTATTCTGAAGGCTTGTGGGAGGCTCTTATTCTGAAGGCTTGTGGGAGGCTCTTAAGAAAATCTCAACACTTCTAAATTAAAATTGAACTAAGGCAATTTCATTTTCCTGATAAGGTCAGAGGGTAATAGGCCTTTCCTACTCCTGATAAGGTATGAGGGTAATAGGCATTTCCTTAGCCTTTCCTACCTCTGAAGGTCTTAGGGTAAAAGGTATGAGGGTAATAGGCATTTCCTTAGCCTTTCCTACCTCTGAAGGTCTTAGGGTAATAGTCTCTTTGGGCAAAAACAGTATATGACTACCTTATGATAAGGTAAGGTAAGGTATTTGGGTAATAGTCTCTATGAGCAAAAAGAGTATATGACTACCTTATGATAAGGTAAGGTATGAGGGAAAGGTACGAGGGTAATTAGAAAGAAAATTCCAAAAAAATTGGAGAACGAAGAGTTTGGAGGAGAATTCGAAGAATGAAATTTACTTTTAAGATTTCATAAATATTTTTTTTAAATAGTACTTAGGGGAGATTGTATTTACGAAAAAAATATAAATAAAAATAAAAGACACCTCATCCATTACCCAACATCATATTACTTTACAAAACGGAATCGTTTTGGGTCGGGTCGGGTCAAAGTAGGATACGGGCGAACTTTCATCGACGGCCCACGAAAGCCCTAGCCCTAGCAATGGCCATGCACTTTTTTTTGGTTATTCTCCTCAACGCCAGCAGGTTCGATCTTCTTCTCCGGTCTTCGTCGTCTTTCTCCTCACTCAAATGCAATTGCCACCATCGGTACTTTCTTCACTTTCCCCCTTTCTCCCCATGTTTCAATTTCTCGCTTTTCATCTCTGAGAATGCTTCCTGTTTTTGGTGAAAATTTTGATCAGACAGCCTCGATTGTTGTGAAGCCTGCGATATCTTTCATTTTCGGCCAACACCAGGCAAGAACGAGGCGAAACGAGCTGAGGTTTGTTTTAATAACATGCAATGCAATTACTTATTGTTTGCAATATGTTTTTTATTTTATGTTGGGCATAAATCATGTCAATATTTGGTTTCTATGTTTTTTCACTCATAATTAGACTACTCTTTCTGGAATCTATGTTTTTCATAGCCATAGAGCGATGGGGCATATGCCATTGAGGGGGATGATCACACAACGCCATGAGAATTAATAAGCAAGTGATAGGGCATATGTTTATATGATTAGATGCATGTATTTTTTCAAGGTGGCACGTAGCTTAGATTAAATCCTTGTTTGATTATTATTTTCTAATTCAGTTGTTATAGACGATGGTCTTCATTTTTTTGATCTTGGTCCTTTCACATTTTATGTCTTCAATAATCTCACTTTATTACAGGTAATTTTTTGTTGCTTCGATGGAGCCACGGTCATAAATTGACTTTTATCAACGATCGATCATATGTACAGTTCACGGCATCTATGTTCTCATCTCTTCATAGAGCAAGAACCAGAACAAACATGCATTTTTTCCCAAGGAGTTTTGCCACTGCTGCATCCCCTCTTGTTCCCATGCAACTCCCATCTAAAATGTATGAGCATTTGTCATTATGGATTTTATGTGAGATCCCACATCGGTTGGAGAGGGGAACGAAGTATTCCTTATAAGGGTGCGGAGACCTCTCCCTAGTAGACACATTTTAAACTGTGAGGCTGACAGTGATACATAACGGGCCAAAGCGGACAATATCTGCTAGTGGTGGCTTGGGCTGTTATAATTTAAACTAGGCTTGGGCCGTTACTGATGGTACATTTCAATGTGGAGTGTCCTATTGCACATTTCAATGTTCAGTGGCCTATTGTTGTATAATGCATGCATCATTTGGTGATTATGTGGATCATGTAGCTTACAAGATTTCTCAGTATTTTAGAATGATCCCGACCGCCAAGATTTATTCTTTATTATTTTCTTGCTTTTCAGGGAAACCCATATCTGGTATATCTTACCTGATGAAGTAAAGAATAAAGATCTTCAAAATCATTATTTAAATCTACTCTCACCAAATGAAAAGGTGAATGTTATGAAAATACAAGAAGGGGAGCTTCAAAAAAGAGCCTTGCTAGCCCGTGCTTTGGTACGATCTACCCTTTCAAGATGTGAGTCCTTTTATTGTTATCATTTGTAATGTTTAGACTTGCACGATGAAAACTTTTTGGCACCAGACAGGTGTCAGTCTCTATACATCGTATTACCACTTAGCAGAATCCTGTGTTTTTAATAAACAGTCACTACCCCTGGTATGTGCTGCTTTCCTAATCAAAAGATTGGAGAGCACCCTTTCAGCGGGTTTGGGCGCTCTAGCCAAAACGAATCCTATTTCGGCTTGAGATTTGGAAATGAAAATGAAAGAGTATAGTGGCGATATTTACCATATATTTTAAATATGCCGTGCATGTTCTTTTTTGCAGTTATGCCTGAATTATGCTATTTTCTTTCTAGATGTTTCTCATTGTCAAATTGATCCACAAGCCTTGATGTTTAAAAAGAATATGTTTGGGAAGCCTGAGGTGATATCTTTTCCTCTTTTCATTTATTTACTGTTTACGTTCGATTTTTCTCGAGGTTTTGTGTAATTTCACGTTCTCTTCGTTTTTTGTTTTTCCATTTGTTCATATTTATATAATTGTTGAATAGTTAGATTTGCGAATTAGCAGTGAACTGTGTCTACCACCATTGCAATTCAACATCTCACATTCTTCATCCTTAATAGCATGTGGAGTGACTATGAATTCTCCAGTAAGTGTCTACTTTACATGCTATATTTTCAACTTCTGCTATATCTTCTTTGGATTTGTAATGAGTAAATAATTTAAATTGTTAAACATAATTAACTTGTGTGATTTCTAATTCAGATTGGTATTGATGTGGAAGAGAAGACACGAAAAATAAAGAACAACATCATAGCTTTTGCTAAACGTTTCTTTTCTCCAAATGAAATAGAAGTTTTATCTGCTATTTCAGATCCTGAAATCCAGCGGCAGGAATTCATCAAATTATGGACTCTGAAGGTGAGTTGCAATAGCGTCCATGACGTATCGATTTTCTACTTACAATTGCATTTGAGATCTTAGGCACGTCTGTAAAGCTAATGTATGTCGAGATATTATCCTCTTTGGGCTTTCCCTTCTGAGCTTCTCTTCAAGGTTTTAAAATGTAAAATGTGTCTACTACTAGGGAGAGGTTTCCACATCCTTATAAGGAATGCTTCATTCCCCTCTCCAATCGATCTGGGGATCTCACAATCTACCTCCCTTCGGGGCTCAGTGTCTTCGCTGGCACTCGTTCCCTTCTCCAATCGATATGAGACCTCCCAATCCACATACCTTCGGGGCTCAGCGTCCTTGTTGGCAAACCACCCATTGTTTGGCTCTCATACCATTTGTAACTGTCAAAACCCACTGTTAGCAGACATTGTCCTCTTTGGGCTTTCGTTTTTGAGCTTTCCCTCAAAGTTTTAAAATATATCTACTAGGGAGAGGTTTTCACACCCCTTATAAGGAATGTTTCATTCCCCTCTCCAATCGATGTGGGATCTCACATCATTATTATTATTATTACCTCTAAACTATATTCTCGATTTTTATCTTGTGTGCATGGTTGATTATGGGAAATTTCTGGTAGGTATAAAGTCACTTCATCTGCATTTGAAAATTTCTTCTCTTCCTTTTTATTGGTGTAACCAGAATTCATTTACTGAAACTTTTATAGGAGGCATATGTCAAAGCGTTGGGTAGGGGCTTCTCAGCTACTCCTTTCAAGACTTTCACTATTCGGTTCAACAGAACTGCTCGAGGTTCATGTCTTCCTGGGTGTGAAACTAATGAGAAGGTAAGCCATTCATCAAGACTCGAAGAGCGAGAGAAAAAACGGGAGATTCGAAATGGAATGTGAACCCTATATTGTTTGTCATATAGGCTTTACCAAATAAGCATGTAGCCAGCTTGTTGGGTTATTCTTTTACAATGCTTTAAAGAATATGAACAACCATTTTTTCTTCATGGTTCTTGTACTACGAATTTCATAAATGGCTGCTATGTTGTACCAGGCTTATGAAGTAAGTGTAGAGCCTCGTGATGATCCCGAAAACTGCTCAAGAAATGTGACGTTTGCTTTGATGGAGTTGTTGGGTTCTCATTATGTTGCTGTTTGCATGAAAAAAGACGTGAATATTAGAGGTGAAGTTCACTTTTACGATATCAAACAGTAACACTTGGTGATTGATATAAGCTTATACTTTGGTATAATTACAGGAACAGCGAGTCTTCCCATGAAGTTGGATGTATGGAGAACAATTCCATACGTGGAAGATGAATGTGTTTCTGGGACTGAGGCTGTTCTACCAATAAGTGGCTTTGCTTAAGGAAATGGAAAGTTCAAGATTCCACTCCAACTGGCCTGTGTTCAATTCTTATATCAAAACAAAACAATTCTCTTAGAAATGTTGTTTGAAGTTCTAAGCTGTAAACTTGTCCAAAATTTTGGAGTTGGGAGTCCTAAATGGCACCAAGGAGTTGTGATCTATTGATTTTGGCTTTTCTCAGGGAGTTATGAACTATTGTTAATCATAAACTGTCCATATTTTCAATGCTATGCTCTCGAGTCAAAACACTCTACAGTCATTCCCATCTCGTTGTGCACGAGGCCAATCTGTTGCAGGGGTGCAAGTTGTGGCTGTCGTGCATCAAAGTTTAGACACAAAAATAGAATATATACCTAAAATAAATATCAGGATGATATTAAAGAGTGCCAAGAGAAGAAAATAGATAGTTGTCTAGGTTTTGTTAGTCTCCTATAAAACCAGCCTCAGGCTCATACTAAGGCACCTAAAACTGCTTGGTCTGACTTGCCATCGTCCATAGTTGACCTAACATCTTTGTTGCAGCCGATTTCCTGGCTTCACAAGGGTCTGGACACAGCTCGCTGCAGCTTGAATATGCAAAATCCATCCCTTTTACAAGCACATTAGCCTGGAATCCACCTTCAGAAGAACAAACAATACAATACATTTCCTATTCCATATTAGATACTGAGAAATGATTTCAAATTGCAAGTACAGCAGAACAATGCATGATCAGACATGTGCAAAAAACCAGAAAAAACAGGAGGTAGAATGAGCACCATCAAATTTGAAACCCACTGTACATTTTTCTGAGTAAATACTTCATATTAGCAAGAATATTTCAAGATGCAAGAGGGAGAACCCACAATATAAAATACAAATGATTGGCAATACAAATAACTTGAAATCAAAAGTAAAGGTTAAAATACCATTTTGGTCCTTGTACTTGAGTTTTATTCTACTTTAGCTTTTTTACTTTCAATATTCTAGTCCTTTTATTTTCAATAAATCTTAAATTGGTCCTTAGTACGTTTATGGACAAATTTTCTAAAATAGCATATCATTACCATCTGATGTCGAGACTCCGTAAACGGGCAATATCCAATTATTTTTACGACATATGTCATCCAGTTCCTGCCATGCCAAAAGAGCATTATTAAATATACAACTGCAAAGGTAAACGAATGTAGAAATAATAAAAGAAAAATGAATAGCAGACTATCATTTCTTTTCTCTTAAATGCCTGTAGAAATAATGAAAGTTATTGTCCGATATATAGGCAAGAGACCAATTTGAAGTCACCCTTAAGCTTTGATTTGGGTTTTTCTACAATTATCATAAACAAAAGTATATCTAAAGAAATTTAGTATCAACACTGATATTATTACCATCCAAAGAGGGACCATAAAGAAGTTTAAAACATACTATGACAAGTAGACAAAACTAGTACCTTTTTTTATAAGGAAAAAAATTCAAGCCCATCAGCAAAGGGATAAAAGCACAGAAATCAAATTAACTTTACCATAATCCATCAGTTTAAGCTTTTGGGTTTAGTAATAATTTAGTAATAGCCATAACTCCCAAGTCTCTTTTAATTTATTTTTTTTTTAACTCACCCCTAGGACAACTCTTTTGATCCCTCATTCCCATCTTCCTTTCATTCCACTTTTTTATAATAGGGACATAATGCCTAAAAGTTTTCTTGATGATGATAACAATGATATTGGTGATAGTAGCTACATCTCTATGATAAAATAGTAAACAGCTTAGATGGTGGCAGTCCGTGGGTTACCCTATGGCAGGTGTATTTTGTTTTAGTACAAGTATTTCCAACCTGTATACTAAACCATAACAAAGCAATCTAACAGAACTTTATTCTTCTAATTCAGCTGTTCGAATTAATAGATCAACGTGTTCCATGTTTCTGTGCTTTATAATTTTATCTTGGCTGTTCTTTGGAAGAGTTCCTTACATGCCCCTCTAGTCTTTCTTGTAGCCTCTCTTTGCTTTCATCTCTTGTAATGAAAGTCATGTTTCCCATTATTTCAAGGGGTTGCAAGGTCTTTGGTGGAGGTACGGGAGAGAGTGAGGTTTTATGTAGCTTTAGAGGATGTTAATCGTTTTTTTTTCTGTAGTTGGGGACTCCTTTAATTGCCTTGTTTTTTGTATGCTTGCGTACATTCTTTCATTTTTTTTTTTCAATGAAAGCTCAGTTTCTTACCAAAACATGTACACCACAAATACAACCATGCAACTACCCTTGAGTACGAAATTTTATAATATTATTATCTTCCATGGTTAACCCACCTGACATGGATTCTGTACGCAGAGAATTGCTTCTGACAATCTCTTACTCGTGCCATATTGAGATGAGCAGTTTTCTTCAAAGCATTGATAAGATCTATCTTCAGCAATACTTCTTATGCAGACATCATAACAACATTCGATCACAGAATCCAGCTTTATAACCAAACCATCTTCATCACCTTTAGTAACCAAAATATAAAGTAATTTAGACATTTTCTCTGGCTATTATGATGACTTGTTGGTTAACTTGATCTGATGAAAGAAGATCAAAATAAAATCTACAAAATATTTATGGAATAAAATAAGAAAGCAAAACCAGGGAACGAAGTAAGACTGAAGTTCAAATTTAGTTGGATATATTTTTAGTGTTAGTTAAAAATAAAAAACATTATCATGAGTACTTAGGTTAGGAGAAGCACGCCACATGTTTTTGCCAGCAGCACTACCAAATATTTTTCTTTTATCTAAAATACTAAGATACACTAAACTAATTTGGATTTCTTTCATTACATCCTTATAGTTTAATTCTGAGTTTCTAATATTAATTGTTCAAGTTTGACACAATTGATCAATTTGCACTAATATTAAAAACTTAGCTCCAGTATAGGCATCAAACGATTTAGTAAAGCAGTGACAAATGTCAAATATCAAATCTAAGAATTCGAACTTTATTTCCATTTGTAGCTCAGGATCTGTATGATCCTTAGAATAGTGATCTAACAATAATTCAAACCTTAGTCTCAAATAAATCTCTGCAAAATACTTTTATCTATTCTTGGATGCACCACGGGCTTATAAGACTATAAATCATAGAAAGTTGAGGGTAGGGGTTCATCAATCAAAACTGAAATAAAAGAGAGGACAGAGGACTGCTAGTATTTGACGGACGAAATTATCTAAAATTCTAGAGGCCTTGTACATGAAACATGCAAAATAAACAAAACTGTAGAAACAAAACAGAAAGGGAAAAGAGAAAATAGAGCATACCCCTTAATATTGTCTGCATGTTTTTATCACACTGAGCTATCTTATCTTCAATGATACGCTGCTGATGAGACTGCAAACAGAATGAATGGACTTCACTTTCCAAACAAAAATTATGAAATATCAATATTCAAAAGGGCTCAATCTATATGAAACCCTTGGTCAGAGAAAAAGGGACACTGGAATACTATTGTAAGGTGCATATAACAAGATACAAGAGCAAGCATAATTGTTTTCCTACACTCATCATCCAATGTTAGGCAAAGGAGAACTTGAGACCAAGCATAATCTCAGTTCTTTACTACAGAATACATATTCTAATTCTTTGCATTATGTTGAACTTTGAAACATAGTTTCTAGCTCAAATTAAATTCATCAGAAAACCATAAGCCCTAACTTAACCACAATATAAAATGTATGTGTACCAGTTTATCCCTCTTCCTACTTAGAGCTTTAATCGCAGCTTGTGACAATGCTGTTTCTTTTGAAATTATAATTTCCTGTAACTTAGTAAGATGCTCTGTGTTCGATTGACAGGTGACAAGAGCATGATCACCATTCCTATATTGATCAAGTGAAATATTGTCAGAGAGATTTCCAGAAGCAATCTTTTCACCACTGCATTCAGCAAGACAAGGGTTCGCTGCCAATATCCTATCCTGAAAGTAAATCATGCTTTCAGCTGAATTATAAATAAAAGACAATAAAACTAATACTTCTTCATTAAAAGATATCAGATAATATTGAAATCTTCCTTTGATTAACAAGCTCATCCTATGCATAATTGATTTGGAGTGAAAATGTGTTCATGCAGAATTTGAATTCAAGAACTCTTACATTGGTTCCATGTAAAATGAATACTGAATCCGAAACTTAAACTAATACTTGGAATTAATTTGTTCTCATTCATAATAGATTTTTCTTAATGACATAAATGAATAATAAGAAAGATTCTTGGTTGAAAGTTCTTGCTCTCGACTTTTTTATGCTAAGGTTGTAACACATTAAATCCAGGGAGAAACTCCGAATTCTTTCTTTCTTTAAACATCTTATGGACGATTACATCTTCCCTATCCTTCATTTCAATACTTGTCTAATTTTTTCTATGAGTTCTACAACAGAGTTTTTCTGTTTTATTCTATCAAAGTTGCTGCAGATAGCATTTCATGAATATAACAAAGGATTACTTGGTTCTCTTGTAATCTAATGGGACTTAACAAAACTATCTTGTTGTGCCCTATGTTTAGAGGGAGCACCTTGTAATCTAGTTTTTCTTTTCCAGTTTCCTCGCTTAAGCATTTAATAAGTTGCACACGAAGTATACTCCTGTAAATTGAGAAGTAATTAATCATTTTTCAAAGGATTTAACAATTCCTTCAAAATATGTAAGTTCTTCAATAAAATCCATTAAAAACTTGAACAAAAAACACAGTATTATCTTTCGTGGTGTCTAAAGCATAAAGGAACCACATCAATTCATCCTCAAGACTGTCCCTCGGCCGATAGGTCTCGACATAGAATCTTGTTTTGAGTTATTAAATCATGCATACAAAGTACCAAAAAAGAAAACAAATCATACAAAATATCCCGCAACAAAAATTATCACGTCCCATAAACATCAGGAGTCTTATTGGTAAATATGAAATTTAGACAAACCACGTATCTTAAGATACCTAAATATAAATATTAAATCGACTAGATAAGTATCTGAAGATACTCCTAAGTCTTACCTTGACTTTGATGCCACTTTCTGAGGCATTTGATTCATTCACCATACATGGGATCATCACTGCATAGCTATTGTCAACTTGCCTGGCATTCTTTTTCTTTGTACAGGAAAAGAAAACTTGGCTAGTATTTGGTACATCCTTTTTCTTCTCCACTGGATAGGAGGGAACCAAGTCATCCACATTAGAATTCTGGGGCCTGCACATCACATCATTCAAACTACTGATATAGTTAGTTTTATCTGGCAGTCTCTCCAATCCTTCACCGTAAGTGCTAGTCCCTTTATTCAAATTGTATGCATTAGCACCATCTTGGTTGTCTTGAATTTCAAGTGTTCTCGTTACATCTATTCTCTCAGGCTTGTTCAAGTTTTCATCAACCTTTGCTCCACCTATGACTCGCAAACTATTGGTTGAAGTTACCCTACGTGAAAGAGAGCATAGAGATATTAGTATGCAATCACCTTTCCGTATACAAGTCAAAAAAGAATAACAACGCTTCCCATTATGTAGCAAAAAGAACTTCCGTTCTCATGTATGTGAGTAATCATAGATATTTCAATAATAGGAAAATACTCATTACAAAAGGGGCTATTCTCCACACATGCAAACTACTAAAATGGGAGATTTAGGATAAATGACTGAGAATCAGCGCTTGGAATAAACCCTCCCATACAGGTAACTAGCATGAGCTAGGAGGTTGGATATAGCAACAGAGAATGAAAACAGAGAATGAAATCAAGTAAGAGAAAAAATTAATATCGAATGAAGTAAAAGTTAAACGAATGATTGTTAACCCTCACATTGCTGAGCAAGAGCAAGTGGTTAGATACAGCAAAGAAGCAGAAATAAACAAGACAATAAGCAAGATAAAGATTATCAAGTTATGTAGATGAATAAATAAATACCAACGGTAATACTAATATCAATAGCAATTAAGTGTATACCCATGAAACCAGATTAGCATCATCCTAGCATATGGAAGAATGTGGAAGTACTCAACTTTTGAGGTAATGCTCCATCTCCTACCATTTATTTTAAACAACGAATCCTGCAAACTAATACCATGGAAAACAAAAAAAAAAAATCATGAGCAAAAAAGGTATCTATGGATTCGATGACCGACCTACATCCATGCTCATTGCACATGAGGTCCTGGGATATGCATTCAAACCAAATACCCAGCTCCATTTACTAACCTAAACATTTTAGAAGCTGGTGGGACAGCAAAAAATATACCAAGACACAAGGTTAAAGGGGACAGGTGGGAAAGGAAAAGAGTAAAACCTGTCAATGGTATCTTTAATGGGAACTTGAATTACATCTTCAGTTGCTGATCGAGTGCACTGAATCACATAAAAGCAGACTGCTGATTTCGCTTTACTATGAGAGTATACAACATGACTTTCTAAAATTTTGAGATCACTTTGATTAATCCCTGTTTTGCATGAAAATAAATAGGATCAGAAATTATTGGTAAGCACCAAAGATAAGTGCCAATAGTATAATATAGGACTGCAAGAGTAATAATGGCAACAAAAAAGGATAGCCTACATGAATTTTTTTCCACTACATTGCTGCATAAAGCTAGGCAAAATCCAATAATATGCTCTCTAGGGGACTATAGAATAATTGAAAATCTTAAAAAGGCATAGATATATTTGGACTGAATGAACAGTTTTATGATTGAACGAGCATTCATTTAAGAATTGGATGTAAAGAAAACTAATCTTAAGAGTGATAAAAGACTTCAATTTGTTTAAGTCGATTGAAATTTTCAGAAGAGCTTCTTGGAGAAAATCTTTCTTCTCTAAAGGGGAAGACTCATCAGAAACCTCTTGTGCTTTATTTCTTTTCAACATTCAAGGATCCATCAAGGAAAAGTTGGAATGGTCACAAGGGAATTTCTATTGGAGGGTTTGAGGAGGGAGGTGTGTCACATTAAGTGAATTGCATTAGGGTGTCAAAACCTAACAAGGACTAGGTTTGAGGATAGAACTTTTTCTTTTTTAAAACTTTTCGTTGAATAAATGAAAAAAAAATTATGTAAAAAATTTGGGCAAGAAATATAGAATTTCCCTCGAAGTGGCTGATGCTCCCCTCGGACAGCAAAGAAAGCAGTCTGCCAAAGTGTCACCCTTCAATCATAGACCGACATGACATGCAACATGCCATTTGCTTCGAAAGCCTCCCACAAGTTATACCAAATTATGCCTGCAAACAAGCATCCTCCCATCTGCGTAGAATGTTCCAAATCCTTTAGGCACTCTTACTGACTTTGCATCATTAAGACCTCAAAAAGAAAAAATACAATGTCTAGATGAGGTCAACAAGGGAGGATGCGGGTGAAGGGGGTAGCTACCAGACTGCGTTCTTTGGTTACTAAATTTATTCTCCATAAATTTTTTTAAACAAAAAATAGAACTTTTTCATTGAAGAAATTAATATATTCCTTGAAGTTATGAGCCACATACCTAAAATAGTAATTACAAAAGGAACAATTTAGTCCAGACAATGTTTTGAAGATTAATCCTAACAATGTCATGATGATCTGAGTTCTAAACAATGTATTCCCTTAAAAAGACTAGTTTATTTTTGTACGTATACTCCAAACAATGTCATGCTAGATCTAAGTTCTTCCCCTTTTCTTAAGGTAATTACAGAAGAGAATAGAAAGAGGACATAAACACAACCAATATGATGAGGCACCTTAAGATCATCCAACCAACACCAAAATTAAATAGTAATGGTTAAATTGTAAATTTGGTCCCTCTAGTTTGGAAAAGGTTCTAATTTGGCCTCCGTGGTTCTAAAAGTTAGAATTTTATCCTGATGCTTTGACAAAACTTCATAAATATTAGAGACTGTTTATGAGGATTTAGCAAACTGTAGGAACATTTTAACATTTAAAACCATAGAAACTAAATTCTTTCTCCAAACTGAAGGGACCAAATTTGCAATTTAACCAAAATAATCTGATTCGGAAAGACCAAAAAATGGATGATGGATATCTTTATTTCCTAAAAGTTAACCATACATGATCCTTAATTGAGGAAGATATGATATACCAGACAATCAACTTTGCAGTCAATCATTAGTACTCTTAAAGGAATCTTTTAAGCAAACACAATCACTATGGGACATCGCCTCTAAAATAAAATGGTAGAAAATAAAAGTAATTATCCTATGTCTACTTATAACTTTATGATTATAAGAACAATATATAATTATTGAACGCACTGATGAGCTCATGCAGTAAGATACAAACCTGTTGCTTTCCTAACTGTTGAATATGCAAGCTGCTGAGTTTTAATTTCATCAACTGGCCCCTCTTTTGAAGGTTTCTTGATCACTCTTTTCTTTTTGTTTACATGTTTTTCCTCGTCCATAGTTTCTGGTTGACATTCAGAGGTATCCAAATCTTGTTCAATGACAGACCAAACTCCTTGAGTGATGACACTAAATAGCAAATGGCAACTTTCCCTTTTGGAGTCGATTAAAAGAACAGCAACCTTGGAAAGAGGCCAGCCCTCTACGTCATCATCTTTTGATGCCTGTAGACAAGTGGCTATATCACATGCATCCATAATTGCCTTTTCGGCTGGAGAAAGCTGGTTCTCGGGATTTTCCAATTCTATATCATCTGAGTTTTGCATGAGTTTCATGTGAGACAACAAAGCTGGTTTAACGACCACAGCTAACTTACAAAATTCCTCAAAACTCAGAAATTCAAGGTGCGGATGTTGTTTCCGGTGGTAGTAGTTGTACAACAGAACAACGGCATGCACCTACCGTAGTAGATTCAAGGGAAAAACAAAAAGTTAGATGCTACCTCATTATTTTTGTTTTTTTTTTTCAAGACAATAAACGAGCTTTTCAAGATTAGATGATACCTTTTTTTCTCTCTTTACAATTTTTTTCTTCTGAAAAGGAGTGGTGAGTAATAAACTGTCACATGCAGTTAAAACTAACCTACTTCAAACATATTTCATTTTAATCATATAACAGTAAAAGCCTGTACTTCTATGCTTATAAAAGTAATTCTACGCTTATAAAATCCTGTACTTCCAAAAGATCCAAAGTATTAAAGCACACGGTTAATTGAGGAAGAGAGAGCACAGAAATTACATTCTTCGAACGAGTAATAGTATCATCATAAACTGTTGGTACTCTCTAAAGAAGGAAGAATATTGAAACACGGATTGCTGCTTGTATAACTTTGATGTTTCCAGTAAATCAACTCAAATCACCCAGCTCAGAACCAAAAAATTGTTGGCTCGATTATGATTGTTCGAACATTCTCAAGCTTGAAAGTGAATGAAATTAAAATATTAAACACATGAAAGGTAATTTGAGAAGTACCTGTTTTGCAACCGATTGCAAAAGAGATTGTGGTGGATTTTCTCTCGACAATGACTTTGCAGGAAGCATGGGTTCAACTAAATAATCTAATAATGTAAATATAGCATCCTCGGTTGGGCATACACCTGGTGCACTCATTGTTAGGATGTTCTTTTGGACCACTACTGTTTCTCAATTTCTCATATATGAAATCCTCTTCTGAGAATCAGACGCCAAACTTTTCATCACTGGTGAAAAATAACATAGAAGGATTCAGACTTAGGTTGACGCTGCTTGGAATGAGAAATTGGGAGCCGCTAAAAGAGCTGCCAGATGAATAGCTAAATTAATTCCCCCGTCAGAATTTCCTCCACATCCAATGAACCATAATTGACCATATTCTCTGTGACTAGGCAAAGAATTTTTTTTTCTTTTACAAAAAATTGATCCTTCATTAAGTAGAACCNAAAAAAAACATAAAAAAAAAAAAAAAAAAAAAAAAAAAAAAAAAAACCAACCCAAAAAGGAGGCATGCTAAAGAAAAGGGTTCCAATTAAACAAGATTAAACTTAACAAATAGTTCCATAGGTCCTTACACACTGAAGGAAAAAGGGATATATGGAACCTAACAAGGGACCGAACTTCCTCGCTAGTCTGCTCACACCTAGAAAAATGAAGATTTACCACAAGCAAGTAATAATCAATTTTTCAATCTTTATGTTCCCTAACATAAAGCTAATAATAACACAAAAATTGTGTCAGAATAGGCAGACTACTGGCATAGAGTTGAAAAAACCAAATCATGTGTAGACTTTAGCAGCTTGATTGTTAGTAAAACATGCAGTATAATTAACTGCTTGTGAAGAAATTACTCAAATTAGATCCACGTTGATCTTGTACCACCAAGTGCGCGAGAGTGAAGAATCACGTGTTCAATCTAATGGAAACGAGAAACCCTTCTAGTTGTTCCATTTTGAATTTTGTTGCCTCAAAAGGGATCATACGTCCTAGTAATATCATTGTTCTTTTTTTTTTTTTTTTTTTTCTTTTTTTAAATTTATGAGTTCAAATCTTAGTCAGCCACCTATTTCTAATTCTTACTTTTAACTTCTTGTATTACATTTTTTATTTCTTATTTCTAGTTTTTACTTATTTACTTCTTTTAATTTAACTGAGAAAAACGGAATATTTTAGATAACTATTACTAATTATTTCATCTTAAAAAAATTAACTCAGAGACTCAAGTTCAAAAGAAATACAATAAAAAACATAGCTGAAGATTGTTACAAATCATTGCAAGTAAGTTACTTACAAATATCATAAAAAGAATAACCATCAAGAAGTTTTAATTTTGATGAGCTCAAAACACTCCAACCAAGCTGAACACTTTGTCATTAAAGATACAGTAAACCGTAGACTTACGATTTCTATTTCTTTTATGCACAATTCAGGAGACAATTCTAAAACAGAGAAGTGAAGAATAAGAAAGTTTCGGATATCTTGGAAGTCCTAACAGAAGAGCGTGAATGTGTTAAAGACCCACTCTAGAACGATTGATGAACAGAAAACTTTTATCTGATACTAATGCATGTTATACCATAAGAGAGAGACGAAATATCTCAGGATTCAAAAGCAAAAACGCCTAACAGAATAGCAAGGTTTCAAAAGATAAACGATCATCGCATCCTACACCATGAATTCAAACAAAGAGCAGGTTAATTCTAGAACAATTTTACACACAAACAAACAACACGTTGAACAGCAAACTTTCGGCTGATCCTAATGCATGTCATACCAAAACAAAGAGAAGAAAAAACGCAAGAACGGCACAAAAAAGGGCCAAAATCCAGAAGATGAACCGTAACCAAATGCAGCTTCGACAAACATTGACGTGAAAAGGTGGAAGACGAATTGAAGTACCTTGAATGGAAGCGAAACGCTAACATTAGGGTTTGGAGACGAGGGAAAGCAGTTGAGAAGATGAAGAAAATGGCGGTGGATAGTGCAGAAATGCGTGTGGAGTGTAGGGAACGAGGAGAAAGTGAATGAACAGTATGTGTGGCTTGACTGGACTGAACGCTGCATGTAAACTGTATTGTGAATTAGAAATGCCACTTCTGCTTCTTTCCTTTCCCTTCTCTTTCTTTTTCCTTTTTTTTTTTTTTTTTTCATTAAATTGTCCAAATTACAATTTTATAAATTCACTTTTTTAGTTTTTTATTTTTATTTGCATCGCTATATTCCACCCTAAAGTTTGAAAACTAAATAACTCAAATTAGATTAAAAAAAAGAACNAAAGAAAATTAATAGCATGGCGATACATTTATACAAATTATCTCATATTTTACTCTTTTGAAGCACGAGCACGAGCTTTGAGCAGTCTAAGAGTCCTGCCTAGTCCTAGAATGGGAAGGTGTCCTTGGGTCGGATGAATGAAGCATCAACCTATCTAATCCTAGAGTGGGAAGGCGACCTTGTTATTCACACCTCTGGTCGAATGAATGAAGCATCGACCTATCTAGTCCTAGAGTGGGAAGGTGACCTTGTTATCCACACCTCTGGTCCGATGAATGAAGCATCGACCTATCTAGTCCTAGAGTAGGAAGGTGACCTTGTTATCCACACCTCTAGTCGGATGAATGAAGCATCGACCTATCTAGTCCTAGAGTGGGAAGGTGACCTTGTTATACACACCTCTAGTCAGATGAATGAAGCATCGACCTATCTAGTCCTAGAGTGGGAAGGTGACCTTGTTATCCACACCTCTAGTCAGATGAATGAAGCATCGACCTATCTAGTCCTAAAGTGAAAAGGTGACCTTGTTATCCACACCTCTGTCGGATGAATGAAGCATCGACCTATCTAATCCTAGAGTGGGAAGGTGATCTTGTTATCCACACCTCTAGTCAGATGAAGGGAGGATCGACCTGCCTAGTCCTAGAGTGGAAAAGTGACCTTGTTATTGACACATCTGGTTGGTGAATGAAAGATCGACACAAGTTTTCATGAGTTTTCATGAGGAAGAACAAATGTTGGAAGATAGAGAAACAACAATGGCATTATTTCAAGGCTAGTAATTATGTCTCACTAGCTCTTCATTAAGCCATCAATGAACGCAACACTTCTGCACAACACAAATTAAATTTGTTAATTTATACTCTGCCGCCAACTATTTACATAGAAATCACATTTGACCATTTCATCTCTCAACACATAACAGCAACGCCTTCTTTTTTTTCTTCTTTTTTTTCTTTTCTTTTTCTTTTCAGCCATTGATGGGAAACCAGAGGTTTTCAATGGCGTTGATGGCACATCTCACATATTGTAGCGGATCTAGCGTTCACATACGTACAGTGTTCGCACGACCAATGAGTTGCATTGTCGTCGTTTCTGGTCGAACTGCTGGTTCGAATGATCCCCCCCTTAGCCCGTCCGCTTCGCCCTGCTTTACTACTTCCTGCTGTGCTTTTCGAGCTCGTGCCACTGCTCACTCCGTGGGAGTTCACATCTGAAAGCCCATTCTCTAGTGCTCTAACCAGGTTCTCGAAGTAATTTCGAGTAACACTGTATGCAGCAGACACAAATGCATTGAGTTACAAAATCAATTTTGATGTTTACACGCTCTAACTTGAAATCAGAGTCGTGCTCATGGATGTGCCTTCCTTACCTGGTCAAACCAGCAAGCTTTGTGCGGAAGTCATTGAATTCTTTTGAGGGGCCTTCTGCATTGAGGAACTGGAGTAGCTCCTTTTCGGCACATTGATGAAGCCTTTCTAATCCCGACTCGGCCTCACCTGTAGCGACGGGAATATGCCATTTTTAAGTAACATACCGTTTAGAAATTGTTCCTTAAACGAACCTCAAGAACGCAATTACCTTGCAAATACTCAAAAAACTGTCTCTTGGCATGCTCCTGTTCTGGCAGGTAGTATCCATATGCATAGGTCCATTTCAAAACTCGTCTGCATTCAATTATCTACAAAAAAAAATTACCAGAAAACGAACACGAGGTCAAAAATGGTGGGCTGGAACAATATTCATCTCGAACTCTGAAAAAAATAAAGAAATTCTTTTTGTTACTTTTGTCGAATTCATCTGTAATGGATCACTAAACTGTACTATAGCATTGTGAGGATCCTTGTACTATATAACTTTTTAAATTGTTACTCATACAACTTGAAAGACTACTAGAACAAAAATGTATGCATCGATGAACCGAAGAAATCTAATATTTCATAGCCGGGCAAATTTAGAACATACCTGTAACCAAGCCTCTGTTATGAACTTTAGCTGAGACTCAGGAGTGCAGTGAATATCACTGAGCTTCTCAATCTAAGAAAAACGAGAAATAAGAATTCTTCTCTAAACCCAAAGAACACAGAGTAATCAAATCACGTGCATGTGGAAACTAAAGAGATCTTGTGATGTGATTTTTTTTATTCATCCATCAGAAACCAAAACAATAGATATCATTAGAAAACTACAGAGTATAAGAAGGTTCTATAGATCATTAGCTCTGGAGCACTAATAATTCAGTAGCTAATTGAACATAAAAAGAGTTGTAAAGTAAAATAGAAACTCACATGCACATTCTGCATTTGATTCAAATCTGTAAGTGCTTTTTGCCTAGACTGCAAAGGACAACGACATCCTAACATCAAAGATCAATAAACAAAAAATAATAAAAAAGAGATGTCTGAACAATGTCCAGATACCATGTACAACACGAACTTCTCAAGCAGCTTAAGAGCATGAAAAGAATAAAATCTATTGAACAAACAAAAACACAAGGGAGGATGATACCATGTACAAAAACACAATGTCCAGATACCATGTACAACACGAACTTCTCAAGCAGCTTAAGAGCATGAAAAGAATAAAATCTATTGAACAAACAAAAACAAAAACAAAAACAAAAACAGAAACATAAGGGAGGATGAAATATACACGCTTAAGAGCCAACAAGGTTTAAAAAGACCTCACCAATTAGCTTGCACTAAGAAAGATAAACGATACATGAAAGGTTGGTTAACAAAGTCCATCCATCTAGAAGCAAACAAGAAAACCTTCCCTCCCCATTTTAGGAATCACTCGTAATATATAAAAGTTTCACCGGTTGTAACCCCTGCTATCCAAAAAATGTTTGGCCAATATTGCTTAATAACAAATAATGCGGCTTACTTTGAAAAATTGCTAGAGGAAGAGTTTTTAAATGTAAATAATGATATGAGGATGAAGGTAATTAATATTATGAAGTACTAACAAAGAAATAAGTATAATAACCTCAACCAGAAAATTTTCCTCCACATCAATGATTATTCAGTGCTTTATCCATTAAAAAATATGTGGCTATTATACTTTTATCCTTACATCTTAATATCTGAAAGAGTGGGATTAGTTTGCACACGGCTAATCATTTGAGACACAGCCCAGCTTTACTATGTTAGGCATCATGAACTTCAAGGATATGATATCCTAGAAAGGTGGCTACCAAGACCTGAACCTAATTATATACCTGTTTCTTTCTTTCTTTTCCGTCGTTTTGTTCAAATGACAATAAGTTGACAAGCAACAAGAAGTAAAGAAATCAAAAGGGAAAATAAAAAAGCATACCACAGGAGAAACAGACAATCATGTATCATGTGCATCGAAAACTTCAAAAAAGAAACCCTGAGCTTGACAAATATCGGAATACAAGAGACCATGGGTAGAAATAAAAAACTATAAAAAGATAAGTCTAGCATATGCAATTATGAGCAAAATATAATGCAGGTACAAGTTTGAGATGGCTATTTCGGCTTACTGTTTGATTGCTTGCCCAACGTTCATAATAGTGAGTGTATCTCTCCAAAGAATTCCTTGCCATTTCTCTTCTTTTCTCAGCCTCATCATACTACAATATCAAGCATAAAAAAAGTCAAAATTTCAAGCATAGCTCCACAGAGTACAGCTGCAGTTGGATACAGGATGGAAGATTCCTTACCGCGCCATCTTGCTTAGCCACCTCATATCGGTTGCAAGCATAGAAGCCACCAGTTCTTTCACCATGATCAGACCATGCACCAAGACACAGCCTGCACTTCACAAATTATAAGAAATTAAAAAAACAATCCATTTGCAAATTGCTCGTAAAAAGATGCAATCAATGAAAACCCTTTTCGCCCTGCTTTATCCATACCCCACAACAGCATTAGTGGATATATTAGGAATCCCGTAATGAGGAAAGGAAAACTTTAGATTTTTTAGCTCAATATTTATAATCATAATTAAAAATTTTAAATTTGCATTAAGAAACGAACAGAAGAGATGACATTATTCCGCCAACTGTATCAAAGCTTACCAACAAAACTCAAATTTACATGGAGGTGTGCAAGTCATGTGCATGCACCCTTGGTTTTTCTCAATTGGTCGCTTGCACTTTGGACAAGGTTTGGAATTAGCCAATATCCTGAAATTATAATGTTTAAAAAACAAAGTTAGGTTTCCAGAAAACAAGCCAATTATTTCTTTAAGCTTTTTCTCCTGTTACTGCCTAGTTGAAAAATGTAAATGAAACTTATGTGCACACACAAACATTGCACATTATAACCAACTCATTGTTAATCATGCTCAATGTCTTGCACAAGAATTCACAAATGTAAAAGAATCAGGAGCTTAACGAACAAAGCACATAACAATGAGAATACAAAAAGAAGAAAATCACGTGAGACTCCAGAAAAAGGTAACATTCAACATGGGGAAGGGGGAAAACGGTCAAATAAATTGTACTCTAAATCTTCTACTGAGTGTCAAAAAATAAATTGTACTCTAAAGGAACACTACACATGACAAAAGAAATACCAGTTCATGTTTTCAGACTCAGCACTGTTCTTTAAAATCCATTTTTCCACAGTAGCACAATCTACAGGACGGTGAGCTTCTTCGGTGCACTGAAGTTTCAAAAGAAAAGTAAATACATATGCAAAATAATTATAAAAGCTAAAAACAACAATTTAGTAGAGATCAGTGATACCTACATTCCAGCAAAAGCCATATGAACAGAAGCAAGATACATCATAGTTTCCATTGCCAGCATCAAAGAGAACAGCATGCTCACAACCAGGTGCTGGGCACCATTTAGTCTGGCAGTAAAAAGGAAAACCATGAAAATTAAAACATGAGAAAGATAGGGAAGCAACGATAAATAACAGAAGAAAGGTGCAACTGTCAGCAAAAGAATGAACATAAAACAAAATGGAAAAAATCTACTGCATCTCTAATGAGAACAGTGAGAAATCAAAGCTAGAGTTATATATATTTCTCACATGGAAAAAGATAACTTGTACAAAACAAGGAAACACAACTTAGTCAATCAAATTTTATGATTGATGTGGACTATAATAAAAGTAAATAATAAGCTAACAAGACAAGTTATACCTTTTTGTTATCTTCAACATAAGACCTAAGAAGGTAACGATCATATTTCTCTCTGTCTTCATTTGAGACCAATGAATTAACCATGTCTTCACCAACCACAGCACCGCAAGAAGGTACAGGACATCTCAACATCAGACATCCAGGACCATCATTAATTGATGTGCTAATGTAGCCTATCCAAAGATCCATGTACGAAACATAAGAATATTACAAGATAATATTGTAAATATTAAACAAAAATAAGAAAAAGAATTGGTCATGTATACTAAGTGGACAATTTCAATAATAATATTAAAAAATACTCCAAGAAAGTTAATAGTAGACCTGTTTGGGAATGTATAAAGCACATCAAATAGGAGTTTGTTACCAGACTTAACGAGAAGCAAAAAATAATCATGAAACTGATAGGGTAAATAAACACCAGAAAAAAAAAAAAAAAAAAAAAAAAAAAAAAAAAAAAAAAAAAACATTGCATACATATTAAGTTGGGCACATTGTGAAATGAATTGAATAGATATCATCACTTCCATAATCATTGTTCTGATTAAAGAACAAAATCATATAATAATCTTAGTGATAGTCAAAAGCTCAACGTTATAAGCAAAAGTTCCTCATATTCTTGTGAGCGAGGGGCAGACAGGCTATATAGTTCATACTAACTCATGGTTGTTAAGACAATGAGAACTGAGAAGCTAGTGATTGGGAAGCCAATAGAAATTGTAGAATTGGATTTCCTTGACAAGCATCTGAACAAAGCCCTAGCATGCAAAAGAATAATTTTGTGTTTGTATGTTATACCCGCTAAAAGTCAGCATTTCAGAAAATATGTGAACTGACGAATACAGCCTTAGTAAAGAACATAGTAAACTATTATTAATGTCCAGAACATGAAAACCTTAAATAATTTAAACAAAAATCACGCCCTAAATCTTGTACAGAATAGAAGCAGATATTGATACATAATTGGGAAATTATGACATTGGAAGAAAAAATAAAGATTAGTATGGCAAACCTTCCCAGCAGGAGGCACAGAAAGGATGACCACAGGCGGCAGACTTGATCCTACTTACAGGATGGGACTCAAAACAGATTCCACATGTATGCTGCCAGCAAAAGAAATCATCAAGATGTTTTCCAAGTAATATGCAATCAAAAACACCAACACATACTTCATAAGAAGCCAAGTTAAAGATGAAGATGTAAATATCTATATTTCTTACTTCTCTAGCATTTGAGGCATGTACAACAGGTTCTTCCAACAAGCCAACTAGCTTCCGTACTCGAGTTTCATCAGCAAACCATTCATCGTGGACTTTAGTAACACTCCTGCATGGAAAATTGATAGCATGAATATAAAACCATGCATGATTACAGAAACTTGTTCTAAAAAATAGAGTTACCACAAAATTTTTGCTTGTTATAAAAAACCTACACAACTTTCACTCGCAATCATAAACCAGATAAGAAATTCCTAGACCAGACTGACAAGTGACAAGAATTAAAAAATTAAAGACCATACCAATTGAAGTGGCGGAGTAAGACAATTGAAGCCACACGTGATATAGAAAGTACAGAAGAAATTCTCGTAATGTCATCCTCTTGGCGTTGTCTTATATCAAATTCATTTAGTATGGTAAAATTTTGCTGCACAAGGACACAAGTAGAGATCAGTAATAATAAAAAGCAAAACAAAACTATCTATACAAGTAATTTTCAAGTAAAATATCCAGTTGTGCTATAAACCCAAATGGAACATAGGAGTCCAGGAAGGGCAATAAAGTTATCTTTTCCTTCTCGGCTGTCAGAACACAGATTTCCATGAAAATCCAATAGTAAATAGACATTATTGAACTCATTTTCTTCTTTAAACAGAGTTAGCTATTCGCTATTAGCAGAGAAGTTACCGCCATTACAAACGTGCGAATTTCATCACAAACCCACACGAACAAAATATCCAACTTTTCTCCGCACTCAAACAAATACATAAAGCTGGGAATAAAATTTACAATACTTGTTTTCACTAGTCTCCAATTTGCAACCAGATAAAAACCCCACTATGCAGCTCGTTAAAGGAAAGCCATATAATTCAAATTAACTTCAGCAGGCTGCACAACCTCGAAAACTAAGACCATGAAAATACCAAATAGAACCATTCAAATTCATTCTTATCTCAAGGATCATAGCCCAGCCGCTCAAAAAAAATCGAAATTTACCCGCAATTCACATAAAATTTCAAAAATAATAAACCAAGGCACAAGGAATTCGAAAAGCAACCTCGCGACGACGGGACTCGAAGTAATCATCGGTATCGTCATCAACAAAGTCCTCAGCTTCAGGATCGTCTTCATCGCTGTAATAGGCCATCCCCATGTCCATATCCCCGCTGTAGAAATCGCAATCATCATCGGTGGAGTAATGGAGATCGTCCTCAGAATCCATGGCGGAAGGAGGGAAGAATCGCCAAAATTGGGAATTAGCGAATGATAATCACAGGGGCCTGTAGGTTCGGTAAAAGGAGAGAAGGAAAGGAGAAAAGCAAGGATGAAAAAGAGAATCAAAGTGGGGTTTTCTTTTGGTTTTGGTTTTGTAGGGCGACGAAACGATTTTATTTGGTATACCGTTCAGAAATTGCCTTTTGTGAAATTTTTTTTTTTTTTTTTTTTTTTTTTTTAATACCGTTTTCCTTTTTTCAA
>NW_019272040.1:2344617-2525437 GCF_002738345.1 Cucurbita maxima | reverse complement strand
TTTTTTTTTTTTTTTTTTTTTTTTTTTTTAATACCGTTTTCCTTTTTTCAAGTTAATACTCCCATTAAAAAATATATAAAATATTTATTAAATATAAAATTTTAAAAGTTTTTAGAATATATTTTATCTCGAAAATTTAAAAATAAAATTTGATACCCGGTCGTCATCATCAAGGTAGCAAAATGTAGTACATAGCTATTTTTAATAAATTTCGAGTCGGAATAGTTACAAAGTTGGTTTTGTATCATAATTCATTTGTTTTCGAGTATAGTTGTTCACAAACTTGTCATAGGTCATTATCTGACTCGGTTTTTAGTTTCTATATTTGTTTTAAATAATTAATAACTAAATAAAATTGAGATGCAAAATATAATATTTTATAAATTAAAAATTATTAAAGATATTTTGAAATAATCCTTAAAAAAAAAAAAAAAAAAAACCTTCCAATTGTTTATTTCAAAACTTTCCAACTTTGAAAATAGTGAAAAAAAAAAAGTCTTTTTTTTAATAAATTATGCCTAAAAATTAAAACCCATCCTAATATGGTATTTAATTTTATTTGTGAGGCCTACATTTTTACACATCTGTC
Organism: Cucurbita maxima; assembly: GCF_002738345.1. Taxonomy (NCBI): domain Eukaryota; kingdom Viridiplantae; phylum Streptophyta; class Magnoliopsida; order Cucurbitales; family Cucurbitaceae; genus Cucurbita; species Cucurbita maxima. Next base: position 2,524,848 of record NW_019272040.1, on the reverse strand, counting down.
CTTTTTATTATATCTTTAAAAACTAAATAAATATTTTTAAAAAAACATAATAAGATATAATTATAGATTATTGTTTTTTTTATTTTAATAATATTACGTTTTAGAAATAATTGGAATTATTGGGGATAAGTTTTATATTTTTCTTTTGCAATGTATAATTTTAATTTTTAAATTATTGTTATATATATATATGTATATATATTAGGACCAATTTATTAAGGATTATTAGACAACTCTTCGTCGACGATCGGGTAAACGTCAACTTATGTAAAATTGATAAATGACGTCTTGACTAACAATTTTAGTATGCTATTCATTAAAAAAAATCTTTGTCAAATTCACGACTCAAAGTTTAACTGTTTCGTGTTAGTCCATTGGAGGTATTTATATTAGATGCACTCTATATTATTTAGAAGCAAACGTTAATCTTATGCATTTTTTTAGAGTTAGACATGTGCTCGATGATAGGAATGTTATAGTCAGCATATCGTACAGTGGTTCGACCTAAGCAACTATTAGCTAAAGAAAGCATACAACTACTGAGTAAATGGGTTGACTCACGGTTGTAATGCTTTAGGACTAAGCTAGATGAATTGTTTGATTTATGATCAGTACATGCATGTTCGATGATAGTTATGAGTTATTGATAATTAATGTTGTATGACATGTGATTAGCACGTGTTATTATGATGATTGGCCACGAGGTTTAGAGACTGATGGTCACGTATTAAGTGATAGTCAATACATTTCTCAATCACGCGAGTATGGTCTTGGACATGCACGACCGTGACATCCTCCCCAACTCAATTCGTTGATGTCCCTGTCAACCGACTCGGACAAGCAAGACTAGGACATCTGTCATGCTTTAGGCAAGTATGATCGTGACAAACAAGACTGGGATATCTGTTATGACAATGTGGGATCAATTTAAATATTCAACATTTTCCAAACTTTTTTCTTAATATAACAAAAAAAAAAACATAAATATTTTGATTTTTCATTAACTAAAACAAAATTCAAAATATTATTATCTATAAATATCAACGATTAAAGAGGTTGCAAGTTTTGAAACGGTCAAGGACCGTCCGCTGTTTGGTTACAGGTACAACAACATCTTCACCTGGAATTAAAAATCCCACTCTTGGATTAACCAACCGAGGAGCACTCCCAGGCTTCCTCATACAAGATCTCAACGACGTCGTTTTACATTTCCCTTCTCCATTCCGTCCCGGAACTTCGACGCTAGAAACATTGCCGCCGCACTTGTAACAGTCGTGCACATGGGAAGAAGAATATCTCACGCTTCTCTTGCCGCCTACGACGGTCCACGGCGACCGTGGTTGCCTCAGCTCAATATCGGACCTCTTCCGACCTCTCCTCCCACCGTCTTCCCCGGCCACTCTCAGCCGTCTCGGAGTCATTCCAGCATTTTTTGTACATGGCCCTAAGGGTATTAGGGAGCGATCAGGCGGGTGGTTGGCCTTCAAGAGGCGGTAGAGCGTACGCTTAGGGACAAGAAAGAACACTTTTCCGGGGACCAAAATGGAATCAGACCTCACAACGATCCATGGAAATTTGAACACATCGGGCCTTGTGATGCAAAATTTGGGGTATTTTCTCAGAATTTCTGCTGCTTGTATCGGTTTAGTGTAAATTTCGATGCGTTTTCCTGGATGAACTAATTTTAGAACATGTTCTTCTGATGATATCGCTGTTCTTCCCATATGGAAATTTTGGTGTAGAAATAGGAATGTAGAATGGTTCGAGTCTTGAAATTTACAGTTATTTATAGTTCTAACAAAGACAAGAACAAGGACGAGAATTCCTATGCCGTGAATCTTTGGTAAATGTGACTCCATTTAATGGGATTTTTAATTGTTCGATGATATTATCTCATTGGAGTATTGGTGCAATATAATATTTTTTTTGTCGTGTATATATATCTAATAATCTCGCCCAAGCCCTTGCAGGTGTAGATACGATTTTGGTAAACGGTCATACACCTCATACTGACCCAATATGGAATGGTAAAGACCTATCTAGGATGAAAGCATGTAAAATGGGTTTGGAACGATCATGCAACCATGGACAACACGTCCTGGACAAGCAAGACCGTGATATCTGTCATGCGGCCATTAACAACACGCCTTAGACATACATGACCATGACATCCTCCCCCACTCAATTGGTTGACGTCCCTGTCAACCGACTCGAACAAGCAAGACTAGGACATTTGTCATGCGGCCATAAGCAACATGCTTTGGACAAGCATGATCGACATCTCTAACACATTGACGCCTTGAGTTAAATTTCGCCATTGTTTTGTGTCGTGGTCGTATTTTTTTCAGTCGCTTCATGACATTTGTCTTTCTCGGTCTTTTATGTGGCATGTGGACACTATTTGCGTGTTGTCAGATGTGGCCCGATTATGCATGTGACCTACTCTCTTCAGCACACATAACTGTGAGTCGAGTTCAACACCAATTCAGTTATTCTCTAACTATCTTTAGAAGTTTAAGGAGAATTCAGAACCATTAATGTAATATTGAACAGTACATAACGGTATACGAAATGATCCTGTTCAATAAATAATTATAAAGGTCTAAAGTATATAGATAAGGTTGGGTGTCTTATCCTAATAACACTGTTGAAACGACTTCTATAGTTCAACTTGGAAAATATATATAAATCGATCGAGAGGTCAAAAGTTTGAATCTTTTACGAAGAAAGTTAATCATTTAACTAAAACAAGTTGCTAACAAAAACCATTGAAACTTACTTCCCTTTGTTGCAAAGATATGACTTTTTTTTAGTATGAAATTAGAAGTAAAGTCCCTTAAATAGGAACTCCAAAAATATCATTGCTGTCTTGGCTTATCCATGAAGCAAAATCTATATTCCTCGATTAGCTACTTAACCAGAGCCGTAGAGTATTGCTATCTGGACAATATCTGCTTGAGGTGGGTTTGAGCTGTTACAAATGGTATCAGAGCCAGACACCGAGCAGTGCGAGCGAGGACGTTGAGCCTCCAAAGGGTGGATTGTGAGATCCCACATTATAAATTCAATAAACCATGAAGAGTAGAACGTACATCCTCGGAACTTTGCTCTTTAGAACACCTGTGTCTATTAACACTTACTATGTCATGATCATTCATTCATACTTACCTTGAAATATAACCGTTTTATTTCTAAGCTTAACGGGTCTAGGTGTGCAACTAGTTAGAACCCTGATAGACCAACTAAGATATCTATGTCTGTTAGCCCTTTCTTCTATTGCTTACACCTCTTTGCTCCTTTCACCATATCTTCGATCTATTCAAACCCGCCTTCCAACGAGCTTTCTCGATGATTTTAGGCTCCACAAAACCCAACATATCGTTCGTTACTGAATATTATCGACACCTAAAACGAAACATATACTACAAAAGTAACCACATGAATATAATTTGCAATGAGCAAAAGGAAAAAAAAGAATATTTTTAGCTTTGCTTTAGGGTTTGGTTTCTGCTTTTGAGTATGTTTTACAACAACTACTCCACCATTATCACTTTGATCATCATGGCTCATCATTTCAATTGCCATAAATTCATTACTTTTTAAAAAATTTATATCACTCATTACTATTTGCTTCTTCCTCACTTTATCTAACTAACAATAAAATCCCATTCTGTTGAGTAAAACAACTTATCTTTCATTCTCTTATTTTTCTTATAAAGCCGATGATAAGAACTCAGTATAGTGGGAAGTTGAGACTTTAGTTGCAGACTCCAAAGTGGCACCAATGGACCTGCAGCTCTTGTGGGTTGGCTTCTTTTTGTGCTGTGGGTTTTGGACTCTTGCTTTCAGCGATCAAGATGGTATGATTCTATTCTTCATTCAAGTTTTTGTTGGAGTAGATGAGTAAATGCTCTTTAAAGTGCTTTCTGCTCGAGAAATGGTTCGATTTGGTTCTTAGAATTGTCCCTTTTTAGAGATACAAGTGATGTCTTGGCTAATTGAGTTGAGCTGATATTGGTTCTTAGAACCGTCCCTTTTTAGAGATATAGTTAATGTCTTGACCAACTGAGTTGAGCTCATATTGGTTCTAAGAACCGTCCCTTTTTAGAGATATGACTGATGTCTTGACTAATTGAGTTGAGCTCATATTAGTTCTTAGAACCGTCCCTTTTTAGAGATATGACTGATGTCTTGACTAACTGAGTTGAGTTCTTATTGGTTCTAAGAACTGTCCATTTATTGATGTCTCGACTAACTGAGTTGAGCTCATATTAGTTCTTAGAACCGCCATTTTTAGAGATGTAGCTAATGTCTTGACTAACTGAGTTGAGCTTATATTGGTTCTTAGAACCGTCCCTTTTTAGAGATATAACTGATGCCTTGACTAACTGAGTTGAGCTCATATTGGTTCTTAGAACTGTCCCTTTTTAAAGATATAACCGATGCCTTGACTAACTGAGTTGAGCTCATATTGGTTCTTAGAACCGTTAGGGGATATAACTGATTTTCAATGTAAATGAAACAGTTTTCCTAAGCTTATCTTGTGGAGGAACTACCACCTTCACTGACTCCTCCAACATTTCATGGATTCCGGACATCGACTACGTCAGCACCGGTAACACGTCAATCATCGACAATGGCGAGGGTGGATCTTTTTCCACCGGTCATGTTCGGTTCTTCCCCGACACCCGAGCGCGAAAATGTTACAAGCTACCATTGAAAAATGGCTCCTCATCAGTTCTTATCAGAGCTCAGTTTGTGTACAAAAACTATGACAAGCTTGGAAAGCCCCCTGCATTTGCTGTTTCTATTGGGACAGCCATAACTACCAATGTGAACCTTACTTCTCATGACCCTTGGACTGAGGAGTTTGTATGGCCAGTTAACAAAGAAACTGTCTCCTTCTGTTTGCATTCCATTCCTGAGGGTGGAAGTCCCTTGATATCTTCGCTCGAACTCCGACCGCTGCCACGGGGAGCGTACGACGATGGCTTGCTTCCTAATCAGGCTCTTAGAAAATCGTATCGAATCAATTGTGGTTACACTAATGGATCTCTCAGGTACGAACAACCTCCTCAAATATTATTTTGGTTCATATACTTTGGTCTAGCGTTTGAGAAATTTGACACGTACGGGATACTCATTGAAATCACATTATGCTACACATTCGTCGAAAACAGGTACCCAATCGATCGATACGATCGAATCTGGGACGCAGACGAGAACTTCAAGCCATTTCATGTGTCATCAGGGTTCAAAGTTGAGGCTAACTTTGATTCTATACAAGTGAAGGAAGCTCCACCAGCTGTAGTAGTTGAAACAGCTAGAGTTTTGGCAAGAAGAGATGAGCTGAGCTACAACCTTCCACTTGAAGAACAAGGAGATTACTTTGTGATTTTGTATTTTGGTGGGATTCTTGCAGTTCATCCTTCATTTGATGTGTTGATGAATGGGAAAGTTATAGAATCAAATTACACTGTTGAAATGGGAGAGATGAGGGCTTTGTATGTCATTCAAGAGCAAATCAAGAGCTTGATTATCACTTTCAAGAGTGTTAAATTCTATCCTCAAGTCAATGCCATTGAGGTATATCAAATTGTTCATGTTCCTTTGGAAGCTTCATCAACCACAGGTGTGATGTTTATGTTTCGTGTTTATCCCGTACTTAGTGGGTTGACTTCACTAATTAGGTTAAGAAAATTAGGGGCATTACAATTGTTATCAAAGCTAGACACCGGGCGGTGTATCAGCAAGAATGCTGGGCTCCAAAGAGGGGTGAATTATGAGATCCCACGTCGATTGGAGAGGGGAGCGAAACATTCCTTATAGGGGTGTGGAATCCTCTCTCTAGCAGACTCGTTTTAAAACTGGCTGACGGCGATATGTAACAGACCAAAGTGGATAATATCTGTTAGCGGTGGGTTTGGGCTGTTACAGTAACGTAACGAACATCTGACCTTAATGAGTCATGTTCGTGTTGGCTTATCCCGTACTTAGTGGGTTGATGTCACTAATTAGGTTAAGAAAATTAGGGGCGTTACAGTTGGTATCAGAGCCAGACACCGGGCAGTGTGCCAACGAGGATGCTGGGCCCCCAAGAGGGGTGGATTGTGAGATCCCACGTTGATTGGAGAGGGGAGCGAAACTTCCTTATAAGGGTGTGGAAACCTCTCTCTAGCAGACTCGTTTTAAAACCGACTGATGGCGATATGTAACAGGCCAAAGTGAACAATATCTGCTAGCGGTGGGTTTGGGCTGTTATAGTAACTTAACGAACATCTGACCTTAATGAGTCAGGTTCATGTTGACTTATCCCATACTTAGTGGGTTGATGTCACTAATTAGGGGCGTTACCGTTGGTATCAGAGCTAGACACCAGGTGGTGTGCCAGCAAAGACGTTGGGCCCCCAAGAGGGATGGATTGTGAGATCCCACATCGGTTGGAGAGGGGAACGAAACATTCCTTATAAAGGCGTGGAAACCTCTCTCTAGCATACTTGTTTTAAAACCGACTGACGACGATATGTAACGGACCAAAGCGGACAATATCTGCTAGCGGTGGGCTTGGGCTACTACAGTAACTTAGCGAACATCTGACCTTAATGAGTCATGTTCATGTTGGCATATCCCATACTTACTCTAGTGAGTCAAGTTTAACGAACTTTGAACGTAAATTAGTCACAAAATTGACCATCTACGAGTTGAATAACATTAAAAGTTTCAAGAATTCGGATCGAAATTCGACGTAAACTTTGGAAAACTTCTTGCAGTTTCAGCCCTTCAGGTGATTCATCAATCTATTGGTTTGAATTTGGGATGGGAGGATGATCCATGCTCTCCAAGAACATGGGATCATGTTGGATGTGAAGGAAACCTTGTCACATCTCTGTATGTACTAAAATTTATCAATATTAATCTCTTTTGTTCTGTTTTTCCATCCCAACGCATTCAAATGATTCCTTTGTTCTTACTTTTTTACTCACTCTCAGGGAGCTTTCCGATATCAACTTCAGGTCGATCAGCCCGACGTTTGGCGACATTCTTGATCTCAAAATACTGTAAACTCTTCTAAACATTTTTCTGTATTGCATTCTATCTCGTCGTATCAAATTTGTTACGTGATATCGAAGAATATCACTGCTAATACCTGTCGGTTTGGGGCAGTTCTTCGTCCGAGCTCATAAATCCATTTTACTACTGTGATTTCTCTTCAGGGATTTGCACAACACTTCACTTACCGGGCAGATAGAAAATTTGGGCAGCCTGACCCATCTTGAAAATTTGTACTCCTTTCTCAACTGTCTTGGCTTAGTATGAATTTTTTGGACATCATATATATTTAAAAACATAACTGAATTAACTAACTTCCCCTTGAAGGAACTTGAGTTTCAACAAGCTAACGTCATTTGGGACAGATTTCGAGAACCTAAGCAACCTCAAAATTCTGTAAGTACAAAGAAAAAAACCAGACAGCATGTTTCCAACAGTCGTTGGTTTTAACCTTGAAAATTGAGCTTCTTTGTCAGTTAAAGTCAGTTGTGGTGGTTTTTATTGTTAGGAATTGAAGTTGACATTCTTAAACTAAGGGCTTATATATATATATATATGTATATATATAGGGACTTGCAGAACAATAGTCTGCAGGGAATTGTTCCAGACAGCTTGGGAGAACTTGAAGATCTTCACTTATTGTAAGTGAGCTCATACCGTCATCTTTTTTGGTCGAACGTGTTTTGAAATGACTTGTGAAAGTAATGTTTTCTAGTACCGTCATCTTTTCCAGTTGAACATGTTCAAAATGGCTTTGAAAGTAATGTTGTAACACCTCAAGCTCACCGCTACCATATACTGTCCTCTTTGGGTTTTCTCTTCCGGACTTCCCCATAAGGTTTTAGAACGCGTCCACTAAGGAGAGATTTCCACACCGTTATAAGGAATGCTGAGGGGGCCCAGTGTCCTTGTTGGCACACCGCTCAGTGTCTGGCTCTGATACCATTTGTAACAGGCCAAAGTGGACGACATCTACTAGCGGCGGGCTTGAGTTGTTCAAATGATTTCTCATACTATCATATTTTTCGGTTGCATGTGTTCATAGACTTTTGAAAGAAGTATATTTTATATAAAAACTTCATTTTTTTACATTACTACTCAAAGAAAATGTTCATTTAGTGAAGATTTCAGTCACTTTCAACCTCAGAAATTTGGAGAACAATAGGCTAGAAGGCACCCTTCCATTGGCTTTGAACAAAGGAACTCTGGAAATTAGGTATGGAATTTCTTTATTTTAGCTTCTGATTTTTAGAAACATTTTCAAAATTTTTAAAACACAGAATTCGAACATGACTGTTCAAACGTTTTTACGAAAAACGATGATGTTTGATGTCGATTACTCGTTGTTGCAGAACATCAGGAAACCCTTGCCTGTCTTTCTCCACAATGACATGCAATGATGTTTCATTAAACCCTACCATTGAAACGCCACAAGTCACAGTGGTTCCCGACAGAAAGAAGGATATGAGCAGCCACAATAGCAACAATCATATGCCAATCACTATCATTGCTTGTGCAGTTGCAGCAGTTTTGCTAGTCCTCATCACACTCTCTCTTTCATTTCTACTCTACATGAGGAAGCATTCTCAATACACAGCTCAACCCACATACTCAACGAGTAAGACAAACCTTCAAGCTTGATCGATCGTTCGGTATCGTATTCGTTTCTTGTTTTTAGTTTCTCGTTGTATCGAATAAGTTTTTATCGTTAACTTCGCAAGTATAATGCTCATGCCACTTGTTTATTCCAAAAGTTCCTAAAAAAATGAGAAACGAAATGTGAGATCCCACATCGGTTGGGGAGAAGAACGAAACATCCTTTATAAGGGTGTGGAAACCTCTCCCTAGCAGACGCATTTTAAAAATCTTTAAGCCCGAAAGAGAAAGTCCAAAGAGGACAATATCTGCTAGCAGTCGGCTTGGGCCGTTACAAATGATATTAGAGCCAGAAATCGGGCGATTTGCCAGCGTGGAGGCGGTTCCCCGAAGGGGATAGACACGAGGCGGTAGGCCAGCAAGGACGCTGGGTCCCGAAGAGGAGTAGATTTGGTGGGGTCCCACATCGATTGGAGAAAAAAACGAGTGTCAGCAAGGACGCTGGGCCTTGAAGGGGGTGGATTGTGAAATCTCACGTCAGTTGTGGAGGAGAACGAAACACCCTTTATAGGGGTGTGGAAGTCTCTCCCTAGCAGACGCGTTTTAAAAACCTGAGGGTAAGCTCGAAAAGGAAAGCCTAAAGAGGACAATATCTGCTAAGCCGTTACACGAGAAAGGAGAAACGGTTCTTAGTAACGTTACCGAACGATCTTTTTTCGGACTTGAATCGGATTACTTGTTTTCGGTGGCGTAAATTCTAAGGAGATTTCAAAAACTTGTGGCATGTGTAGAGGCAGCAATGGAGCTAAGGAATTGGAACGCTGCAAAAGTATTCTCATACAAGGAGATAAAGGCAGCTACAAACAACTTCAAGGAAGTGATTGGCAGAGGAAGCTTTGGATCTGTTTATCTTGGAAAGCTTCCTGAGGGAAAACTTGTGGCTGTCAAAGTAAGGTTTGACAAAAGCCAACTTGGGGCTGATTCCTTTATCAATGAGGTACTTCTATTTATCTCGACACCATCGACTTGTCTGTTTGAATTCTCGAGTTTAGTTATACTTAAACATGATATGGACGTTTAAGCTCGGACCCATATTATTCCTTCGGGTCGAGGGATGAACCTTCAACAATGTTATTTTCTCCTCGACACATCTAAATACATGACGTATTAGACGGAGAAGATCAAATCTAACCTTGGCTTGTCATTTTTTTAAAACTTTTTGTTTAATAGGTTCATCTCCTGTCTCAAATTCGTCATCAAAATCTCGTTTGTTTGGAAGGATTTTGTAACGAATCGAAACGACAAATACTTGTTTACGAGTATTTACCGGGTGGATCCTTGGCTGATCACATCTATGGTAACTATCTATGTAGCAATTACAATGTTGATAATCAATTCTACATAGAATGGCTAATTATTTATTGTTATGTATCCTTTTTTCAGGCAAGAACAAAAAAAGTGTCTCACTCAGCTGGATTAGAAGACTCAAAGTAGCTGTTGATGCAGCAAAAGGTTCGATTTTCGTGTTACACGGGAACGTTTAATCTTTTAGTAGTTGATATATGTCTCGACCAGTTATATTTGACGTTTTATTCAAATGTTATGAGGTTTGACGAGTTCATCTTGAAAACCGTGAACTCGGGTAGGTTTTGAATTGTTGGATTTTGGCGACTTGTTTCATCGTACAATCACGAATAATTTTTCGGGTTAGATTTTTGTTATTTTTCTCGACAATATTCGATTAATTAGTGATTTTGTATTTGGTTTTATATTAGGGTTGGACTATTTACACAATGGAAGTGAACCAAGGATAATCCACCGTGATGTTAAGTGTAGTAACATTCTTTTGGATATGGAAATGAATGCAAAAGTTTGTGACTTTGGGCTGTCCAAGCAACTACCACAGCCTGATGCTACTCATGTCACCACTGTTGTCAAGGGCACCGCTGGTTATTTGGATCCCGAGTAAGCTACTTTTTCCATGCATGTTCGGGAGTAATTTTGATCCATTCTAACGTGAAAATGACAAATGCAGGTATTACTCAACTCAACAGTTAACCGAAAAGAGTGATGTTTATAGTTTTGGAGTTGTTTTATTAGAGCTCATTTGTGGACGAGAGCCTCTAAGTCACACTGGAAATCCGGATTCTTTCAATTTAGTGTTATGGGTAAATCATATTTACAAATACTTTATTTTCTCTCTACCTTACTCTCGACCTAGAGTTGAAGGTTCGAATCCTCCACCTTCGAAGTTAACATCAACAGAGGGTGGAAGGCTCGAACCTTTGTCCTCTGATCGAGAACACACGCTCTATACCTTGATTTAGAAAATATCTGTTTTTTTCTTTCTAAAACATCATGAACAAGAAATATGTCGATTGAGCTATGCTCGTGCTCGTTGTGATGCAGGCGAAACCGTACTTGCAAGCGGGTGCGTTTGAGATAGTCGATGAGAGGTTGAGGGGAAGGTTTGATGTCGAAAGCATGAAAAAGGCAGCTCTTATTGCTATAAGGTGTGTAGAGAGAGATGCTTCACTAAGGCCTAATATTGGACAAGTCTTGGATGACCTTACACAAGCTTATGATGCTCAAATTGCTTATCTTTCTACTTTTGGCCTTTGACACACAATATTATTATTTTTAAACAATTATATTTATTTATATTTTTAATATGAATTTGTACAATATTTTATTTTTCTTACACATATGAAACCAAATACTGAGAGAGAGAAATGTATATATATTTTATTTAATATTAGATATTAAAATATATTATTTTAAAGTTTTTTTTTCATATTTTTAAATTCGAATGTGAAATTTTTAGATGTGATGAGTACTATGAATGATTTCGAAACACGAACTAAATAGATCTAACCTATTACTCCAACTAAATTAAGAAGTACTAGTTACTCGTCCCTAGAGGTGATTGCTGGTTTGAATCTTTTGATTTTGGCTCCTACCGAGTGTTAGATGAAAGTCTCACATCGACTAATTTAGAGAATAATTATGGATTTATAATCAAGGAATACTATCTCCATTGATATGTAGCATTTTGGGGAAGCTCATCGCAAAGCCACGAGAAATTATACTCAAAGTGGACAATATCATACAATTGTGGAAAGTCGTGTTCGTCTAACATGGTATCAGAGTCATGCTTTAAACTTAACCATGTCAAAGCTGAAAACATGGTAAAAAATGACTAAGACTCCAAAAGAAAAAGGGGTCGAGCCTTGATTAAGGGGAAACGACGTACTAGTGTCGTCCCATATTGACTAAAAATGACTAAGACTCCAAAAGAAAAAGGGGTCGAGCCTTGATTAAGGGGAAACGACGTACTAGTGTCGTCCCATATTGACTAATTTAGGGAATGATCATGTGTTTAGACCTTTTGGGAAAACCCAAAGCATACCATTGTGGTAAGCCGTGTTTGTTTAACACGGTATCAGAGCCATGCCCTAAACTTAGCCGAATTTAATAATAATGCACAATTAAAACTCGTCTCATTTATTTAAAATAATAACTTTTGAAATTAAAAATTATAGTGTAAGAACAAAAATAAAAGCGTAGGGGCATTTTGAATAATTTAATAAATTTATTTGGTATAAAGTCAAATAGAATTAAAAAGTCACGCGCGAGCATCTCACTTATAAATACATTATTAATATGCATATATTTAATGCAGTTCTCATGAGCTCAAGCTTTTTGTTACGTTTTTAACAGCTTATGTTCAATAATGTCGATGATCCTCAAATCTTCCACTAAAAGACATTGCTTCCATCTTCGTCTTCTTCCTCTGCCCATTGAAATGGACGCCTGATTTCATCTTCGTCTTCGTAAACTTGTCCTTCTTCCTCCTTTTTCTCTCTGTAATTCAGGTTTTTCTTCCTCCCTTTCCAAATCTTACTCTGTTTCTGTAATTGGACCCTTTTTTTGTGCTGGATTCAATTTGTGGACGGTGTTTTTCATAGTTTTGTTTACTGTTTCTTGATTTCTTAGTCGCCAAGTTTAAGGGAACTGATTGAAATCCATGGCGTTTCATGAGATTCATTCGTGGACCTTGTCTGGTTTAGTCAGAGCTTTTATTGACCTAGCTCTTGTTTATGTTCTTTTGTGCGTATCGGCTACTGTGTTTATCCCATCAAAGGTTTTGAAAGTAGTTGGGTTGTGCTTGCCTTGTCCTTGTACTGGATTTTATGGGAATCGGAACTTTAATTTGTGTTTGCATAGACTGCTTGTTAGTTGGCCGAAGAGGAAGATTTGTCTGGTGCTCGAATTGGTGAAGGGTAGGTTTCCTTTTGATTTGATTTTGATCGATGATCAAATGGATAACACGAATTGGAGTTCGTTAATGGAGAATCATCATACGGATGGAATTCCTAAGGCTTGCTGTAGTACATTATCTGGCCCAGGATTTCAGAATTCGATTCATAATGATAGCGAACACGACGGTAAAGGTAAGAGGATTATGTATCGGAGGCCGAGGACTAAAATCCGACGACAGAGAACTGCGGTTGAGGATGTGAAATTGTCCAAGGGAATCTGTGAGGGGGATGAAACTAGAAAGGAAAGGGAATATGTGGCATTGGTTGAGAGACAAGAATTTGTTCCAGGTGATCATATATCAATTTTACCATTTTTTTATATGTTCTGATATATTGTTCTCTTGCTTCAATTGATATTGCATCCTCTCTGACATGATGTGTTTGTTAGTTTTTCTGGCTATGAGTATCTTTGAAGATTTTATGTTAGAACTATCAAAGATTTTAACAGCACAAAGTAAGAGTGAAAAAACATTATATGATTCCTTCTTTTGTCCTCAATTGTTCTTTCTACGATGCAAGTTCATTGATAATTTATTGTAACAGCCCAAGTCCACCGTTATAAGATATTGTCTTCTTTGGGCTTTCCCTTCTAAGCTTCTCCTCAAGGTTTTAAAATGCGTTTGTTTGGGAGAGGTTTTCACACCCTTATAAGGAGTGTTTCGTTCCCTCCTCCAACCGATGTGGGATCTCACAATCCACCCCCTTGGGGGTCCAGCTTCCTCGCCCGATGTCTAGTGTTGATACCATTTGTAACAGCCTAGCCTATATTGTCCTCTTTGGGCATTCCCTTCCAGGCTTTTCTTCAAGGTTTTAAAACTCATCTGTTAGGGAGAGGGTTCCACACCCTTATAAGAAATGTTTCGTTCCTCTCTCCAACTAATTTGGGATCTCACATTTATATAGGTAGCTGAGCTAACAAACAAGAACAACCGGCCTACCACAGTGACAATATTAACTTATATGCACAAAAGGCAGCTTTCCAACTAGAAAGTAACCAACTTGCATCCTATGAAAACGTGAATTTGGTTGAAAGCTGTATTTACTTCAACATGAATCCTCATCTCCTTTGTTTTTTGGCTTACGTAGAGGAGAAGGAGGGGTTTTATATCAATTTTTTGCTGTATAATGATGTTTCTGTGACCTTGCTATTTCAGATGATAGTAATGAATCAAATCACGTGGAATTGAGTGAAAGAAACTGGCAAGGCTTTGAATCAAGTGGTTCAGTTGGCGAAAATGATTATATGAATAAAGGCTCTTCCACTATAGGACAAGGTACCAGTAACACTCAAGAGAGAGACATCGACAGAAATGAAGTAAGCTGTATTAGATTGCTGGACCAAGCACACGAAGAAACTGCTCGAGCATCTCTGTTTCTGGAACTAGAGAAGGAGAGAGCTGCTGCTGCTACTGCTGTAGATGAAGCAATAGCCATGATCACACGTTTGCAAAATGAGAAGGCGTCGGCTGAAATGGAAGCAAGACAATATCAGAGAGCATTAGAAGAAAAAATTGCTTATGATGAAGAAGAGATGAATATCCTCCGAGAGATCCTTGTCAAGAGGGAAATAGATTATCATGTTCTGGAGAAGAAAATCAAAGCTTATAGACTGATGGATCTTTCAGAGAAGGAACAGTTAAAAAGAAAGTGGGATTTCATATTGGATGAACGTAAAGAACAGTCTGCTACTACCCATTCAAATGCTAAAGACAATGAACTGAGGGATTGTGATTTGAAGAAAAGCTTTGTTTTCTGTGGGGTACGGCCAGAAAGTATGGAGCACATCGAACACGCAGTTAATGATCTAGGAAGTTCCATTCTTGATATGGAAATAAGTGTTCAAGATATTCATATGATTGACTAAAAACTCCACATGGAAGACATAAAAGAACAGAGAAAAGTTGATAATTGCTTCAGCTGGCATCAAGTGGTCCTACAATTATGCTACCACCCTTGGAACATTTAATGCCTAAAGCATGGACTTGATCATCTAAATCAACCATAGAACTAGAATTCAGCAAATATCGCAAGGTCGTTGTAGTGTTGTCGGGTTGGAACTTCTCCATCTGTTAAAATATCGAACTCCCAAGATATTTGACGGCTAGGAGATTCTTTCTGACAGGTTGTATTGGCCACTTTCTCCTTTAAGGTATGAATTATTACTTTACCATTTATTCGTTGCTGATGACCATAGTTCTCACATATTTGCACTAATTTCGTTGATCATGAACTTCTGCTGATTTCTTTCTCTTAAAATTTGTTTGGTTGATTTGGAAAATTGCAGTTGTTGATTCCATTGTTGTGAACAAAGTTACTACAAATTAAAACTAGTGCTTAAGAGAGCAAGTTATATATCTGCCTCTGATTTGATCTGCTTGCATGATTATCCCTGCTACTCCTCTGCATTCTGATAGGGATTGTATTAGGATATCGAGCGTATATTAGTAATTAGATAGGAAGGCTGATACGGAGATACTAAAAACCAAATAATTATCAAACATGACTCGTCGAAGGGGTTGTTGGGTGTCGTAATTTAATAGCTTTTCTTCTTGCTCGTTCTTGGTTGTTCTTCTCAACTAGTTTCCTCATACAAATTGGGAAGAAAACAAGTACAAACTCATATTCTGGATGCTAAAAGTTTTTTGAGAACTTCTCTGATTTCTGGGTAGGTGTATGGTTAACTAGTTTATTGGTAGAGGATTCTCAATTAGTTTTTTGTGAGAAGACCCTGTTCATATATGGTTAACCTTTTCAGTTTCTAAATGATCCGAGCAATTCAAACCTAACAAAGATGGACTTAATCTCGATTCTATCTTGATATTAACGAAAATTTCTCAAAAAATTGTAGTCTATTAAATACTTTTGTGGATATTTTTTACGAGACGTGCTTGACAATGTACGAAGATATTGATGCATCGACGGATATTTTGTTCTACACCGCAGCAGCTAACAACTTGTGACTCGATCGCTTTTTGCAGGTCAGGTGGCCTATATTCTTATGAAACAGATCTGAAGATGGGATATTCTGAACTCTTTTCTTTCCTCCCTCCCAGTTGCCTTTGTAAGTTAGTAGCTGCTTTGCTGTGTTGTGAGATGTAAATACTGTTCCTTGACCGTTCAAATATAATTGTAAATATTGTACAAATTTGTGATTCTTTTGAGTCTATAAGAACAGCTAATATAGCCTAAGCTAAATTAAAAATTGTAAATATTGTAAAAGAAAATAAAAATATCAAGAAAAGAAAATAAAATAAGAATGTGAGTGGCACCCCACAATTATGTTAATAGATTAAATTTTTTTATGGCACAAATTAATTTTTTTAAAAAAATTAGGATGTAATTTAATTTTGTAAAAAAAATATTTGATTTTTTTTTAATTAGTGTTCAAATATTAGAATGTAATTTAATCTGGTAAAAAACTATCTAATTTATTATTATTTTTGTATTAAAAAAAATAGAATGTAATTTAATTCTGTAAAAAAATATGTAATTTAATTTTTTTTTCTAGTGTTAAAAAATTAGAATGTAATTTAATTTTTTTAAAACATTAGGTTATTTTTTCTCCGTTAAAAGATGGTAATGTAATTTAATTTTGTAAAAAAATATTTAATTTACTTTTTTTTTTCTGTTAACAAATTAGAAGGTAATTTAATTAGGTAAAAAATATCTAATTTTGTTTTTCATTCGTGTTAAAAAATTAGAATGTAATTTAATTTTATAAAAAATATCTAATTTACTCTTTCTCTAGTATTAAGAATGTAACTTAATTTCGTAAAAAATTAATGAATCATAATAAAAAAAATATATAATATAATTTTGAACCTAATTTTAAGGTTAAAAATTTGACAATTAAGCACATATTTTGATATAGCTAGCGAGCAGGGACAAAATCTCTCTACTCTTTCAATAAACTCTTGACTTTATTTAGGAGCGGGTCTCCTCAGTGACCCATCCAATGTTATGACAAGGCTTTGCTTAACGGTAGTTTGCACGACTCATTTCCCGTTTTAACAGCCACAAAATTAGGGGAGAACCCACCTACGTGTCTACTAATGCTCTCGTGAAAACCTAAAGCAGTAGTTAAATAATATTTGTTCCTAAGCGCAAAGTGCAGCAATCAATTAGGGTTCGCTTTTATTTGGTAGCTTTAGAGAGATTTTATTCTTCTTCTAGCTTGTAGCTGCTCTTAGCGGGCGAGTCGAGTTACCATTTGTGAGTTAAATGAAGATCTATATATAATTAAAAAAAATTTAATAAAATTTAAAGAATTAAAATAATTTTGTATTAAAATTAGAAATGTTAGATTAAAATGTTGATCATTAATATATCCACCTTAGTTTGAATATTCCTAGGATCAATATGTTGAGAATAAAGTAAAATAATAATAATAATAAAAAACAATTATTTTAAATAAATAAATAAATAAATAAATATTTTTGTAATTAAAAAAAGAGCCCAAAATGGATACCCATATTTTCAAAGGCCCCTTCTTCATCGTCTTCTTCATGTCCAGCCCACTACTCGCAGAGGTCGCATAGTCCCCCATTTTCAACTCCATCGAACCAACCTCGACGTTGGAGACTCAGTGTGACGGAAATTAGGGACAAATAGGGTTTCTCAACGATGCTTCATGGCTGACATTTGCAGAAACGTGCTGTGTTTTTGGCCAATTTTCATTCCATTTTAATTCACCCAACCATTTCCCTCGCACAAAACCCTAGGGCACACCAAGCTGAGGGAATCAACTCTCCGGGTTCTCCAATAATAGCCCTACTACCTTCCAATTTCATCACTCTCTTCGAAATTCAGGTGATTATTGTGTTTCTTGCTGCTTCCCGGTTCAATTTGCGAAACCCTAGAATTTTAAATTTGGGGATTTTCCTGGGGTGCAATGATTCTGTGTTATTCTACCTTAGGGGTTTTAATGGCCGCATGATTGTGTTTCGTATGTGTCATGCATTGTGATTGTGTGCATCGAGGTTAGTGTTGCAACCTTGTTGATTCAGGATTAATAGCCATGGGCACGAAATTTTATCGTGCTTTGATGCATATGAATAGAAAATTTCGTCGAGTTTGTTCGAATGGTAGGTTTATTGTTTCTGAAGCTTCATTTTATCCGTCATGGACACGCACGTTTGGGAATTTACAAGACAATCAGTTGCAGCTGCCATGCTGTAGCGGGCACTGTAGCTGGTTTTCATATTTCACGTAACTCATGTCTTGCCTCCTAATAATTAATTTAATCTATTTAGTTAATTCACTTATTGTCTTTTAGTTGGTTCTTCTAATTCTTGTTTCTTAGAATTCTACCTTCGCCCAAATCATTTTGTGTTTGTGCATTCTCAGTACGGATGTATTTTTACTTTTAGCTATTTAAATCCATGGTGTTGCGCTTAGAACAGCTCAGTCGTGTTTTGTTCTTTTGCTATGTGTGCGTTTCCTGTTAGAGGGTAGGTATCTTAAGGTTCTGCCCAAACTAGACTTGGTAAAAGGATGGGACACATTGTTTTTTTTTTTTTTTGATAAGAAGAACGAGACACATTATAAATCTTGGAACTCAAATTTAAGTTGGTTAAGTACCCTTCTCTGTTCCATGGATTGACCTAGTGATCTTTAAGGCCAATTAACAAGTGTAAATGGTTTAGGGGATGGGTTCAAACCATGATTGGTACCTATCTCGGATTTAATATTTTTCAAGTTTCCTTGGCAACTAAATGTAGAAAGTTAGGTGGTTGTCCTTTGACATTAGTTGAAGTGTGCTTAAGTTGGCATCGACACTTGTTGATATCTAGAATAGAGAAAAGGTACCTATTGGCTCTTTGAAATTTTTGTAAAATCTATTTGATAATTTCGAGGGTGAAGTAGATTGCCAAAAACATATAGATGTCAGAGCACTTGGTCTAACATTACGAGCTTCAGCTTTAGAATATCTTTCAGTTCATTGATTGTCTGTATAGTGGATTGGAATTGAGTTATTGGGATCAGAAGAAACATTTTCAAGCAGAGTTGTATGTGATGGAAAATTAAGATGTTCTTCATAAGATGGTTAAGATCGTAAGAAACTAGTTATTTGTACAAGAATACAGTTCTTCTGCACTTGAAGATTTCTTTGAATTGCGACTCAGCCAATATACCACTATGCATATGTTGTAGTGGTTGTTGGCATTTTTGTTCTTGGGCTGTTTCTGATAACCCGAGCAAGTGAAAAAGTTGTTAGAAAAGTTGAAAGTCTTTAGAGGCTTTTCTTTCGAGGATGGACAGAGGGAAGAAAGCAATCGTTTAATCCATTCCTTGCCTGGTTAGCTGACAGGCTTGGAGAGGTCATTGCTGTTACTATTAACCTACCATAGTTGGCATTTTTATTCTTCTTCCCAACAGCATGCAAGCTTTTCCTGTGTTTGAATCAAGCAAGAAAGCCACAGGTTTTTTGTTGAATTTTTTTTGCCCAGATTCTTCCTTAAAGCTATTTTTGACGCTTAATTCTGTGATGGGGGGAGGTACATTGGAATTTTATAGCTGTTTGTTTGGTTGTAGATTGGAGTGTGCTTCTATATTAGTGTCTGGTGGTGGGGATTTTCTCTACCTTAGACCCTAAGTTTTTATTGTTGCTATTTTTCTCTTTATACATTCTTTCTAAAAATTGTTGGTTAACTTACCATTTTGGTCCATATACTTCGAATTTCAATCCATTTCAGTTTCTGTACTTTCAAATGTCCAAATTAAGTCACGTACTTTCAATAAAGCTTAAAATTGATCCCTACTGTTTGTTAATTGTTACTTTTCTAAAAAACTAGTCTCTGTTTACCTTCTCTCTATAAATTTTGGAAGTATGTTCACATTTTTGTCTTTTCTTACATAAAAATTATTATTATTATTTAACTGATTTTGGGTAACAATTAACTTCAAACTAATGATAGAGACTAGTTTTAAGATTCAATGAAAGTACAAAGACTAAATAGAATGATACCGGAAGTTCGTAGACCAAAATGGTATTTTAACCAAAATTGCTGTTGCATTATTTTCTTTCCGTAGAAAAAGATATTGGATTCGTTATGTCAATGTTCTACCACTTGTATGGAGGGAATGATACCTGTAGGTTTTCTTTGTACAAGATGTGAAGATCTTCTTTGTTGGGATATGTAGTTTTGACTTTAACCACCAGTAGCGAAAGGAGCAAGCTGCAGATTGGGTTGGCCACTCATCTAGAATTTAAAATATATAATATTCTTCTAATTTTTAGATAGTTGTTGTGGAATGAATTAGGTGATTGTCTCATGAGAACTATTGAATGTGTGCACTCACAAAGTGGTTTGGCACTCAGTCATAAACAAAAGAGTAGCTTTGTATGTGTCAAGGATTGTAGTGTTACTTTTGTTAGGTGCTAAAATATCTTATTTGTTTTGTTTTAGTATAGGACACAAATGAATATTTTATGTTGTTTTAGATCCCTTAAAGACACATAATAGATATTTTCTAATATTGAAAGATATGGTATTAATTTAAGGTGTTATAGGTTTTTCTTTCTTAGGAGCTTTGGATAGTTTTTGTACCAGCCATACATGATGTGGGTGTATAAACTATATTCCCTAGGCTGATTATATAACTCAGTCCCTAATGCTTGTTTCATTTTTTAGTTTTGTTGCTAATCTTTTATAATTTCAATTTGATTTTTCATATCCTTGAAAATTTTCAAGCAAGTCCTGAACATTCCTTGTTTTAGTTGCTTTATTTTCTATAACAACGAGCAATTTTGATTTCAAGCTGGATAAGTTACTGTTCCAGGTTACAAGGAGTGAGTAGGGTTCTGATATTACGGGCAAGTATAATAGCATTTCTTTTGAGAAAGAAATGTAATTAATTTCAGTCACCAGTGGTGGGTTAAAAAAAGGATCTTCAAATAGTGATTCGAGTAGAAAGTGCATAATACAATACCATTTTAATGGGCCTATTTGCTATAACAGCATGCAATTTTCATGTTAGGTAAGTTACTATGTTCCAAGTAGTATGAAATGAGTAGGCTTACATTTTGGGAGAAAGTGGTAGGCTTATTTCATCAAGTTTAGATAATTTTTTAATTCACCTAAGGCAAAAAATATATGTTTTAGTATACATTTGAGTTTTTTATTTTTATTATTTTATTTTTTTTTATAAATTAATCCCTATTGTTATTGAAGTTTTATGAAAAACTTTTGAACGTAAGGGACTAGATTGGAACATTTTAGACAATGGGGACTAAATTTTAAAATATGCTTAAAACTTTGGGACTGATACAGATATTTAGCTAATTAATTCAATGTCATAAAATTAAATGTACTATGATGGCATATTTTCATTTTATCTGTGTATTTTAACGTTGTGTGTTAGTAAAAATTTGATTGAAAAAATCTATATATTGAACAATAAAATGGAATTTTTTAAAAGATTTGGGACTAAATTGAAAATGAGAAAATCATAAGAGTTTTTTGTTGTTGTTTTTATTTTATTTTATTCTTTTAGCCTACTTATTTAGCAATCCTAGAAGTGATAGTGTGTCTTTTCCTATTTTTAGATGATGCTTCTGTGGTTTTATTTGCCTATGATTCTTCTTATTTACTCAAGGGAAAACAAGGAGGAGCTGTTGCATCGATTTTTGGGACAATTTGAGTTTAGTCCGATCTACACAACAGACATCTTTTTTTTTCCTTGAACTCTACTGGTTTACAGGCTGAGATGATGTGGTGCTAGGAATGCTTGAGTACCTATATCATGAGCTTTATTTTTCATCCCAGGCTAATTGACAATGGTTTGCTCCACTGTATGTGTGTGCTTTCATTTATATCGGAAGTATAGTTCAAGTTACAATGTGCCTGGATTTGAATAGTTTCATATGGTGGTTGATGTTGAACTTAGGAATATAACCTTTTGAAACTTTAATTAGTATCTGATTTTTGATTGTATTCTATTATGATTTTTAAAGTTTTGTGTTTTACTGGTTTCGATGGATAATATTGATGAGAGGAAACTATTGTAGGTAATGATGCAGGAATGCATGGATGCTGCTGAAGCGCTGGTTTCATAGTAAATGCTGAGGTTGATTCCATGGGAGGAGTTGTTGACGGTGGAGTTGGAATTGGTTTAAATACCTCTCCACGCAGAGCAGCAATTGAGAAGGCTCAAGCGGAGCTTAGGTTCCAATTTCCATTTTTTTTATGTTTCCACATTTATTCAATTATTTTTGCACTGCAAGTTCCATATGTATAAGAACATAAAAACAACATTTGTGTGCTGATGACAGACAAGAGTATGATGTTCGTGAGGAAAGGAGGAGGGAACTTGAATTTCTTGAGAAAGTAAGCTTATCTGATATTTTGTGACACTGTTTTGTTGCCCGTTCCTTCTATAATGGATGATCACCTTCTATCAAAAAACAAACAAACAGTGGATGTCGCTTGAAATACTTTTCTTGCCTTTTAGGGTGGAAATCCTTTGGACTTTAAGTTTGGGAATACCACTTCTGCTAGTCATTCTGCTTCACTTGCTGATCACCTTCCTGACCAGCTCGGTAATAGGTATATCTTTTTGTCTTCTATCATTGGATTAAGTCTTTTGCATTACTCAACTGTCCTTTTTTCCCCTTATTCCATGGTCTTTTCTTTCATATTTCAGTGAAGCTAAGGGTAGCTTTGTGTTGACTGCTTCACCTCATGGGGACTCTGTTGAAAGTAGTGGCATACCAGGGGCCCCAACTACCTGTGAACCAAATAGTGCTGATAATCTTTTACTCTTGCGTGTTGCTAATGAACTACCTGGAGGGGAAAGGAACTCGAGACGACCTAGTTCGAAAGCTACTGTTGCTCCATCTGAACAATCATCGCAGTTGGATGGTAGTCAAAATAACAAGGAAACAGAGGATTCTGCTATTTTTCGCCCTTATTGTAGAAGACACCGATCTAAGTCAAATAGAGATGGTGGTAGATCTAGTTCATCCGATATAGACAGAAGTCACGGTGGTAATACATTGTCATCAGCTGCTCGTCAGGAATCACGGGAATTAAAGGGAACGGTACCTGGAATGTGCAATGAAAAGAATCAGACTCGTTCTAATCCAAAGTCCTTCAGTTCAAATGGTGATAGCATTTTAAAAATGGTAACTGATGATGGTCGATTGGATATGGAATTGAATGGCACTCGTGATCCTGATACAATTACGGCCACAATGAATGGCAATCCCCCTGACAGTGAGTTTGACAATTCAGCTTTGAGATGCCCAAAGGAAAGTTTGCACCATCAGCCATGTCAAGTCATAGCTGAACAAGCTCGTAAAGGAGTGGTGTCCCAGGGACCTGATGTTGTTCGGGAAAAAAGAGAGTTGGTACCAGACGTTGTTGAACACCCAACTTCTGTGGCTGCTACCAGAATTGAAAGTGAAAGTACGTCTGCTGGTGTACATGGATATGATGAATTGACAAAAAATGGTAAAATGCCTAATGGAGGTCAAAATGGAAATGTAATATTAGGGACAAAGCAGTTAGATTTGGTGTCTTCTTCCAAAAAAAGTAGACTAGGTTTAGATGTAAATATGGATATTGATATGTTTAATAATTCAAGGAAAGTTGATTCAAAGAGAAATTCTATCAAACAGTTACCAAGTTCTGATCAAACATCATATCAAATTGGTAATGAAGGGATGTTGGAAAATGAAGTCGTGGCTTTAGATAATACTCTTGTTCCTCATGACCACCACAATGTTAGACATCAGAACGCCTCTAGCAGTGGTTCTTTCTCTAGAGATGGAATAGACATTCGTACTAGTAGACCCAATATTGTATCTGATGCTAAGGAGGTGGAACAGAGTGGCAAAAATGGACTGGGAATTGATGAAAAGAAGAGTACTGTTTTGGGTGAAGATTCTAAAGAATGCAAGGAGAAACTCATCTCAGAACAAACTGAAGTCCCTCTGGGCTTGTCCAAAAATGAGATTCGTGAGGATACTGTGTCTGGAAGGAATTCATCTGCTTTATTTGATGTTCAGAGTTTTTCTGGTCGTGAGTTGAATCAGGCAGGCAAGGCTTTTGAAGATTCTATCCTGGAAGAGGCAAGGATAATTGAGGTTGTCTTTCATTTTTTTCTTTGGATTATATAAAACTTGACGTGCATAGTATGGAATTCTATGATTAATTTCTTTTCTATGTTTTTGAGGTTTGGCTTTGATGCTAACAGGCTAAGCATAAGCGGATTGCAGAACTGTCTGTTTATACACAAAAGTTAGAGAGTCGGCGAAAATCTCACTGGGATTTTGTGCTAGAAGAAATGGCATGGTTGGCTAATGATTTTATGCAGGTAATTTTATCGATATAATACTGAGCCACAGATGTCTGGAGAGTGAAGTCAAGTTTTAATGTTATGGTTGAACTATCCACGAGAAAATTATGTTCTCCAGTTGCACCATCTAACATCTGTTATCTTTTGCTTATAGGAACGTCTTTGGAAGACAACTGCAGCTAGTCAACTATGTCACCGTGCAGCTTTTGCTGCTCGATTGAGAAATGAAAAACAGAAGAAGTTTGGGAAGATAAAAGAAGTTTCCCAGTCCTTGGCGAAGGCTGTCATGCAGTTCTGGCACTCTGTTGAGGTGCTTTTATATAATAGTATATATTTTAAAAATCACATGGTTTATCTAAATCTAGGAAGATGGTATAACGAAAGTCTCTTATTAAGACTCTAAAACTTCCCATTGGGATACAAAGTAGAAGCATTTTTCTGCTTTCTGTTCTTGTAGAATAGGTTTAACCACTTGCGTTGACTCTTTAGTTTATAGTTCCTGTTTACTATTGCATTTTTTTTTGGTACCTGTTCAGCTTTCTCCATTTCTTCTCACATGCAGCCTCCATGGTTAGTTTATTTGCACCTTCCCCCGTTTATTTCTTGTACTAAAGACCAATACATGCATGTAAAATCTATTCAGCGGATGTCCTATCATACCTTTACCCATAGATGTGCACCATAGCATATGTTTTAATTGTGTGTTGTCATCCTATTGTATGTT
This sequence comes from Cucurbita maxima, assembly GCF_002738345.1. Lineage (NCBI taxonomy): Eukaryota > Viridiplantae > Streptophyta > Magnoliopsida > Cucurbitales > Cucurbitaceae > Cucurbita > Cucurbita maxima. Next base: position 2,499,855 of record NW_019272040.1, on the reverse strand, counting down.
GTTATGGCATAGAAGTGCAATTTTCATCTCATTTCCCATAAGTAATATAACTTGATTAACCAGTAGTATTAAAAAGAAATTCTTTTTTTAGCTTGTTTTATTATCTCGTAATTATGTGTCACAATGATTGGCCAGGAGCCAAGCCAAGAGTTGGAGCTGCAACACCAAAAGAATAGGATCTCTACATCTCTGAAGGAATATGCTGGGCGGTTTCTAAAATGCAACAGTTTTGTTTGCCCTCAGCATGCAGAAGCACCAAAAACCCCTGACAGGACATCTGACTCATGGCACCTTGAAATGCCATCGGAGGAAAACCTGAAAGAGGCATGGACTGTAATAATAAATGTCCTAGCTGTTCTTTTTTTGTTTCTACATTTGCACCCATCATTTAGTCTGCCGTGCCTTCCTCTAGTCCCTTCTATCTCGCATAAGCATGTCCGTATGCTAATATGTTCTTGCACTATGTTTTCTTCAGTATAAATATGTTTTTTGTTATATCTATCACTTATAAGACCATGGAATATTTTGTATGTTTCTTGTCTTTAATCTTTTAAATTAAGAGGATGCTAGATTGACTTTATGATTGATAATTTATGAATATTTACGTATTTAGCTTTGACTTTACAGGTAAGCCTTTTTTATACAATTCCAATTGGTGCGATGGATACATATAGAAGATCTATTGAAGCCCTTCTGTCGCAGTGCGAGGTTGGCATCTCTACCATTACTGTTTGTGGATATTGATGTGATGTATGCCTTCTTTTTCTGTCCAAGGAGAGAGGAATTGAGGATGAATATTAAATCACTTCTCTCCGTGTCTCCTCTCTCTCGCTTTTTAGTACAATTACTATACTATCTGTTAATAACCTTGGATTTATTTTTGTTATTTAATAATTGAAACTAAGCCATTCCATGTGTGATGGATTGTTTTCTGGAAACCTCAACACAATCTTTTTTGAAACTTAATTGACTTCAGTTAATATTTAGTCAATTGGTTTGTTAGTTCTTGCTCATTTGCTGAAATGAAATTTGCAGAAAATTGGTAGCTGCACGAAGGATGAAGTTGAGACTTCATTATATGATACTTTAGCAGGTAATGCTTGTTATTCATGAATTATTAGTAGTTCCACTAGCAGGTAATGCTTGTTATTCATGAATTATTATTAGTTCCTTGTCGATTGACGTTGTATGGTTCTGAAGCTGACTTCTGAAATTTTATTTTTGATGTTAAGATGATGCATTTGATGATGACGGCGAAGCATGCATGCATTTTGAAAGTAGCAAGTCATCCAAATATGTGCAGAAGAAAAAAAAGCACTTCATTAAATCATACACTGGGAGACAGTATGAAATGGGAACTGATTTGCCATACGGACGCGGTGCAAATGGGACTCAACAGTCTATGTTAATAGGAAAACGGCCTGCTAGTCTTATTGTCGGTTCAATACCAACAAAAAGAGTGCGTACTGCTTCAAGGCAAAGGGTTATAAGTCCATTTAGTGGTGGAGCTTCCATGGCTTTGCATGGTCAAGCTAAGACAGATGCTTCAAGTGGTGACACCAATTCTTTCCAGGATGATCAAAGTACTTTACGTGGTGGATCTCAACTCCAAAAAAGTATGGAAGTTGAGTCAGTTGGGGATGTGCAATATGATTCTGCAGAAACATCAGTAAAATATAAGAAGAAGAAGAAGGCAAAGCATCTGGTACATATAAGCTCATATATTGAAACTAATGGTTTCTTGCTGGTACAGGGTTACCTATTCTCGTTTTTATTCCTTCCGCACTGTCTAATTGTTAAGTGAATATGGTTGTAGGGCTCCATGTATGACCGCAGATGGCAGTTAGACTCTACCGTTTTTAGTGAACCGGTGGGTTTATGCTTTTTTTCATTTAAGTTTTGTTACTCCGGCGTGAATTTCTTTTTAGTCATCTTCATTTATTGATTGCAATAGTAGTTAAACTTCCTCCCCTTCAATTCTTCGTAACTAATGTGGTGAGTCTGCACTATTTCAAAGTTAAAACTAATGTGAAGCTTGAAGGTTTTATGTCGAAATGCCTGAGGGAGCATATTAGGTTAATGTGAATTCATTAATCTCACATGAACACTATAAATGGGCAATTAAATTACATCTCGTTGCCATACTACATTTAGTTTTCCAATGTAACAAGTGATATTAAATCCTAGGTAGGTAGCCACCATGACTTGAACCCATCCCCTTTAAGCCCTTTAACTACATGGTCCTTCTTGACCGCTAGCCCAATCCATGGTTGTTGCCTTGAAGACTTTTATCTTGGAAACTAGCTGTATTAAAAGTATGAAGTGAGGTAAGCTGATTATATCAATGCAATTGATACAGGGTATAAATCTTTGACGCATTAAGTGGTTTTTGATCTCCGCTAGCTTCTTTTTGAAGAACAAAGTGTTTTTTCTGGGGGGGGGGGGCGTGGGGAGGAGTTAGGAAGGACCGTTGTAACTGTCGAGCAGAATTGGCTTTAACAGAACTTCCTTGTTCATTTTTGGTGGATGAACAATGAACACAATTCTTGATTAATTGGGCGTGGGTGCATTTAGTTACCAATCCTATCAGGATGATCTAGGAGTATTGAAGATTCTCAACCTTGAAGCCATTTTATCAAAATTTATTTTTATATAGCCAATTTTTATTATTAGTTTTTCTTTCGTGTGCCTACCTGGAAGTCAAAAGCTGTAGTTTGTCACTAATTTTCTGTTTGAGCCCATGTAGCTATCCTCACTGGCACAATTCAAATAATCTATGCACATTAGTCTCTCACGGCATTAAAAACCTTGGTAATGAGAATTTGGAACTTTCTCAAGCTGAGCTCAACTATAACTACATGAAAAAGTGGTCTACTGGTAAATCATACAATTTGGTGTATTCCAAATTGCATGGCTTTAACGTTACTGATATTGTTCCCAAGTAGTGGATGCTGCAGAATGCACTAAAACTTCACATGAAGTTATTGCATTTATAAATGAGTAATTGCTAATTTTAACTAGCTTAATAGATAAGACATCTGTTACCACTATATTTGATCTCCTCCTTGCCCAATGTTGGAACTCTAAATTTTCTGGTGGCTAGTTCAGAGTATGAAAAGAAAATGATACTAATCAGTGAGAAAAGAAACTCAATAGGGGAGATTTTGTATGGTTTTATTTGAACAAGTCTTCCATTCATAACTTGCAACACAATTTGCAGCTGGAAAAAGTGTCTTGCCTCACCTTGAAGAAGATGAATATCCATACTTCTATTGTGGAAGTCCATCCCATTGGAACATCAACCCTTGCTTTAACTTCTTTAATTCATATGAATAATTTATGCATTGAATTAATTACATTTTCTAAAAGACTCAAGGACGTTATTTGTTATTACTATTTTCTATTTAGGTGGAACAGATGAAGGGACATATTTGTAATTTCATTACAGCGGGAGTTGTTTGTAGTTAGCTTGCAGTTTCAAGTTAGTTGTTGGTTCTTGCTGCCTGCTAGTTTCTAAATAAAATTTCTTTGTTTCATTTTGCGAGGCATGAACACATTACTTGATTTTGTATTACAAAGTCTTGGTATCTTGGAGTAAATGCTATAGCACTTATAGTATCTCTACTCTTTTTAACTCCTTTGATTTGGGCATCAATGAAATTTATTTCTCACCAATAAAAAAAAAGTTCGTTTAGCTCAGAAATCTGTGTAAATGCTATAGTGCATGAGTAAGTTCCAGTGTGTATCCTAAAATTGTTATAGAATTAGCATTCTGTTATCAAATGTGTGTTGTTGGCTTAAGAGTATTTTATTGGTTTTGTCTTGATTTGTTGCGTATTTGGATATTGACCACATTCTTGGTTCCTGATGATTTGCAGAGGGATAATTCCAAGAAGAGACTGGATAATCATCATTTTGAATCTAATGCAACTAGTGGTATTTTATTTTTCCTTTTCTCATTTTTTCCTCAGATTATATGTTTATTTATTTATTTATTTATTATGTTATTTGTTCACGATCCTTATAGGATTACATGGGCAACATAATGCCAAGAAGCCAAAGTTAATGAAACAATCACTTGATAACACCTTTGACAATATAAATCCAGTGTCTGGATCCATACCTTCTCCCGTTACATCCCAAGTCTGTAATATGCCAAACACTAATAGAATCATTAGATTGATTGGTGGCCGGGATAGGAGTCGAAAGGCTAAAGCAGTAAAGGTACTTTGTCCTTTTTTGGCCCCTCGTATTAATTTAAATGTCTGGAATCTGTTCTGATATTTTGTATTCAATCTTGGGATTCTTTGTAGATGTCTGATGCACAGTCAGGTTCTGGAAGTCCATGGTCACTATTTGAAGATCAGGTATGTACCCTTGATACTCTTCAAAACCATGCTAATCTGCTTAGCTGCATCTCACGGGAATAGTTGATACAACTCTTTTTCTATATTAGGCACTTGTTGTGCTTGTACACGATTTGGGTCCAAACTGGGAACTTGTTAGTGATGCGATTAACAGCACGCTACAGTTGAAGGTAAAAAGAAACTTAGTTTACTTTTTTGCATTGGCTTGTGCTCAATATTGTATTTGGGTTCCTAAATATATATAAAAAAATTTCTCAATATGCTTGTCTTTTTATTGGGTGCTTGTCTTATTGTCTTCCAAAATATTAGTGTATATATCGCAAGCCTAAAGAATGTAAGGAGCGTCACAAGTTTGTGATGGATAAGACCTCTGGAGATGGGGCTGATAGTGGAGAAGATTCAGGCTCATCTCAGCCCTATCCATCTACATTGCCCGGCATTCCGAAGGCAAGTATTCACCTATCAGCTTTACACATGCACACACACAGAGGAAAGGGTAGATGAAACAAAATTGTTAAGGAACATTGGAACATGTCCTAAGTGCCCCATGCTGGTTGGTTCTTGCAGGGAAGCGCAAGACAATTGTTTCAACTTTTACAGGAACCCATGGAAGAGGACACTCTGAAGTCGCATTTTGAAAAAATCTTTAAGATTGGGCAAAAGCAACATTGTCGAAGAAGTCAGGTTTGTTGGAGTTTTTACTTTTTGTATGTGTATCTATAGTAAGTCAAGCCCCTTACTTCTACTGTTACATGTTGTATTCCTTCTCATCTGAGGACAATTGGAAATTTTTAATATTTTTTCTGTCGCCTCTTACCTGCAACTGAATATCCAAGCGAGAGATGTTTGCTATCTGCAGCAGGAAATTTTTATGAGCTCTACTGAAATCTCCCTTCTCCCCTTCATATAATCTTTTCTGAACTTCCTCTCCTCCAAGGCCCCTACCCACACCACACAATCAAAGAAAAAGGGAAATTAATAAAGTCCTCCACTACAGAACTGATATACTTCAATGCTGTCTCCGAACTTGATATATCCCTCCATGAGTTTTCTGAGTTAACCTTAGAATTTTTAGACACAATCCAATAGGTCCTTTTCTCTACCGTATATGTAATAATCTAATGGCAAGGAGAATGATGTTCAAATGAGCACCTCCATAACCATTTTGATAGAAGAGCTTCATTTTTTCCTCTTTTGTGTTGACTACTTTTAAGGAACTGAGACTAGTTTATTCTAAGCTAGCAGCACTGTATCTTGTTCCAGCTTGTGATATGGATCCACATTCCACACAGGCACCAATTAAGAAATTCTTAATATCCTTCAACTTTATCAATGGAACTCTTGAGTAGTCAAAACTTGAGATAATAAGTTGGAAAATTAGCAACTTTGGCCTTGCCTTGAAAATGGTGTTGTGCAACGAGCTCCAAAGGATGCTAACTTGTATGATGACTTCTGTTATTAAGAATTTAAAAAATTCGGATTTGAATTATGCATGAACATTCGAGCAATTAACTGATCCAAGTCTTTCCCTTTTTCTTGACACATCAAGCCATACTGAGGAGATGGTGAGAAATGGCCTTTTCTTTTTTATCCTATTGAAGGTACCAAGTTTTCTATGTCAAGAAACCAAGTGAAGGAAATTTCTTAGGGATCTTGTAACTTACATATGCAAAACACTTATTCACTTAATATTAAGTTTTCAAAAGTAGGGAGAAACTCTGCAGAATTTCCCAAGTTGATTGAGAGACACCCTCTCCGTCTTCTGAATAAGCCATACTAAGCATTTTTGTTACAGTTCCAGCAGCATGTAAGCATCCATAGAAATAGTTGTTTTCTCTATTCTTGAGGACCAGTCTTCTATCAAGTTCAGCTGTAGTTCAGAACTGTTGGGGAAGTTTTTAATCGTAGTTTTAAGCAAATTTAAAATCTTGGTGTGCTGCTTATTCTTGTAAAGGAATAGTTTTTGTCAGTTCAGTGCTCTCTGCCTTTTGTATTTGTTTATTTTCTCCATAGTTTTTCTTAAAAGATGGATTTCTTCTCCAAAATTAAGAGAAGGCACTACATCTTATGAAATGGGATATAAAAGTAAAGGAAAAAAAAAAAAAAAAAAAAGGAGTACTGAGCATTAATGGTAGTCTTATCTTTCCTTCCTCTGCTACTTTGCGCTGTAGTTAGAAAAAGTTTTTGGTTGCAAGTATAAACAAAAAATTTTCCACTGTCCAATTACCGATCTATTCTAATGATGAGCTCATCTGAGAAAGCTTCAAGAACTTCTGTATGCAGCAAAATGTTATTTATGACATGGCCTGGTGCCTTGTCTCAAAGTTGGCTGCCAAGCCTGTACACATAAATATAGTTTCTGTGAATTGGTTTATTTTGTTATTACCTTATCTTTGAAAATTTGTAATGTTACCTATTTTACTATTTGATGTATTCTAACCTGTACCATGTGTGAAAATGGTAACCAGGAACCTAAGCAAATAGTACAACCCCACGGTTCTCATGCTGTAGCCCTTTCTCAGGCTTTCCCGAACAACCTGAATGGACTGATTTTAACGTAAGTTTTATTTAATTAAACTTGTTGGATTTCTGGATTCCCATTTTGTAATAGTTTGCCTGCTGTTCTTTGTTGGAATGTATCATAGCTAAAATTGATATACTAATTTTTCATATTTTGTATTTTCCGAGACTAAAAATAACCTTTTCCCCCTCTTTTATCTGTTCGGATGAAGGCCACTTGACCTATGTGATGAGGCGACAAGCAGTCCAGATGTTCTTCCAGTTGGTTATCAGAGCCCCCATGCCAGTGGAATGTCTATGGCAAATCAGGGTGCCGTAGCATTAGTTCTTCCTAACTCGGGGGTGAAGGTTTCCTTACAAGGGTCTTCTGCAATGGTTCAAGGAACTAGCTTAACCACTGCTTCTGGTTCACTCAAAAACATCAGGTATTTTGCTATCATACTTTTAACAATCCATATTTTCTGTACCTTCGACAAGTCACTTCAGCTTCTCAAATCTCATGATTTCACATGGCATAATATACTTTACAGGGATGGTAGATATAGTGTTCCAAGGACATCATTGCAGGTGGACGAGCAAAAAAGAATTCAACAACATAGTCAAATGCCGTCTGGAAAAAATGCTCAGCAACCTCACTCATCTGTATCTCTGAATCATCCAGGAAATGAGCGTGGGGTGAGAATGTTATCTGGTGCAAATGGTTTGGGCATGATGTGTACAACGAACCGTTGCATGCCTGTGTCAAGGCCAGGATTCCAAGGACTTACCTCATCATCACCTGTGTTAAATTCTGGAAGTTCTTCCAGTACTGTAGGGATGTCAGTTCCTGCAAATATACACACTGTTGCTGGTTCTGGCCAAGGGAATTCAATGTTGAAATCTCGTGAGACGTTGCATGTAATGCGGGTAAGTAATGAACTTTCATCGATTCAAGATTGCATATGCTTTACTGTCTTTATACGATTGTTTCCTGCATTTTAGTTATACATTGTACTACAATCTGTGGTAGCCAGTATTGTGACAATTCATACCCAATGACATATTGTTAGAAAAGTAGATGATATCATGCTCAGTGTTTTGAAGTGGGCTTCCCAAGAATGCGAGGGGTATGTGCCTCGCTTCTCCCTCACTCAAGTGCACCAAGGCATTCTTCAGTGCAAGTGCGCATTCTGCAGTTTGCTTTGTAGCTCCATTTTATGTTAATTTTAAGTTCTAATTTTTTATTATTATTAATTTATTATTCTCCATACTATATTTTTCAATATAAAAACATTATTTAAGTTTCTCAATTACGTGCCACATGAGAAAAAACCGTTGCTATTCTTTGTGTCCTGCGCTTAAGCTTCATAGAACTGTTACACGTTTGTGTGCATTTGCTTTAAGAAACACTTATCATGAATCGGGATGCAATGAATTACTTTCTGTCTTTTACTTTGTCTCCAATCATCTAAATGCTATATTCTACAGAGAGAAAAATAAAAATAAAATAACTTATTTTTCTATACAACTTATTTTCAAATTGTTGAGTTTAGTGTTCATATATCATTTCTCATGTCCCGAATAATTATTTTGTAATTTTGTTATCTAGATGATCTCACTACTCTATTATGTTTCTAGGCTGGCCAAAACACAGAGAATCAAAGGCAGACGATGGTTCCAGAACTTCAGATGCAAGTCTCTGGGAACAACAACAGACCATTAAATGGTTCAGGTTCTGCCTTCCCAAATCAGACACCACCACCACCACCACCACCATCTATGCCTTCATATCCAGGCCATCTCCAGTCGCAGCATCAAATGGCGTCACAACAATCTCATGCTCATAGCAGCTCTCATCATCCACATCTTCAACCCCCAAATCATGCCATAGGTCCACAGCAGCAGTATGCAATGAGGTTGGCCAATGAAAGGAAGCTGCAACAACAGAGATTCTTGCAGCAGCAACAACTGCAACAAAAACAGCAGCAATTTTCTACATCAGGTTCTCTAACACCACACATTTCGCCACAGCCCCAACTTCCCATGACTTCTTCAAATAGCTCGCAGGTCCATCTGCAAACTTCATCGCAGCAGGTCTCTTTGCCTCCTATAACCTCATCCTCCCCAATGACACCCACATCATCACAACATCAAATGAAGCATCACCTCCCACCTCACGGATTGAGCCGGAACCCCGGAGCCAGTGGGTTAAACAATCAGGCGATGAAGCAAAGGCAACAATCTGCCAGGCATCATCCTCAACAGCGACAGCAGAGTCAGTCTCAACAGCAGGCTAAACTTATGAAGGGAGTAGGAAGAGGAAGCATGCTGATGCATCAAAATCTCACGGTTGATACTAATCTTGTAAATGGCCTTAATGTACCTTCTGGTGATCAACCCTCTGAAAAAGGGGAGCAGATCATGCTGTTGATGCAAGGTCAAGGCTCATATTATGGATCTGGAGTAAACACAGTTCAACAGTCAAAACCATTGGCTCCTCAGTCATCAAGCCATTCTCAGCTACAGAAAAATCTTGTTTGTGCCTCTGGACCACCCTTATCAAAACCAGTTATTCAGATGCAAGCTAATTCCGAGAAAAGCTCTCAAGGCCAGGTTCCACCTGTTTCCTCTTGTCACACATTGTCAGCTTCACATCAGGATGCTTCTGCATCAATAATATCTTCAAACCACCCTCCTTCACAACCACCTCAGAAGCAGCTGAATCAAACACAAACAAGTTTTGAGAAGTCCCTTCAGCAGAGTTCTCAAGGTATCTCTGATCTGAGAATGAAGGCTCAGACTGATCTAGCTCAAGCTGACCAGCAGACACGTAAACAAGCTTCTCAGGTAGGTACGGATAAAGCAATGCCTCAAACATCTGCCACTGCAACTGATACCACACCAATTACTTCTGTTTCTTCTCAGTGGAAACCATCTGAACCTGTGTGTGATTCTGATGTGCTGAAGTCAAAATCTCAGTTGGGTTTGATTGGTAGTTCACCTCTTACAAACTTTTCTGGGGGTGAGCCATTACCTAACAACCTGGGAGTAGGCCCTAGGCAGTCCTCTCGTGCCTTGCCTTCTCATGGGCATAATGCTGGGCTACAGTGGCCACAGCAAGTTCCATTGCAGCAACCTCCAAATCGATTTGCCCCTTCCCAGCAGCAAGAAAAGCAGCAAGAGGCCTCGTTATCCCAACATCATCAACCTCTGCAACAGCAAGCTCATCATCAATCACAGCACAAGCAAGCCGAGCAAGCTAGTTTGTATTTGAAGCCTGAAAATGCTAATATGGAATGAAGCAATCTGGTGATAGAATAGTGCCGAGTCATTTGTCCGGCTGGGGTTTGGTCAGCATGCATTCTGTAAAGGCAGCGTACAGGTAAATAATATGGCTATCAATCTCAATGAATGCATTATTAACCTAGGATGAAGAAAAGGAAAAAAGAGATTGCCTGTTGTTTCATATCATGAAAGGATAGGCTTGCATGATTGAATACTTTCATTCCCTCTCAAATGCTCGTTCAGTGAAGGGTGTATTTTGAAAACTAGTTTCATCAAGTGTTGTTTGTTTGTTAAAACAAGAAACCAAACTTTTCATTGAAGAAATGAAAGGTGATGAAGGCGCAAATAAATGAACTCCCAGAAGGGTGGAATAAAATAGTAAAGAGGTATTTGTAAAGGTGAAATATGAAATTATGTGGTAAGAAGAATATATGAGCTCAATTTTCAACCTGTGCTTTTATTTGCCAAAATTTTTCAGGTATTTTGTCACACCATTTAGTCATTTTCCTTAGCTCCACTTGCACATATAAGGCTTTATATTCACCTGTTTAACCATTTTCTGGCGTTGGAATTTTGTTGTTTCAGACATTCTTATTGTAGAGTGAAGAACATGATTTCATCATTTGTTTCTATTATTTTCGCAGATGAAGCTGGTTAATTATTCACGATTGAGGGCTTCGCTAGAGAGGAAGTGGTGGAACACGTTCTACTTCACAGATTGAAGTTTTCATATGGGATAAATTGTTCTCTATTCATGAGACCCATCCCTAGTGCAGTTCAGGCGATGTCCCTTGCCCTTCCCTTCTCGTTTCCTCAAGGTAAAATTGAAGATGGGAAGGACGATATTGCTGCATTGTGATTTATGTATATTACCACTGGCCTAGTTTTGGGAAGATAGAGACAGATGTAGAGGTACGTGTACAGGGTCTTATCTTTCCTTTCTCATAATTCTCTATTTTTCCGTTGTCTTGAGGCTCTTCAAGTCACCCGTCCTTTTATTAGAGGGCCTCGTTCCTTTTGGAGTTGATAGATTAGTGCATGTATTGACATTAATAACCATTAAGAGGGTAGAAATCATTTCCGAGGACAAATGCCTCCTCGGAAAATTTTGTGAATATTAGGTTTTTGGCGTCTGCATTATCAGTGCCTTCTAAACTAACCATCCATCAGTGCATGTGCACCTGTAGAAGTATTGTATTATGTAATTGTGTACCCAATTTTATAATGCAACAAGCTTCAGTAACTGATCCATTTCTTTTTTGCTGTTCTAGAAGAAAGAAGCCTTTTCTTTGAGTTGCGGCTGCTAGATTCTCTGACCCATAGTTTCCCTTAGATGTCATTTTCTTCTGTTGTCTTTTCTAATTCTTCATGCCCCCGCACATGATTTCAATGTCAATGTTGTCTGTGGTAGTGGGCATCTTCTTTGAGGTCACTTTTATAAAAACTTCCCTTTCATTCTTGATATGAGACTTCTAGGAGACAGTTGGCTCATGGTTTTAATGAGCTCAAGCATTGGAAGCTTGAATCTATATGATGTGTTCAAATTGTGCAAAGAAATGAAACCCATAGAAATCTGGGTTTGTAAAATGCTTCTGTATGGTCCGTCTAGATTTATGATTTGTAAAAGTTTGTATGTAGTATAAAGGTGAGTTTAATTAGCAATTCTTGTAAGTTGTGATGGACAAAATCAGGTGTCAAATAGAAACTTAGCTTCATAATCCTGAGCTTACACCAACTTTACTTGGAAGTCAAACACCCCTTGGTGATTTAGAAAACATTTGTGATGTATATTAGTAACCCGTCTTTGTACCGAAAGGGATTTGAAGCTGTGATGTGTGGGATTGACCAGGTCTCAGCCTACCCTCTAGACCAACTGCCAACAAGCTTTGGAATGTTTTTGTAAGAAACAATCACATTTCCTTTGGTGCTTTGTGACATTTACTATGGTTCTTTGTAGACAGAAGGTAGGATTTGGCATTATGATTCTTCACTAACTCGTATGAGTGTATTAGGTTGGATTGGTTGTGCTATTGATGAGATTGCCAATGTATGCTGGTGACAATGGTTTCATCTTATTATATGATTGTTCAATGAATGTAATTTCTTGAAACATGGATTTCAGACATCTAACTGTCCCATGTTTACTATTTATGGACTGCCCAGATGATAACTGCTTAGTAAACAAGGACTCTTGGCACTCTCCTTTTTTTTCTCTTCGATCTTTTTTTCTGTTATAGTGTGCAGCCATCTTGTTATTCTCATCTTCGGATTCATTGATCTAAAGCTTTTGGAATGCAGCAGAATTCATGTTTCCAAGGGTCTGTTAATGGTTACCAGAAGTTAACTTTGATCTACATTCAAGTCCAATTTCTGTAATTTGTCCAAATTTTGTTAAATAGTGAAGAAGTTTAAATCTTCAATTCTGTTCATTTCACAGCAGTGGAACGTTCGAGGACAGATGAATTTGATTCTTTTAAATCAAGTGACTCTGGTATGGCCTTGATACCTTGCCAAGTTAGACTTGTTCAAGACCGAATCTTTCTCGAAATAAAAAGAAACGCTGAATCCAATATTAGCAAATGATTTCAAGTTATGTTGACCCATTACTAAAGATTTGATAATCTACCAAACTATGATTCTTGTCTTTTAAGAATCACAGTTCTACAATTTAGGATCTGTTGAAGTAAAGTGATTCTTGTATCTAGAGACTTTGTGGGTGTATAAGGGTATTACTAAAAGAGAGTGAAAAGAAGTAGAAGAAGAAGAAGAAAGGGTGATGCTTTGATTGAAAATACGAAATCTGTAGCAGTTGGACGAAAATTGATCTCAAAAAAAGCAGATGGATTGGGTTTGGAATCAAAATTTGAGACAGAGAAGAACAGATTCATAGTAATACTGAATTAGTCTGAACAAGAGCCGTTCTGAATGAAATTGGTTAAAATGTAGGAAACTAAAAAGAAATCTTTTCTTACAGAGTTAGAAGAGGATCCCCTTCTTCTGAAGAACAAGGAGCAAAAATCTTCAAGGATCATGGCCAATCTTCAGCCTCTTGGGGGGAGGAGATCCGAAAGCTTTTGCAATTGAATTCACAATCTTCTTTTCCGATTCTAAAATCATCTCAATCCGCCTGTTCTCCATCGCAATTCTGTTCATCTCCGCTTCCTTCATCATCTCCATCTTCAAACTCTCCATTCCGACCAATCTATCGGCGAACAATCGAATCTCTGCCGCTAATTTGGAGCACATCTCTTTCCCTTCCTCAGCTACCGCCGCCTCTCCTGCCAGATCCTCCTCCGGAAACCTGGAAACCCTAATGTCGGCTTCTTCTTCGTCGTCTTCGTCGTCTTCGCTAGAATTTCTATTTCTCCTTCGTGAGGAAGATCCATCAAAAGCAATCGGCCGACGGAGTATGTTGCTAATGCTCTTCGATTTACTGTGATTCTTCTCCTCTTCCTCGTAATCGGAGTTGTAGTTATCAGATTTCTCAGCGGTTTGGTCTTCTTCGTCGTTATCGAACGGAATCGAAGACATCGGACGAGCGGAGATTGGTAGCGGACCGCGTAATAGGTTGTTCATAAGTTCGAAGTAGAGCCAACGGGAGGAAGATTGGGTGCCGATGGCGAGACGGTGTTTCTCGGAGCGAAAACGCTGGCGGAGCTTCTCCATCTTGTGGCGGCACTGAACGGACGTTTTCGAGGGATCGAAGTGGCTGTAGCCGCAGCGGGCGGCGACAGTGACAGCGACTTCCTCCCACTGGCTGGACTTCAACTGACCTCGTTCGAGAGCGTACCATTTCTCTTGGTAAGCCTGGATAAGATTGACGGTCTCCTGGTGCGTCCATGGAATCGGCTGGACTTTCTCAGTGGTTGCGACGGTGGAGATGGATTTGGTAGAGGAGAGTGGTGCCGGAGGAGGAGTGGCCATCTGATCAGACGATTGAGGGGTTGGAATTTGGTGAGGATTTAGAAATTGAGATGATTATGATCGGTGGCGACAATGGCATACGGCGGCGGCGGCAGGTAAGAGGAGCAGCAGCAGCAAATTAGTTGACATTAGATGAGAAACAATTGACAATAGGTTGTTGGGGGAATTTTATGGTGCCTTTCAAAATATAGCGCTTTGATAATTTTGTAAATTTTAAAAACTATTTAAAAATTATGTAAGTTGGACACATCGATCACATTGGATATTAGCCGCTCAAGGATCGTCACCTTGTCGGTCTGGGACGTTTGGGTCACAACCTACTATATGTGTTCATAGCATGGTTGTGACTATGCACTATTCGATTTAATATGGTTTTAGCTAATAAAATCGAATTTTTCAATTTTAGAAGGTTATAAATTGAAAAAAAATTCTCGACCTGTTATGTTTTCTTTAATTAGACCAAAATGAGTTATATTCACCGTTAGCCAATCCTTTAAATAAAAATATTTTGTTTATCAATATATGACATCCAACAACTTTATTCTTAAATTATAGATTATTTATTTCATGACTTAAATATAATTTTCTTTAATAGTTTAATATTTTAATTAGATACTTAATAATGATTAAAAAAAATAATTAAATAGTTATTTGATTTACCATAAATATGACGTATTAAAAGAAAAAAAAATGAAGACTCGACTTGTTTAAGATTTAAAAATTTGTTAATATTTATTTTTGTTTTTAAATTTAGCTAAAAAATGAAATATTGTCATAATAAAAATAAAACTGGAAATTACAAAAATAAACTACCTATTTTTTAAAAATTTTAAAACAAAATTGATAGAAAATTGTTAGATTAAAATTGATATAAACGACGGAATGTGGGGGTAAAATTGGCTTTTCAGTTTTTGTTTTTTTTGTAATTATGAATTATGCTTGCATTTTTCAAAATCCCCGCTTTTCTCCACTTCTCAGCAACCCGCCCTTTCTCCATTTCTCAGCAACCGGCTCTCTCTCACACTCCTCGCTCATCATTGTTTCTTGAAATTCTCCTCTTTCATCCGGTAAGATCTGATGTGTAATTTCTACACTCGTGATAGCGAACTTTATCTCATGCTGATTGGTTTGGAATTCATCAACTGCGTTTGTCATTTTCAGTTTTTGCTGTCTTTTGGCATGTTAATTGGTTTAAAGCAGAGGTTCATCGTTGTTACTTTATAAAAGAACATTGAATTTCTGAGAGAATCCTGTGCTTTAATCCTGTTTCTTCAGCCGAAGCTCCCATGTTTGTTGAATTAATTTGTGGTTCGATAATGTCGAATATGCATCTATATTGAGACTGTAACTAAACTAGTTTGCTAATTCACCAATTTCAAGTATTGCACTAAAATTTATCATGCTTTTCTTTGATTTTTATATTTTGGCGATAATTTGATGTTAGTTGAACTAACCATAGATTTCAAGTGCATCTATTCACCAATTTTAGTATTCTACATTTTTATATTGTTGGCATGTTAGTTGAATTAGTGCGGTTACTGATTTTTCTCTTCAGTATTATCTTTCTCAAAGTTGATTTAGAGTTATATTTTTATAAGCTGTAGTTCAGCCTCCTGATGTAGAGTTCTGTTTCTATTCTCTCTGGGTTACCTTGGCACTGCTGACGATTAAATTTGGAAGATTTCGTCAGGATTTTGTTGGTGGAAATTTCTAAACCTTTTGAGATAAAATTTCGTGCGTAAGTTAACATTTGAACATGATTTTTGGAAATGAAAATTCAATGTTTAGAAGATTTTTATTTATTCCTGTCTGTTTAGTGATAAGCTCTATGAATTCTAAGTTGCTTGAGACGAGGGAGTGTTATTAGTTTGACGCCTCTAAAATACTCTCGGGTGCCCACTATTTCTTTTTATTGCATGGTCATTTTATCCTGTTTGGACAGATCTGACCTCACTAGCAAAGCAACTTGGTGGTGAAATGAACTATTTATTGGTCTTTCTCCCTTTTATATTCATCAGGACTAAGAACATTAGCAGCTTTACCAATTTCCATTAGTGATCTGCATTGTACACTTGGTGGTGAAATGAACTATTTATTGGTCTTTCTCCCTTTTATATTCATCAGGACTAAGAACATTAGCAGCTTTACCAATTTCCATTAGTGATCTGCATTGTATTTGAAGAATATATCTTCTACTAGAAACAAAATGAAGGTCAAAAGATCCTACTTGATTTGTTATAGATCAGATTGTTTTTGTTGCTAATTCAGGTTGGTCTGATTCTCAGTGTTGTATACCGTTTAGGATGTTCAAGATTTAGTCCTGGAGCTGGTCTAAATAAACTTCTTTTGCTGTGAAGCTTGTTTTAGATTTTGAAGTATGGAAATTTGATATTATGATTGTGACTTAATTCTCACTTGATACATCATTTATGCGTACACCTTTTGAGTTTTTATCTCTAATTAGACTGCATATGGCATCAATATGGCTTACACATCTGTCTCTCAAATTTTTCTCCATAATTGATTCATGTTCCATTGTTGCTTTGCTAGGATGCTGTTATGGTCAATTACGGCGTTTGAATTGTTTTTGGTTAAATTAATTAATTCAAGGTTTGTTTTTGACGTCAAAAAATATAAAGTTCGTACAGCGACAATCCTTTGAATCCTTTAGAAAATTGGCCTTTTAATATCATTCTGCTTTAATGGTGAGGGTGTTTAGCCAATTTTCACTCTCAAGTTTCAAATTTCTAGTCGTTCATCTTTTTTAAAAAACTCGTGGACTAACAAATCTATGTAACTCAAGCTTCAGAGCTGCACAATTTTTACATAGAGGGGAGATAGATGGACTTGAAAGAAGCTGGTTCATTGCTTAATAATCTAGTTGCTGCTTTCAATGGTCGGATCGCGGAGCTCCAAGATCTCGTAATTGCACGAAATAGTGAGCGGAAATATTTAAGCCTTTATTCTTTTTCTTGGCTATAATTCTATTTGATGCATAAATGTCACCACTGCGGGATTGACTTCTGTTGTCGTAGTGTATCCGGCGAGTTGTATCCCTGATTTGTCGGCAGTTGATGCATCATTGAAGGCAATGGAGTTGCAGGTGCAGGCAATCAAGAACCAGTTACAAGAAGAAGCTGAAGCAATTCCCAAAGCGAAAGTATATTCGCCCCTCCCTCTTTAGACCATCCTTCTGCTAATTAAATTCTGTTTGCTCCTTTTCCTCTGCATAATTAGGAAACCATAAGAAATTAGTGAAAGAATGTTAGAAATGTGTTTACCTCAAATAAATAACATATTCAGTCTGAAAGAGTTTTGAAAAAATTGGGAGAATTGATAACCCAAAAAACTCGAGCAATAAAATTCCCATTCCTTGATCTGCAAAATACTTTTAAGATTTATAATTACTGATAAGATAATTACCGATTATTATCATTCTCATGACGCTATGTTTCTCTTTGTAAATTTTGCTGAGCTTTACAGAGTAGTGGGTTTAACAGTTTTAGTGCTGTTTTGAGTGGCCAAATTATTGCTTTGTTGATGTGCAATATAACATTTTTCACCAAATTCTGCAGAAACTTATCGAAGCATCTCTTAAGCAGCAGAAGAGGTTAGAAAGTATATCACTTCACGTTCCCTCGTATCATATTCAGCCCCAAAGAGTTTCTGCGTTGAACTTAAATACCAGGTAACTAATTTGTTTGAAATTTTATAGGAATTCCATGATCTGAACCCCAGCTTCAAGTTTTATTGTTAAGGTAGTTGTGATTCATGAAAAGGTTTTATGGCCTTCTGTTTTCAGTCTTTGTTCACAGGCCAAAAAAACTGATACTGAATTGGGCTCCCTAGAGGCTGAGAATGTGATTTCAGTCTTACCTAAGGTCGGAGTTCTCTTCCTTTAGATATGTTTGTGTAAAATGAATGCATCATACACGTTCATTCCCATATGAACTAGCAAATAGGGCTCAAGTTAGGCATTAAATTTTTCGTGAACCTGAAAGCCATTACCTTGTAGGTTACAATAAACTTAATCTTTCATTTATAATTTTAGTACTTCCCAGCCTCATGGGTTTTAATTAGCACAGTGCTCAATGGGTGATAATTAGAGAGGAAATAAGGTTATTGACCTTCAAATACAGAACTCCTTTTTTGATACGATACTAAATCATAATTGAATTCAAAATCTTAAGTTGATGGAGTATGGTGAATTTAATATTTAATTTATATTCTTAACATTATGGTATGACAAAAAAAATTTAAACTTCTTCCGGAATCATTCTTTTCTTCATCATTAATGTAAAAGTGATCTTTACAATGCAATTTCAGGAGAAGAAAGGTTCCTCTCCACCACTTTGGTACATAACCACCGACGAACTGAATTCACTGTCATCGTGAGTTGTTCTTTCCTCTTATTGGCACGTGAGAATAACTGCTAGCTAGTTCTGCTTACTTACATTCCTAAAATACAATGCACTACGACAGCTCCTGAAATTACTAACTTAGGTATCAGCATTTGAAACTGAAATAAAGCTAATTATACGAAAAAAAGCCCTTCAGCTATGTTGTTAGCTTCCATTTTACGCTAATATTTTGATTTGTTACAAAAAAAAAAAAAAAAAGAAGACATTTCCATCAGCAGTTTCTGTTATAATTAGAATTTTTGAAACGTTAGGGACAAAATTGGAGCCAAATTAATTATACAAAATGTCCCAAACGAGTGTGATTGGTTTCAATCTTTTATTTTCTATTAGACATATTAATGAAGATTGCTAATAAATGTTTATTTATGAAACAAATTAAAACATTGAAAGTTTAAGAAACTTTGAGGACAAAAGTGAAACCAACTACATCCACGTTAGGGACATTTTCTATAATATACCCTTTGAATAATTTTCATGACCGGTAATCTGGTGTTTGGAGTGCATTAAATAGAGCTGAACAATTCGAATATCAAAGAAATAAGAAAGCTGCAAATGTCTTTAGCGTATGTTTTTCCTGTAAAGTAGCATGTAATCCTCTAATTTTTTTTTATTAACTCTTACCAACCACAGATATATGAAAGGAAGGTTGACAGTTGACAAGGTCAATGCTGCTATTAATGACATGGCAACATATGCTGAAGCAAATGCTCAGCTTATTGTCGTCCCAAAGAAGAAGGTTCGTGTTAAATTCTCTCTCTGACTTAACAAGCATATTGATAACCACCACACCACTTATATGCTGACAATGGGTAATTTTTGTGAAGCTGGCTGAGAACCAATGGGAAAAGGCTCTGGTAAGTTTACTTGCAATCTTTCCACATCCGCATCTCTTCTTCTTCCTTTCGCTTCCTTTCAGCATTGACGCTTGCAAAACTTAAGATGTAGCGATGTAGGTTCTAGGCACACTAAAGATTATTACATAATATATTCATTAATATTAATGCATTATATATTGGGAAAACGTCATGTAGAATCATGTGGCGATGTAGGTTCTAGGCACACTAAAGATTATTACATAATATATTCATTTGTATTAATGCATTATATATTGGGAAAACGTCATGTAGAATCATGTGGGTGTTCTGATTGTATTCCTAGTAGATGCTACACAGAGAATTATTTTTCTTGCCCATTTTACTTGAGATCTTAGGAACCCCTTTCTATCTAATTGACAAAACTGGATAGAGGAAAAAAATGTGATTTTGGATGGTTGATCGTCTGCATCCAATCCCAGTTGTAGGCGAGGTGGCAATGGTGGAGGTAGGCAACGAAGAGCACTGTCAAGAGTTGCTTGTAAAATAAGAGAGTTAGACAATAGTATGGTGTTGTCTAATTACTAGGTGGTGCTTTGCAAGTGTTTGGGTTAGGTGAATACGGCGTAGCTAAGTATCGTGGTAGAGTGGTAGCATGCAAATGGTCACCTCTGGGCATCCCACCTTTATCTCTTCGAGCGTTGCGCTAGATTAAGGATGATCGCATTGCATTGGGTGGCCTCGGGCTTATGTTGGGCTAACTTGTGGCTAGGGTACTAATTGGTCAACCCATACAACTTTATGCTCAACCTACTCTATTTTGCTCCTACTAGACCTAGTTGGGCTATAGTCTACAAATTATGATTTTATTGCAAAATTTACCCAAAGCAATTGCTCTTTGCTAGGTGTGTCGGTGGGTGGCGTATGAGGACGAGAAGAGCCTCCCATCCCTGCAAAAGGTCCTCCAAAAGACTCACCTAATCCTTCGTCCTCATACGCCACCCACCGTCAAATTGGTGATTCTCTGAACAGTGTGCACGCTTCATTCTTCGTTCTATCTGTTTCCGTAGACTGCTCACAAAAAGCTATCAAACAACTTGCAACATTGGCATGTCTCATTCTGTCTCTGTGTAAAGGGCACGAAAGCAGAGGTAAACATACCAAATTTTGTCAGATTTTAGACTCTGACTGAATAAGAGCGTCAAAGCGTAGAGCTCTTTTATTATTTTACCAGCAGCAACCCTCCACCAGACTCTCTACCACTACCTTCTACCACAACCTTCACGGTCGAGGATTATTAGGAGTGAATTCCACGTCGGTTAATTTAGTGGAAAATCATGGATTTATAAGTGAGCAATACTATCTCTATTGGTAGGAGGCCTTTTGGGGAAGCTTAAAGCAAAGCCATGAGAGCTTATGCTCAAAGTGGACAATATCATACTATTGTGGAGATCCATGATTCCTAACAGTCACCTTATCTTTGATTGGATTAATGTGCACGCGATGAAACACTGGTTGTTTGTCCAAAATCATGCAACAGCATCCCTTACCCCACTCCTAATGGCAAAAGAATCCCAAACACTGCCCCCATGCTTGCAAATTCTGGAGCAGGGTGGGGTTTGGGTCTTGTGGGGAATTTGTTCCTAATTTGACGGGGAATTCTCGTGCGGTATCTCCATGGGGACAAATCCCATTAGAACCCGATGAGTGTCAACAAGTGTTGCAGCAAATTGATGAGAGCAAACGATGTTTGATGAGTGCAAATGCACCAATATGTGATGGAAAAAAGGGTAGGTGCAGCGAGTAAGTGACAGTAGTGGTGCTTGGTGAGTTGGCGAGAGCAAACAATGTTTGGAGAGTAAGCAAACTGGCTACGATAGGTGGCAGCTGGTAGTGATAACCTTGTTAGCCCTCAAGTCCTCCTGGGCAAGGGCAAATGGTGGAACCAAAGCTCCAAAAAGAAAAAAAGAAGTTAGTCAGTGAAGGAGGAGGAGAAGAAAATGATGATGGGGTTAGGGTTTCAAGTTGAAACTATCTATAACAAATAAAATTATGAACATGGGCTATAAAAAGTGCCTGAATTAATACAAGTAAAGACTAACATTGATCTTGAACACCGTCAAATTGGTGATTCCGATGGGTAACCACAGGGAGTCAGGGATCTGAACCCATGTTTTATTTTTATTTTTTCTAATCTTATCAAGATGTCATGTTTGTATTTCCGGTAAATGCAGGAGCTAAGAGATATTGCAACAACCGAAGCAGTGAAAGGAAAATATTTCTTTCTTGAAACTGACATGCGAGGACCTTCATTGAAACTTGACAACACTGGAAAAGCCATACTAACTGTAAGTTTGTCATATATTATTAGCTCACTAAGCAATCACAGTGATGTTGGGAGAGAATACCATTAAGCAAATAGTAGTGTTATGTTAGGAGATAATACCAAAAGTTCATTCATCTAGTCAATACTTTAGTGTATGTTTTCATCAAAATTCGAAGCTTTTTTCATACCATAGTTCATATTGTACTGTTGATTGATTCTTGAAAAAACTGTCAAATTTTGTGCATCACAGGTCCTTCGACATCTTGGACGCATAAGCGAGACTCGGATTGGACATCAACGCATAATTTTACTTTTAAAACCATCATAAATAGCCTTTCATTCATTTGGACACAAGATTACCAAGTCTTGCATTGAAAGTCAAGAGAATCAGCTGTGTACAACTCTAGCAATCCGTTTCTCAAAGATTAATCCTGGGCAAGGTGAGAACCTCTAACCGATAAACTACATTCTTCTTATGGACAAATTGATAGAATGGTATGAATTATTTGTGGGATTTGGTGTGCCTTTGTCTTCGATTATCATCAAAGGAATCCTTAGATTGAAATGAGATGATAGGATTCCCTATCTTTTTGGAACATATTTCTCATGTGGATCTTGCCTTCGAGTCCTTAGAGCGTATTTTTCGGTCCGCTCGAAACGGTCGAGATTCCGATATTTAACTTCTTAGTAGAGTAAAAGTTGTAATCAATTGAGCTAAAATATGTGACAGGTTGAAGAAAAAAAGCTTAGAAAAATTGGGAAAATTAGAAAATGTCGAGAATCTCCAAAATGAAGCCATTGCAAAGTGGACAGTTGCCTCTACTGACCAGAAGTTCTCTTGAACAGAGCCTACAAAAGGTGTGACCGCAGGGGATAAATGCCGCCCCTTTATGACGGACCATGCACACGCAGCACTTCTGTTCCGACCCGCCGCCCACGACGGCGACTTCGTCTTCCTTTTCTTCATCCTCTTCTTCTTCTTCTTCTTCTTCTTCTACTTCGTCTTCTATTTTGTATCTTGACCCTTCGAACCCCATTTGCCTGTCCGTCTCTTCTAAGAGATCCATTAGTGACATTCTCACCGGCGCCGCCGTCTCCACCGCCGTGGAGTCTGCTTCTTCATCGTCTTCGTTGGCGGTGGTTTCTGCGTCGGCTGCCTCTTGGGTCGCCACCGTTTCTCTAGCCGACATTGATCTCTCCATTGCCAGTGCAGCCGAGAGGCGGCGCGTGCCTTCATGCACCGGCTCCGTCAAGTCCGTGAAACTCTCGCTCCGTTCAAGTGAGCGTCTCGTAGAGTTGCGCCGCGACATTTGCGGCCTGAGGAGACTCCGGCTACTCCGACTGCCAGTGCCGGCGATGGTCGAGTCGGAGTTGTTGTTCTCGGGTGATTCGCCGGAATTTGTAGCCTCGGGAGACGTCGGAATGTTCTGGCTTAACCGCGTCGAATTCCGCCGTGAAATTTGCCGGAGAACCGGAACAGCAGCAGCGACGACAGGAGTAGTGGATTCCGGCGATTGCTCTTCGTTCGACGTCATCTCCGCCGACGAAAAAACCGCAAAACGAAGCGAATTCGGCGGCGGAATTTGAGATCTTAGATTCAAACGAAGTCGATCTCTCAAAAACTTCCAAGATTTCCTCTCTCTATTACCAGCAGCAGGGGACTTCCCAACGTCGTCTCTTAAAATATCGAGCAAAGTCCTCCCGTTTAGTCTCACCTCCGGCGAGGGGTTCGGCGAGGCTCGCTTATGAACGGTCAAAACGTCGTTCAGGGTCAAACCACCAGTGACCTCTCTGCCGTCGCCCACCGCTAACATCCGATCGTAAAGCGTAATTCTCCGACGACCACCTTCCATAGATAATCACAAAAAAAAACACCCAATTAAACCAAATACAAAACACCCCCAAGTCTTCAACAACAAGAACAATCCAAATTTTCTGAGAAAAACAAAGAAATCAATCCAATTCCATAGAATTCCTTGAAACAGATCCAAAACACAAGAACAATGACAATCCTCCCCAGAATTTTCCTGGCAAATTTCTGATAATCTGGAGAAAAACTGTGGAGGAAGAACAAGAAATTGAGAGCTTCAAGACCTCTACTTAAAAAGAGTAACATTATCTTCACACACACATATATATATATATGTATAATAATTGAGATCGCAAGCTTCTGTCAATACGCAACTGGAAAAGTGAAGAAAATTTAAAATTATATTTAAAAAAAAAAAAAAAAACAAAACACAAAAAAGGCATTTGGTACCTTGTTGGTCGGACGAGAGATATGAACAGTGAATTTGCCGGAAAATTTCTGCATTTGCTTTTATGCCTTTTTCTTTTGTTTTTACTGAATCGGATTAATTTGGAAGAGACGAACTAATTAACCCATTCTACCGAAAACTCAGAGGCAAAAACTTCAAAATTAAAAGTGTGATTTTATTTTATTTTATTTTATTTTATTTTATTTATATTTCTGTGAATTAAAAAGTTGATTTTGTGAAGTGGAGCGGTAATTGTGGGAGTAAAAAGTGTTGTTTTCATCCCTTCATTTCGGATTAACCACAACCATTTTTATTTTAATAAAAAAAATTTATTCCTATTTATTACTTAAAAAATCAAATTTTAATTTATTTAAGTATATTATTAATTATACGTTTATATCAGTCTCTCTCTCTTCTTTTTTTTTTAAATGAAATTTCAATATTTTTGGGACTAACATTTTACTGACATTATTAAGCTAAATTTCAATATGAATTTTACAATAAATTTATGAATACTTGAAACCCTTTTATTTATTACGAAGTAAGTTCTTGACGCCACACATAAATTTTACAATAAATTACCCATTCATTGCATCCATCTCATAGCCGTTGTCTTCCTTTGTATCCCAAATAAATAACTTTTATTATTTTTATGTAGTTTTTCTCGTGACAAAAGTAAGAAAAAAAAAAGTTATGGGTCCTTATATTTTTTATTGAGATATTTAATTTAAACGTTAAACTTTTGATTTTACTAAAATGTGCTTTAAATTAAAAAAAACTTCTCAATAAACTATTTAATTACACGGAAATTAACTTAAGAAAAATTCTAGACTAGCGATAAAATTGAGCAAGTTCAAATAACTATAAGATGATTAGGTTCGTTCGTGACGCTTTTGTACAAAAAAAAAAAAAAACAAAAAAGCCTAACATTTTTTACCCTTTTAACCTTTTGAAAATTATTATGTTTTTTACAACAAAATTATAATTAAAGAAAAATAATTATTTATATTTATTATTGTTTTTTTTTTCAANTTTGGGTTCTAAAAGTAAGTAAGAAGAACTACAAGTTTGTGGGTCCCACAAAAATAAAACAAAAGTTCTATCACAAAGACAAAAACTATTGTGGGAACAAAATAAATAAATAAATGATTTAATTGAATAAATATTAATTATTATTTTATTTTATTTATTACTTTAAATAAATATTAATTATTATTTTATTTTATTTGTGTGAAGTAAGTTGGGTGGTTGAAGTTGTAGAGCTACATGACATGATGACCCGATGGGCGAGATATATTTTATTTTATATGCGGTTAACATTGAATAAATAATCTAACAAATCTATAATATATGGATAAGGTGGAGAGGTTTGTCACGGTATGAATGACATATGAGAGTAACACAATTGATATGAACCCATTCCGTAATCGTTCTAAATAATTTGATCCAAATCATTAATATGAAAATTACGTGAACGGAGACATCATATGTCTCTAATATGATGATTTTGAGATTTGAGGTCAAACACTTTCACTAGTTCGAGAGAACACTTAATTTATGTCTGATTATATACAAATTGTTCATTAGAAAATCAATAATACGAGTGAGATATAATTACAAAGGTATAATAAACTTTTGACCAAACTGTGATTAGGAACCGCTCGTGAAAAATTTAATTATATATAAAAATTATATTGGTAGTGAAGTGAGAACAAATTGATTAATTAAAAGTTTTAATTAGTTAATTAATTAATTTTGTTAGCTAAAAAAAAGTACAATGATTGGAGGATATGGGAAATGGGAACTTTGAAATATCTAAGGCTGACAGGCAGACAAGAGAATATGGACAATAAAAAGAAAGAAAAATAATAATAATAATAAATAAAATAAATGTTATATGGAAGCTATTATTTAAAATAATAATAAAATAAATAAATAAATAAATAAATAAATAAAACAGGTAGCCCCATCAATCTTCCATTGCAGAATCCAATTTTTGTTGGTCAACCTTCACTCACTGCCTTCCCAATTTCATACTTTCTAACCTCACCATTCTCTTCAATTATTCATCTTCCAATCATTGCATGTAAGTTTTATTTATTTTTGCTCAAATTCCATTTAATAATTTTTGCTAAATTTTTTTTGTTCGTTTATAATCGTTCTATCGTTTTTCTTTAACACTACGTAGGGTCGAGTATCCATCATTACCCAACTCCTTTCATGAATTTTGTTCTACTAGTCGGAAGCTTTGTTTCCTCCCATTTAAGTAATTTTGAATTTTTATACTACACGATCATCCCAAGTTTCGCAGAGGCAAACGAAATGCTTATATCTATTGCAAGAGAGACCGGGTTTCAAAGCTTTTTGTTTAGAGGTGCATGGGTCATCCTCCAAATATGGGTTGAATTTTCGAAATTTTGTATGAGCTTGTAGCTAGCTGGTGTTCCCGCATAGATTCTAGACCCATGAACCTGTCTATGTTTGACTAGTCAACAAGAGAAATGACCCATCATCTCGGAAATTTAATTTTTTTTTTTTAATTATAACTTTAATTCATTTTATAAATTTGAACATTTAAAGAGTAAAATGAAATTTAGGTATTAAATTATTAGAAAGTAAAGTTCATAGACATAAAATCATTGGTTTAACAAAAGTATTTGGATTTAAAACTTTAATATCTATGTACCTCTAGATGTGTGCTTTTAACTGGTCAATTTGGGTGTCAGAGGCCTTGTGTTTGTTGAGGGAAATGCCTTCCACTAGAAGCAAAGCATTGAATTGGCTTGTCATCACAAAATAGACAAACATCTTGTTGCCTCCCCCAACTATATTTGTGGGCCCTCTCATTTCTGTACCAGATGTCTTAGTACTCACCACGACGTTACCGGGAGAAACTTATCTCGAACAGAATAGAGAATGAAGGAGTGAATGAACTAAACGGAGGTACGTAGGGATGAGGATTATATTCCTCGTCCCCATTCCCATCCCAACTCTGCTTTCACTTTTTGTATATCAAATACCAAAGATTAAGTTCTAATATTAAAATTTGAAACGAATAATTTTTTATAAAAATGAGAAGATCCTTCCATTGAAAACTCGATTCCTGCACATTCTCCGTGAAAAATGCCTGTGAAAATAAATTTAAAATATAGATTGAAATAGAAGGCAAAAATCGAGCCAGAAAAGACTTGCCTATTCTCGTCTCCCTAATAAACATTTCTAGCTTTCACGACTTACATCTAAATTCCTTAATTAATGGACGTTTCCAATAACTTTTTAGATCATGGGTTGTAAGAAGATCAGTATGCAACTATTATGAAACTGATAATGACGACCATAGAGAGCATATGCACATGAATTCAAACAAGTGATGTCGCTTTTTATATATTATCCTCAATGACTCAAATGGCAAAGAAATGGATAGAAAAGGAGGATGTCCAGAGCTCCATGGCCAAATCTCAGGCTGTTGGTCCCAACAGAACTTGGCCTTGTGCAAGTCAGGTGGGGAAGTAAGAAGCCAAATCAGAATTCGAACCATTGTCTAACGGTCACGTGAACTCTTATGGGTAAAGATATGTTGGGATATGAAGCCTGATGCCTAATAGAGATATATTTGGAAAATATTTCGTAAATATCTAATAGAAATATATATGATACATATTTGGTAAAGATTTGATAGAGATATATTTGTTAGATTATATATTTTAAATCTTTGGAAGCTATATTTAGTAAATTGAAACTATATATACACACTATTAGTCGGGTACTTTTTATTCATTCTCTGTATTCTATCTTGTTGTATATACGTCATCAATAATAAAACTGTTACCTAATATTCCTTCTTGTATTTTCTCTCTCCGATTCTTTGTGTTCATCCTAATCAAGTGTATGCATTGTTGAGCGATCCTAATAATTAGTATCAGAACTAACAAATGGTATCAATCCTAAGAAGATGACTAACATATTAAGAGGGGGAAAGTCTGATAAAGTTATACTACAACGACAAATCAACCATTAATATTGCACATAATTCTATCAACGGGAGTTTGGTAGCAAGGGAACTTACATCATAGCAAGGTTTTGAATGAGCTTCTTCCTTCTTGTGGTTGGCAGACTGCCATGGGTACCATTATGAGCAATCTGTTACTTGCTATATTGATCCATCATCCCTTCCAAAACAGAGAATTTTCAGCTTGTTAGAGCATTTTAATGATTTCTATGAAGCTTATAAATGGCAGCTTTTATGTAACTTCCCAAAGCATATTTATAAGATGGTGAACAAAAGTACAATTCAGTACAAACCTATACATAGAACATAGCCACCATTTTCTTTCTTCACATTTACAAACCTCAACAAGCAAAAGAAAACTATGAACAAATAAAAGTTATGAACAAATGAGGTGGGGATTGGCTTGGGAAAGCCATGTGTTTATTTGGTTCTCTTGCAGAAAGCAGGAACAAGAGCCTCATCTTCTCTCATCCTTTTCATATTCTTACTATTATAGCTACACGAACATGCTGTACGTGGGAAGCCATTGGCCGTGTTGTTTATTTCTCTGCCTGCGTCGGATAATTCGTCGAAACCTGCATCATATTACAATCATATTCAAGTGTTGAGAAGACCAAAATGATACAACACTTGGCAAACTGTTTATATGTGGAAAAGCCACCATAACGATAAGTATTATGCTCTCAAAAAATCACATAAACAATAAGCATTAATTAAGTACCTGATTTAGTTTCGTTTAACTTCAATTTCTTGAGCAAGAGGACTTCTTCCATGTGTTGTTTTCTTCTATAATCATTGGGACTACATTTCGATACTGGAGAATCTATGCGTTTGCTTCCTGTATAAGATCAAGCACAAGTCAGTTCCAGAAAGTAATCTGTTCAAACACAGATAAACTCCCACTGTTGCTAGTTCTTTTTTTTATATAAGCAGTACATCAGATCCACAAACTTTGGACTAAGCTTCTATAACTATATTTACACCGTTAAAAGAACGTTATTGTAACGAATCTATTCGATAAATTTTGGTTGAACTTGTGTGATTTAGCAAGTAGCTCAAGAACGTTGTCACATAAGCATTTCATTGGCCCTTATTGACCACTAGGATAACCCATTTGAACCCCATATAGTTAAAGAATCAGCATTTAAAAGTTCTGTGGAAATTTTTTCTCTGTTCTTCGATCATTCATATTTCAAGAATTCTGGCAGTCTATCTCATATTCCAAGTAGCCAAAAATTAAATGCAGATGAAAACCATTCCAATTAATTTTATTCCAATTGATCGTGTGGATTAGACATTTTATTCCAATGCAGATGAAAACCATTCCAAGCCATACCTGAGTTCATATGCTTCAACCTTTTATTCTTGACCAGGTTGCTTTCTGGTTTTAGCCTTCCACCATTAAGATTGCCATCTTCTTCATCAGCCTCGCAACAATCCCCATTTGCAATTTCCTGAGGGCAGTGAGCTCCTATATGGAAAAAAAAAAAAAAAAAAAAAAAAATCACAACCTTATAACAATTTGGTTTAAATATTGATCTTTGAACTTTCTTGGATTCATTTTTTCATCCCTGTACTAACAAACCGTTCATTTTGGTCCTATACTTTCAATTGTTCCATTTCAATCTCTGTACTTCTAAACATTCATTTGAATCCCTATAGCTTCTTTAGTCCCTTAATTTTCCTTTTTACCTTTTATTAAGTCACAATTTATACTCTAGACATATAACCAGTTGAGGATTGTTGGGAGGGAGTCCACATTCACTAATTAAGGAGGTGACCATAAGTTTATAGGTAAGGAATACATTTCCAATGGCATGAGGCATTTTGTTGGGGAAACCAAAAGCAAAGTCAAGAGAATTTATGCTCAAAGTAGACAATATCATACCATTGTGGAGGTCCGTTATTACTAACATGGTATCAGAGTCATGCCCTTAACTTAGTCATCCTCAAGTGTTGAACAATAAGGTGTGAGCCTCAAATGTGTAGTCAAAAGTAACCAAAGTGTTGAAAAAAGGGTGTACTATGTTCGAGTCTCAATTAAGGGGAGGCTATTCGAGGGCTCCATAGGTCTCAAGGAAGACTTTATCATGTACTTTGTTCGAAGGAGGATTGTTGAAGATTGTTGGGAGGGAGTACCAAGTTGATTAATCAAGGAGATGATCATGATCATGGATTTATAAGTATTTTGGGAAATCAAGAGTAAAAACAGAAGAGTAAAACCAGGAGAGTTTACGCTGAAAATGGACAATATCCACGATCGTGGAGTTCTGTCATTACTAACATATTCTTGTTTCTATGGTGCCAGAGTCTGTACTAAAACTTCGGATACAAAGACTGAATCCAACATAAACAAGTATCGAGAGTAAAATAGTATTATAAACCTAAAAGTATAAACTAAAAACTCGCCAGTTTCCCTCGCTTTTCTCAGGAACCAAACAGGAAAATCAAAATCCACAAGCCTAGAGTCCGAAGAAGAGAAGTAAAAGAACTCACTCTTGACGCCAATTTTAGAGAGCTTTCCATCAACAACGAGTGCATCATCATCGGAGCCTCCAGTAGGCAGCCGTTTAGCAGAGAAGAAAGAGAGAAGAGAGTTCCAAGTAACAGAGGAGACGAGATCGAGGCCTCGGCTGAGGAAGTGACCATTGAGTTTCACAGTTGAGGGCTCGAGGCCGAAAATGGTAGCTATGGAGCCGATATCGATGCACTGGTCCTCCGATGCAACGAATGGAGCAATGGTGGAGAGTGAAGTGCAGAATAGCTTGATGGTTCTGAGTTCTTGGCCTGGATCCTTCTTCTTCTTCTCCATCATAATCTCCATTGCAGCAGAAATAGAAAGCTTGATCAACTGGTTGTTGTGGGAAGAAGAAGCTGGAATGGAGAGTGGACATTTGGAACGGCCATGGAGACTCACTGTTCGCGGTTTCCCTTACAAATGGTCTCTGGAAGTTTCCCGTACTAGCCCAGCAAGGAGGCCTATTTTCTTTTTTTAATTATTAAATTATCAATAAAAATATTATACTTAAACCTAAAACTCAATAATTTAATTAATATATTTTGAAAATTAATTAGGGCACGACTGCTCTCGTCATTGTATACCGATGGTGAGGAAAAAATAATAGGACACTCGGGAATCTATCCGCCGTTAATATTTCATATATCTCGAGACGAAGCTAACCAAACAAGACTTTTGTTACGTCTAGTATCGCTCACAAGTAAGGGAATCCAAATATGACTCGAGAATGATATCAGGCTTTAAGTGCAAAGTATCTGCTGAGTCCGAAGTGCCTGTAGCAGGTCGGAATGCGCGCGGTGGATAGAGGATGACACTGGTTGGAATCTATCAGCGAAATTTTCATACATCTCAAGTTGTAGCTGATCCGAGCAAGATTTTATGTTGTGTCTAGTATATCGCTCATGAATAAGGGATTATTTGGTGCGTGGTAGGTAAAAGCCAAAACATTTCGAGATTTATTTAAAACTAAGGTATTAATTAGTATATTTTGAAACTTATTAATATAATAACCATAAAAAAAAAAAAAAAAAAAAAAAATATATATATATATATATATTTAAAGCATTTTCTATTTATTATAATTTTTTTTAGAAATTTAGAAGATATAATTGAAAAAAAATATTATTTTTTCCAAATAAATGAGAAAGTTTGAGATTTTTTTTAATTATTAATTTATTATAAGAATAATTATTAAGATATTTGAAGAAAATATATTTTAATAAAAATTTAGTTAATTATATATTTTAATAAAGATTTAGTTAATAGTTTGTATCCAAATTAAAAGGAAGATTATACCTTCAATTTCAATTTTCTTTTTTATTTTTCATTCTTAATAATATATAAATTGGTATTAAAAGTTGATTCAACGTGAAATTAAGAAGAGAGGTTAAAAAGGCAAAAGATTTTGGAGACGATCTGCGGTTCTCCTGTTCTTTCGATTTCTTCAGCCTCCGATTCATTCTTGAATTTTGTACGAGCACACTTGCAGATTTTGCTCTCGGAACAGGATTTAGGGTTAGGGTTGAGTTTTTGCGTCTCTCGTTTAGTTCTAAAGATGTATGCTGATCGATTGGATGCCGACACTCATAGGTCTATAAAGGACCGCCTCAATGGAAATTCCTCTGACCTTTCTGCCCGCCGGCGGCCGATTACTGGGAAGAGGTTCGTTGTCTTTTTTTTCCTATCTGTTTGGATTTTTGGGCAATTTTTGAGATGTAGGTAGTAATTGTTTTTGGGAATTTTTACTGTTGTTTGTGTTACTCTTAAATTTTTGTACTATGGTGGAGTCGCGAGCTAAGACATTTTGGTCGTGGAGTTTATCATTGGTTGAACTTTCTGGTTTTTGCGATTTTACTTAGACTGAAGGTGTTGCCTATTTTGGGTGTAACTTTGCTGTTCTTCTTGTTCGAGTTGTGTTTGGAATCTTGTAGATTGTATGTATTTAGAGCACCTTCAGCTGTTAC
Organism: Cucurbita maxima; assembly: GCF_002738345.1. Classification (NCBI taxonomy): domain Eukaryota; kingdom Viridiplantae; phylum Streptophyta; class Magnoliopsida; order Cucurbitales; family Cucurbitaceae; genus Cucurbita; species Cucurbita maxima. Next base: position 2,467,472 of record NW_019272040.1, on the reverse strand, counting down.
AACTTCGATGGAACGCAGTGAGGACTGTTTGGTTACATTAAGCCATCAATCTTCTTTGGTGTATTTGTTATGTTTCTGTGCTTGTTGGTTTGGCTTCATGACTTTATGTGGTTTCCTAGCTTAAGTCTTGTTTTCTATCCAAGCAGGAGTTCCAAGATTATATGCAAAAGCTTTGTTACACATTTGTTATATAGCTTTAATGTGCAATTGGATTTTGGCAATGCCGAGAACTAACTTCGTGGATCTAGCATATATTATTTGTCAAAGATCTTGAATGGTTAGGCTTTTATGCTTATTTGGTGCTTCTCTAGGGTGTAAGTGGTTCGGGTATCTCGGTTTTTTTTGGCTAAAACAATACTGATTCAGGAGGGGAAAAAACTGAATGAAAATGGGCTTTCCTTGAAAGTTGAACTGACTGCTCAAACAAAAAGAAACTTGGGTGCAGTGTGCAACCAAATAAAAAACCAATTAAGACAAGAAAATCTAACACAACAAAGATATTCACAGTTTTAACTTATGTATAGTAGAATCGACCAACACATTTTAACCATACCAATAAAACCGGTTCCCGGTTTATTAAATTTTCTTTTCAGTTTTAAATTTGCTCCTCTAGTTCTCTAGGAACAGTCATTCTCTTATAGTATTCTAGCTTCTCAATGAAAGCCTCATTTTCCATCCAAGAAAAAGTGACCTTCAAGATCATGCTTGAGCATCGGTACTCATTCTTTACATATAATGATAGTGGACTTACCATGCTGGAAACTAATTTGATTGATACTAGCATAGATTATTTTATACAGCGTTTGAAGATTGTTGAAGCTTTTCTTGTATTTGGTGCTTACGAGTGTGCTTTCTTTCGTTGATTTTTAGACGCATGTTGTCTTGTTGCTTTCATAATTTAATTGAGATAGGAATTTGTAACTGATTTTTTTTTATAAGTTTAGGCTTTTGGTTTTCTGAAGTTGTCTTAATGATGTGGATGGCCGTCAATATTCATATACCTTTTTGTGAGAATATTTGATTCTCTTGTTAGCTGGACAGTTAATGGTCTACATGTTATTATTTGTTGAGTGCTCTGTATTCATTATATCATGCCGATACCATGTACATTCCAGGCAAAGACAAGATGACAAGTGGGAGCATGATCTCTACGAGAATGATGAACCACAAACTTCAAGTACGAATTGGGTGTAATTGTATCACACGTCTAAAACCCTTTTGGTTAGATGGGTCTAATCCACTTTATAAGCTCTTGATTATGTTCTATTGGCTTTAAAGATCGCAAAGTTGGTGCTCGAGATCTTCGCTTGAAGCTCCAAAAGAGAAGTCAACAGCAAAGTGGAAATTCATCCTTTTCAGGAGTTCGTGACCTACGTGAAAAGTTGTCTGGCACAATGAAGCCTCAAGCTGTGAATAGCGATCCACCAAAACTAAAATTGGATGTTTCAAAACCGACCAGGAAAAATGATTCTGTTGAAGTTCGCCCTTCAACCACTCAAAAAGTTGTAGCCAACCCTGCTACTAGGAAAAAGGATGCTCAGAAGGCAAGAAACTTCCATTTCTCTTATTTATTTTTTGTTTGTTATCTTTTTAAAGTTTTTATCAGAAAATATGCTTTCTGTCAAACGCACGATAGAGGTTGGTCACTTTAGCATTCAATTTTTGTATCTGGAAAACTTTCTTATCTGTGAAAATAATTTCTTTGAACGTTTAATCGAGTTAGTGCATCTGGTACAGTCTACATATTTCTTAATCCCTTTTGCTGCTTTGCTAATGAATTGCAGAGACGTCCAGCCAAATGCATGTTATGTCTCTACATTTTTAGTTGAATTAAAATTTAATCGAGTTGTAGTAATCAGACTTGGAATTACCGACCTTATGTTACAGTTGATGGGCTGAGTTACCATGCGAACAATTGAAAGTCTGACGTTTTGTTTTCTATAATTTGTCTTTTCTTGATTAACATGACTTTTGATGCAGAGTGATACGTCAGTGGATGACTTCCTGCAGTCCTTGGGCCTTGAAAAATATTCCATCACATTTCAAGCTGAGGAGGTATGAAAATCTTGTGTTTTCAAGGAGTGTAAGCTCCTTGCTTTCAAGCTTTCAGCTTAGCTTCCCTGAACTAATTACAACTTTGAACATCTTTCATATAGGTTGATATGACAGCGCTTGTACACATGGGTGACGAAGATCTCAAGGCTTTAGGAGTACCAATGGTAAACTTGCAAGACCTTGTTTTAATAAGTTTTTTTATTATATATGTTTTTGGCCATCTTTTATCTTTGCTACTTGCGTAGATATGTAGCTTATTTGATCTCACTATTTACCGTTTAGCATATATTTTATAAGAAACAACACCATTGACGTATGAAATTACAAAAGAGGAGGGAGAAGGAAGTTATAAGAGACTTCTCTAATTGGACGGAAGAGACATTTAATAAGAGTGAAATAGAGCTAACAATTTACACAAAACAAAACTAAGTGAATAATGATATCCATTAGGCGACCAAAAGGTTACTCCTTGCTTGCAAAAATCCTTTGATCACTCTCATTCCTAGTAATCCAAAGGAACGCTCGACAAAATTCAACCATGGGTGCTTTTCTTTCTTAAATGGATTGCCTTAGAGTGTAAGGCAAGGAAGTAGTTATGCATCGAGCGGAAAAGGAATTGACCAACCAAATGATTGAAGAATTTCCTTTTAAAAGAAAGATGCAAAGGAGCAAGTGTGGAACATGTGGTCTTGGGTCTATGTGGCGTACTCACAAAACGTGCACCAATTTGGAGAGGCATAGATAAAAGGCAATCACCTTGAAAAAAAATTGTTCCAAATGCTCTCTTGTATCAGATGACAAGAGTGAGCTATTTATGTTTCTTAAGCAACATTATTATTTGAATTCTAATATTTGAACCTATCACGAGTAATAACAGGATGGGTGTGGCCTTTAGAAAATAAAGTATTTGGTCAGTTGTTATCCAATCAAAACTAATAGCAAGGGAGTCTATGTAAGGCTCCAAGCCCACCGCTAGCAGATATTGTCCTCTTTGGGGCCCAACCTTATTGGCACACTCCCTTGTGTCCACCCCCTTTGGGGCTCAACCTCTTCGTTGACACATCGCCTAGTGCCTGGCTCTAATACCATTTGTAACAGTCCAAGCCTACCAGTAGCAGATATTGTCCTCTTTGGGCTTTCCCTTTCAGGTTTCCCTTCAAGGTTTCTATAACGCGTCTTCTAGGGAGAGGTTTTCACGCCTTTATAAAAAATGCTTCGTTCTCCTCAACTGATGTGAGACCTCACAGTTTACGTGTAAACTCAACCAATGCAGGCTAGTTCTCTCACCTTGCTAACTGTGTACTCTAGTGCTGCAGTGCATATTCTATTATGGAGTTTTACCAAGAACAGAGTGGAACTAACATAGCTATTTGAAGTTCGAAACTCGCCTTAGTCAAGGTCTTTCTTCCAGACTGCGTATAAGATTTGTGGAAGAATCTTTTAAGTTTTCTGTAAAAGGACAGAAGATTCATTAAACCCCTTCATGAGAGAGAACTTAGAAATAAAAAGAATTCTTGTCAATGTCAACGATTCTCAATACCTTAGCAGATTCAATAAAGTAGCGCAACTCCCGTCTTGTTTGTTATCATTTTGTTCCCTCGTTTATTCATTTAATGCTTGGAATCACGAACCTCGTACTTAAGTTATCAGCTCTGATTTCAGGGACCAAGAAAGAAGATCCTGTTGGCATTGGAATCAAGAGTCTGAACCATGGAAAGTGAGTGGAGTAAACTCCTGTTCGCCAGTGTTTTATTTTATTATACCAGCTGTGATACTACTGTGAAGAACAAGTAGGGGCCGTCGGCCATTGTAACTCTGGTTTCCTCTTTTCACTTTTTTCTTTGGCTTCCATTTTTTCGCTGCTTGATGGTGAAGGACCTTAAAAATGTTTAGCTATGGATAGAAATATGGGATTCAGTATATATATATATAGCGGCTCAGCTGAGAGCAACTCTCTTTTGACTCACTTTCCATGCCCATCAGCGTTTGAGGTATTGAGGTCTCTCCTGCTTTTGTGGTGCCTTTCAGTGTTTCAATATTCCATACTTGTTATAAGCAGCACTGCAGAGTTTTTAGGCAATTTGAAATGTTAAAAACTAGTCATTTTGATATTTGTACTTCGAATTTTATTTCCTTTTCGTTGTATCATACTACTCGATGTCTAAATTTATTTTTTGTACTTTTAATTTCACTCTAAATTGGTCTCTATTGTTGAGTTATTGGTAACTTTTCTTCATAAAATTTTAAAATAATGTTTTTTTTTTCATCGTTGTTTAGTCAATTTTGACAAAGTTAGAAGAACCAAAATTGTTCCTTTATTTATTTAAAATTATGGATTTTTATGGACTTTAGAGGGTCGAAACTTCAAAGATCAAGTTCGACTCCGCTCTATTTCTTTACTTTCTCTAGTTTTTCTATCTTACTCCCGAACGCCGAACGGGTTTTCTAACAAATTTTTGATGCCATTGTTTTTGATGATCAACCAAACTTGACATATATGGAGATTAGGGATAACCGAAACTAAATATTCGAGCATTTTTTTGCTACTTGGATTGATTTATCCATCATACTTGCACGTGCATCATTAACCAATCTATTGAGATTGGAGAGCGGGAACTAATAGTGGAGATTGCTGCATTTCAATTAAAAGTGGGATTGATGCATTTTAGCATAAAAAAAACACCGTTAGCAAAACTAGTTAAAAAACCGACTTTTATAATTAATTTAGACCATGTTTGATAATCACCGACTTTTTTTTATTCTGGGTGAAGTAGTGGCTAAGCTTCTTGGTTCCCAGCCTTGGAAGTAATAAGAGTCACTTGAGCTCATTTTTTTTTTAATTATTTATTAAATTAGTATTTTTTAATTGGCCAAGATTGCAAATTTCTCGTCAAATAAATGATGGAATGAAAAATTGATATGAAACCAAAATTAAAATTTAAAGTGAAAATTGATAGGATTATTCGCCCCCCGTTATTGAGAGGAAATAGTTGATTTCCAACAACAAAGCTTCTATGAATTGGGTGCCCCACTGAATCCCCCGAGCTTCCGTCTGATTCAGCAATGGCGGAAATCTCAGAACCTTCGAACCCGCCACTAGCCCACTCCGGATTATCGGATGCACGACTTGAACAGCCCGCTTTCGACCCCAATACCATGCGGAAAACTAAGCCTGGCTTCAAGCGTCTAATTCTTACCATCTCCGTTTTCTCCTCTTTCCTCTTAGGTCCTCTCTCTCTCTCTGTTCGAGCAGATGTGATTGTTACTATCTCATGGAGTTTATGATTCATTGGTTTTTTTTTTTTTTTTTTCTTTTGCAGGTCTTCCATTTCTATGGAAATCCGTCGAAATCTACCGCGCGCCACTTCCGTTCATGGACATAGATGCCCTCTCTTCTCAATTAGAATCCACACCATTGCAATTTCCTTGTAGTTTCCGGGTCATTTATGTTGGATTTGATTCCATTGCCCCTCGAGTCTCAGCCGAGAAGCTAAAATCGTCTATCCTCGATGAGATTACTGAATTGTCTTCTAAATCTTCACTTTGTGGCAGTTGCAACAACAACTACGCTGTCTCTGTGGTTATAGAGTCGGGTTCTGATTGCTCACAGACACGCACTGACGCATCCTCGTGTACGTGGCGGTGTGGAGCTCTCAGTGCTTCTGATTTTGCTGTTTCTTTGGAAAATGGCGATGATAGTGCCGATGATTTCTTGGAGGTTGCTCTGGGAGGTTGTTCGAGGTCAGCTTCTGGTGGGAGAGGTTATAGTGTAGTGGTGATGAACAGGGACGAGAATGTGGAGGTCACCATCGGAAAATATCGCCATGCTTGGATTGTTGGGAGGATTTCGGAGATGGAAGCAATACCGAAAATAGCGGAAATTTTTGTGAAGTTGTTTGGTAATGGTGGAAGGGAGGAGGGATTAATTCCTGGCGAGTTCATGCCTGTTGGTGCTGATGGAAAGATTTTTCTTTCTTTTAATTTGTTGAATGCAGATCCAGATGATTGGATATATGACTGGTATGTGGCTCTCTTTACTACCTTCTTGCAGTATCACATTGAAGTTACTCTTTAGGCCTGTTATGGTTATGGTTTTTGGAATGGCTTCAGTGTTGAATAGTAACTCTGATTAGATTGTAAGAATTTTGCCAATTTTTGCTCACGGTTCTTGAGGAACATTTCAGATGGCCTTAGCGGCGTCTATGCAGATTGCAACTTGATTCTGTGTTAAACCTGAGAAAACTATAGCTTGTATAATGATTTTGAATTGACTTCTTGATGATTACAGTCCATTCCAACTTAGAAGTTTTAATGGTAAATGTGCGATCCCATATCGATTGGAGAGGGGAACGAAACATTCTTTATAAGGGTGTGGAAACCTCTCCCTAGCAAACACATTTTAAAAGCCTTGAGAGGAACCCCAAAAAGGAAAATTCAAAGAGGACATATTTGCTAGCGAAGCGGTGGGGTTTGGGAAGGCAGAGAAACATGAAGATGCATACACTCTCAAACCTCACCAATCTCCCCTCCCAAACACTTAAAAGTTATTTTTAGTCTCAACTTATAAAAATTCTAATATCAGAGACTTAATTGATCTAATATCAGAGACTGCTTAAGATATTTATAATTTCTGCCATTAACAATTACATACTGAATTATTCTAAACTTTTGAACATTGTTTTTGCAGTCTATCTATTATGATTCTCTGTTGTTTTGTAGGGACTTTCAGACAGTAGATGAAGTTCTATTGAAACCTTTAATCAAGGAATTAGCACCTGTAGCAAATGTCTCGGTCGAGAGTCAGGTGTGATGTTTCCCATTGAATGCTTTATAGTCACTTCATTTACTATCTTTTTTTTTTTCAGTTCATTCATCGTCTTCCAGAAACCTTGAAAATACATTTAAAGGCATTCAACTAATCCAATTGCTGATCACTGACCAGGTTTTATATCATACGCCAACTTCCTCCTTTTCTTACTGGGATGACGAGCAGGAGAGCTACATCTTCAATACTAAAGATCTTCCCTTTTTTGTACGTATATTCTTTAAATTTATAATTTTATGAATTCCTAGATATTTGTAGGTGACTTAATCCCTCCTGCTACCAGGGTCAACATTTTAGTTATCATCTGTCTCTATTTTGTTTACTTGCTTTGTCTGTTTCATACACTACACACGGTTAGGCCATTTGTTCACACTTCATCCAGTTAAGAGTTCTAGGACTTTGGTCTAATTCTACTTTTGATTTAATTTTTATTTTTTTAACATATTGTCTTATTTCTTAAAATCTAATAGGTGAATTCAAACGAGTGGCATTTGGATACTTCTATTGCAGCAGGCGGGAGGTCAAAGATATTGCATTTTGTGATGTACAATCTTTAACTCGTATCATTCTTCTTCTTTTTTTAAATAAAATTTTTAAGAAATTTTAGACTCTAGTAAGAGATGTTGAGAAGGTTCACCATCCCTCGAGTCTGCACTATTATATAAACATTACTTGTCTGATAACTTGGAAACCAATTAGTTTTCTTTTTGGCCTCTGGTAATCAAGTATTTGTCAGAATGCTAGAGGCGTTGGATAAAGATTGGGATGTCTCTCTAAGTAGTTATTTATGATTTCAACTTGTTTAGAGCGTTTTGTGTTGATTGTAACTTAGTTACTTTAAATGAGTTGGAGGAAGTTTAGTGGGAAAGTAGGTTGTATTTTCTGTCAGTAGCACTTGAGGGAAACAATAGCCCTATCAAATTGGCTATAAATGACTATGATAAGAATGCCTTTAAGGTGGAATTAGGGCATATTAATAATTAGACGGGGAGTTTTGCTATAATATTTGGTTATAAATAGAGGAAGTGGTAAAGGAAGAAATTAGAGAATTGTTTCGACGATTGTAGGCTTGAGTTGGTATACTTGAGAGACGGTCCATTCTTGTAATTGCTTTGGGATTTTGTTCGTGGGCCTGTTTTTTGTATGCTCTGGTATACTCTTTCATTTCTCTTAATGAAAGCTCGGTTTCTTATTAAAAAAAAAAAAAGTTTAATCAAGAGAGGAAAATTCCAGGTACCTCAAATACTTGGGTTATCTTGTAGCTTTTATCTCTTCTAATTCTGTTTAGGTTCTATCAGACTAGTTTTTTATTTTCTTCTTGAAGGCAATTTCTATCTTGCGAAGATATATTTCATTTTCATTTAGTGATACAGGTTATTGTTGGTTTGAATAGTTGAAGGAATATATTAGTGGCTTCAATATTTTAAAAATAAAAATCAATTAAGGATAATCTATGTTATTTTTTTGCATCTTATGGCATATTTGATTAACTTGGAAGTAGCTTGAAAGTACTTTCAATTTATGTGAGTTTTGTGGTAAAAAAATTGAAGTTCTGTTTCTGCCCATTATTATTGGTACATCCTAATCAAGTTTTGTTTCATTGTTAATTTTCTTTTTGTCAGATATATACCATCAGCAAGGGAGTGCCCCCTTCTTTTACAGCTTCCCGATGGCCATATTTCAGAAACAAATGGGTTTATATCTCCTGTATGACAATATTTTTCACGTTTAAGTATATATGATTTCCACTGTTGAACTTTTAAAATTTAAGTAAAAACGATGGCATCTTGCAGATGTGGGGAGGCGTAATTGTTTGGAACCCTAAAGGCTGCCTAGACCGTAAAAGCAAGCAACACCATAGGCAAATGATTTCTTATCCGGTAAGATGTTGATATTATGTTACAAACTTTTGGTATTCTATCTAATTTTCTGTTGATTGATCATTCATATTCTGGAACAGGAGTTGGAGAAAATTGTTGAAGTGTTCCTGGGGCAGTTTCGGCAGCTTTTTGGTCTGAAGTCCGATCCTCAACATGTTGGTCTATCGGGCACATTCAATATTTTAACTAGCGAGAAAGGCTTTACAAAATGGTGAGCAAAAGATCTGTTTAGTCACCTTTTAGGTTCTAATAAGTTTTAGGTTCAATCCTTGCCATCAAAACTGTTGATGAAAAGGCGACTTATTTTCTTCTTCTGTTACTACTGTAAAACTTTTAAATTTTAAGGACCAGTTTGAAAACAAGGGTGAACTTAGGGATCAAAACTATGTTTTGACCCATTTTTTATATTGAATTTGTCAGCTATTATCTCAATAATTGCATTATTTGGGCCCTTGATGGTGATATTCTGATATCATATTTTTGTTGCAAACTAACTATATTTTGTTATCGGAGTTCAAGTTTTTCCAATGCACACAAACTGACCTCTTGAAACTTTTTTGAATTTTTTAGCCTTGCATAACAAATGAAATAATATTGTCCATATATATGTAGTCCACAATATTTTTTTATGTCAAATGAAGCCATTGATATGGTTGATCCATCTTGTAGGGAAATTGATTTTCTGTCAAGGCAGCATTCATGTTTTAATCTTCATTCTTGTGCTTCATCCCTTGGATCTCTTTCCAGATTGGTACGTATTGAATGCTTGGTTTAGTTCAAAGTCGGATCTATTGGCTAATGGGAAAATGGTTTTTGGTCCCTTTCTTGGTCAAGTTTTGAGTTACTTTATTGTGCAGGTTCAATCATTGCCGAGAATGATTATCCTGGATGAGATTGGAAAACAGGTACTGCTATATCTTGTTTGGAAATCTTTTCAACGTTTCTCTTTTCTAGATTTATTGGTTTACTTGTGCTCAATTCTTTTACTTATCTCTTAGAGATTGGGCTTTCTATGTCATTGTCCAAATTTTGTTCTGTTGGTAGTCTGAGCGACAACCTTCCTGAAATCACTTTCTGAAATGCTTTTCTAGTAGTGTGATAGAATCCAAACAGAACCAAAATGATATTTAAATAGAAAAGGTAAAGATCTACAAGATAAACCAAGTAATTTGAGGAACTTGGACCCTCCCTCTCTTGAGATCACTCAAGTGCTAAACCAATGAAATCAAGGTCCTCCTTTTTCACGTCCTCTATTTATAACCAAATACCCCTCATGGCTATCTCCCCCAGCTGGTGCGTTTGTGTAAGGGTTGTAATGAATCTCAGAGCCACATTTTCCTCCAGTGCCCATTTGCTCGGCTTTTTCGGGACAGAATTCAATGGCCTCCACGTTTTCCTCCACATTTATTTTAGACATGGTCCTTTTTATCTACTATCTACATTTCGTGGTCTAACATGAGGCTTTAATCCCTACGTGTCTCAATCAGGTAAAATATTCTCTTAAGGCTGCAAACTTGGCCCAAAGAAATGCCTCCCTGGGAGTTTTTGATGCTGCAGCCAGTATGATCCTTCTCTAAACTCTCTGACATTTAGTATCTGAAGCTCGAATAGAATTTTTTAACTGTCATTCTGATGGAATTAATTAAAATCCTGAACTGAGTTCCTCTTCTTTATCAGTCTCTTCCAGGCAAGCAAGATCACTGGCAGAAGATGCGTTCTTTCACCCATCAATAATGTCAGTCAGCTATTTTTCATTTGAGCACTGCTTTGCTGTCTACTCGGTGAGATCATCACTGCCTATGCACTTATGTTTATAATATATTTGAATCTATAATTCATGTTAGGTTAAATTATGAATTTAGTCTATCTCGTTTGAGCATCATGTTGTTGTTGTTTCTGAACTTAATTTTTTTTTATTACGTCCCAAACTTCAGGTTATACTTTCTATTTAATCTCTAGACTCTATATTATGGGAATGTTGACATGATAATTCAACCAAAATTTGTATAATAGTCTAAATGGTATGAACTAAGTAGAAGTATAGGTTAAAGTTTAAGGATGTATTTAAACTTTTCAGAGTTCAATATGTTATAGATATAATGCTTGATTACATGGACACAATTTATAATTAATTAATCATCTTGGTATTGGTTGGGAGAAATTAAACTTCTCAGCAAGCTATTAACTGCTTTAATTTGCTCAAGTAAAATATACTTCTCAATAGACTGCAATGTAAAAAGCTGTATGTATACTTTCATGAATACTACATTTGTGCCGTTTAACCACAGGAATTGAACATTATTATTGATTTAGAAGACGTAAAGTTCATAAAAATGAAGCGATATTTTGGAACCCCGTTGTTATGATGCCTGCTTTTCTTTGGACAGCCTTTCTTCTTGCCAGTTGCTTTGCATGTAATTTTGGCTGCACTGAGAGAATGGAAAAGATACAAGCAAGAACACAAGAAGTATTTGGCTTTTTTGGCCAAACCAAACCAAAGCTGAGAGCTTAATCATAGTGAATTTGTGTTTGCTTAATCGGTTCTTACATTTTCCCTTGTAACTTAAGGAAGGCTTGTCAAGTTTAGAGGTAAACAAGTAGACATTGATAATATTTGTGGCATATCTTCAATAACATTCGTAGTTTTTATGTCTAACACGAAGGTTGATATTGTAAAAATCTTTGTTATTTATTTTAGTATCAGAATTTTGTTGAATGAAATCCATTGTTGACAATGGTTCTCTGGGTCTCAACTTCAAGGTATTCTTATACCTAATTCATGAATTTTAAAAGTTTCTATGAGATTTCACAAGGAAAGTGAACGAAACATTTTTTACAAGGGTGTGAGAATCTCTCTCTAGCAGGCATGTTTTAAAACTTTGAGTGGAAGCTCGAAAAGGGACTTTAGAAACGCGTTTTAAAAATTTTGAGGAGAAGCTCAAAGGGAAAAGTCCATAAAGGACAATATTTGCTAGCGGAGATCTTGACTATTACAGGTCATTTTTATCCTTCCCTTGCATGAGCTAACTAAGAACTAAGTGGTTATATAAATTTGTTTGGCCCACTAGCCAAGTCTAATATAGACTAGGCAAGCTAACATGGGTCGTAGCAAACCACAAATGTAAATTCTGGTTATTTCAAAACGAACTTTATTAACATGGTTGTCACTTGATGAACTACTTACTACTTACATATCAATTCATAATCGTAAATTATTTTGATTGATTCTATTTATATATAAAGGTCATAGGAAGTCACAAATGTAAATTCTTTATTTCGAAACTCTACTTAGCTTTAGACTCGACGAAGCATCCCTTATAAGAGTGAAAACTTCTCCTTATCAAGCGCGCATTGGTATCTATTAGTGGAGGTATGCCAGCGAGGATGCTGGCTCCCAAGGGGGTGGGTTTTTGAGATCCCACATTGGTATCGGTTGGAGAGGGGAACGAAGCATCCCTTATAAGTGCATGAAAACCTCTCTCTAGCAAACACGTTTTAAAACCTTCCTTACCATGACAAGTCTTTGTAAAATACTCACGATTAGAAGAAAAAAGAAGGCATTAAGAAACCCTCCTGGCCCAACCCTAGACACTCTAAGATCCTTTTACAAATCTCCTAGTCCCTGCGGAAGTAAGGAAAAAGAATTTCACGTTCTTCCTTTCGCTTTTGGGAAGGGAGGATTAAGAAAATCCAATTGATTGGAGCTTTCTCAACATGGGGGAACAGTCATATTCAAGAACGGAGGTTAGATTTTCAATTGAAAGCCAAGTCAAGGTTACTCGGTCCACGCCGAGTCGAGCAAACGAGTAATGGAGAACGGAAGAAAGGCGTGGAAGTAGTAAAAACGGGAGGTGCCAATATCAAACCCGGCGACCGGGTAAAAGCCACGTGGGGGACTTTAATAACAGAAGAAACGAAGACTTTTCAAATGCTACTTACAAAGCCAGAGAGATAGAAAGAAGAGTAGTAGTCAAACCTCACCAATGCCGCCAATCCATGGCCGATCATCTTCCCTCCCTAGAAACCCCAAATTCTCTCTCTAAAAACCCCAAAATTCTCTCTCTAAAAACCCTTCCGAGAAATTCTTGATTGAACCACAAAATCAAACCCAAAACCCCCCACATCTTCGTCTTTCCCATCCCTCTGTTCTTCTTCCATGGCGGTGAGCTATTCTATTTCTTCTTCTTGTTCTTCGATTTTTCCGGTTCTGTTTGCTTGGTTGCTGAGAAAATGAAAAAGGAAAAGAAAATTTGAAAGTTTCTATGATTTGATATTGTGGGTATTAACTTAAATCTGGAAATTATGTGCGATGCGATGGAGTTTCTCTGTTCTTTCTCTGTTCTTTCTCTGTTCTTCGATCTCACCTGTTGACTTTTGTCAAACTTTCTTGATGATTCATTCAAAGTTTGTGTAGTTTTGATTTGTAAAATGTGTTTTGTTGGAACAGCAGCGGCCACATGTTCCAGCTTTTGGGAACTGGGAAAGTGAAGGGAATGTTCCATACACAGTGTTCTTCGACAAGGCCAGAAAGGGCAGAGGCGGCGGACCAATCAGAAACCCCAACGATCCTGAGGAATATCCAGAAATGTTCGCCGCCGACAACACACCCAAAAAGGACGATTCTCCAGCTCCGGCGCCGATACCCACGACCCACGAGAGGAGGCAGAGCCGTGAATACGGCAGCTCCCCTGCCCACCGTGAAAATCCCAGCCGAAGACAGAGTGGAACAGAGTATAGCATCGACCGCTCGCCTCTCCACCGCCAGGCAAAGCCGTCGGGAAGAGAGAGCCCAATGGTGGAGAACAAGGGCTCCGATGGTGGCTATGGAAATCGCGGGAAATCTAGAACGAAGCCGCTTCAGGCGGAAGGGACGGCGGTGCCGAAATTTGGGTCGTGGGATGTGAACAATCCGGCGTCGGCGGACGGTTTTACTCACATATTTGGTGAAGTTCGGAAGGAGAAGTTGGGGCCGGGAACGCCGCCGCGGCAGCCGCATTCTTCTTCGCCGTACAACAATCTTAAAAACCCAAAAGCCGACAACAGCGCCAAGGTATTTAATTAATTAATTTTTTTTTTTTGTAAATTATAAAAAGAAAGTAAATAAAAAATACCGAAAATTAAAATATTTTCCCCCCTAATTTTTGGTGTCAGGGATGCCGCTGCTTTCCATGGCTAAGTAAATAAGTTTGAACTATGTGGGCTTTTACTGTGGGCTCTGTTTATGAACTGTGTGGGCTTTTACTGTACATATTGGGCTCTGTTTATGATCTATGGGCTTTTACTGTGGGCTCTGTTTATAGACTGCGTGGGCTTTTACTTTGCAGATTGGGCTCTGTGTTATGATCTATGGGCTTTTACTGTGGGCTCTATTTATAGACTGCGTGGGCTTTTACTGTGCAGACTGGGCTCTGTTTATGAACTGTGTGGGCTTTACTGTGCATATTGGGCTCTGTTTATGAACTATGGGCTTTTACCGTGGGCTCAGTTTATAGACTTCGTGGGCTTTTACTGTGCAGACTGGGCTCTGTTTATGAACTGTGTGGGCTTTTTTGTATTTATTTTTATATATAAATTTCCTTTTTCTTTTTTCTTTTTTCTTTTTTGGCTCATGTAAGCAAATATAAGTTTCAAAATTTTGAAAAAAAATACACTTATTATTATTATTATTATTTATGTCTTGTGTTATACTCATTTGCAACTATTATTGCCTTTTCATGTAAGAAATGAAGTAATATTACAATTTAAATTAATTAAGTTTAACATATAAATTATATAATAGTATAAAATAATAATTATATAACATGATAATTAATTAATTGACAATAGTGCTTCAAAATTGAATTTCTAAATTTACTCCATTACACATTAAAAATATAGAATAAAACTCTAATGTTGTGAAATTATTTATTTTTTAAAATTACAATTATGTAAAAAAAACGATTTTAAAATATCCGGTTCGAACTTTACCAAGAACGACGATCCCATCGCCACCGTCCAATTATTGTTAAAATGAGAACGAATGTCGAGGAACATTTCTCCTCCGGTTCGAACTTTACCAAGAAAGAGGATCCCATCGTCACCGTCCAATGATTGTTAAAATGAGAAGGAATGTAGAGGAACATTTCTCCTCCGGTTCTTCATTTCAATGTTAAGCGCCAAATTTTCGCGGTAGCCGAAAAAAATTTAAACCATTTTGATTTAGAAAGACAAAGCCGAAGCTTCGATCTTTTGAAACTTTCGAACCATTTCTAAATCTCAATCTTCAAATCCCTCTCTTTTTCTCTCTTCCACTTTCAAGTATATTTCAATTTCATCTTCCAATCTCTTCAAGAAACTGATTCGGTTAGTATTCGATGCGATTTTGAAACTGTTGTCTGGATTTTGTAGTTCTGCAGTTAAATTTTGTTTCTGTTTGTTTCTGGATGTTCGATTGAAGGGATTATGGTGAGGGAACAACGAGTTGAATCGTTTTATGCTAAACTTCGTGAATCTGTGACGGCTTCTTCTTTGTCTCCTCTCCTTATTTTTCCTTCCACTTCTGATGTTGACTCGCTCTGTGCCTTGAAAATTATTTTTCAAGTTCTTGAATCTGATTCGATTCGATACGCTTGTTATCCCGTGTCTTCTTTTCAAGAAATCCATAAACATGCTGGTCCTAGTTTGAGTTCGTCATCTGCCGATCCGATTTCGATCCTCTTGATTAATTGGGGATGCCATCGAGATCTTAGGAAGGTTTTGAGTTTAGGTCCGGCTGCTCATGTGTTCGTTGTTGATAGTCATCGTCCAATTCATCTTCATAATCTGAGCGATCAGAATGAGCAAGTGGTTGTTCTTTACACGAAAGACGACGAGCTCCAGGCTGACTTAGCTTATGATTTTGATGTCTCTGCATTGGCGAATGCGAGCGATTTGAACAGCGATGATGAGATTGATGAGGAATTGGATAGTGACGATGATAATGATAGCGAAAGTGACGAAGAAGATCGAGGTGGATCGAGGAAACGGAGGAGAGTTGATAAGGAAAATGAGGATGATCCTGTTCAGATTTTCAGGAAATTGAAAAGAGGATACTATTATATGGGTACCTTCCATGGTAGGCCTTCAGGGTGTTTGATGTATGATCTGTCTCATTCATTGAGGAAGAACACAAACGAATTATTATGGCTGGCTTGTGTGTCGTTAACTGATCAGTTTGTTCATGAAAGATTAACGGATGAGAGGTACCAAGCTGGGGTTATGGAGCTTGAACAACACATAAACGGTTCAGGGAACTTGAATGCTGTAAACTCTGTTACACTTAAGGATGGCACCAAGATCCGAGCTCCTGAGGCATCAAGAATCACTTATGATGATGAACCAAGATTAATGCTCTTGCAGGAGTGGAGTTTGTTTGATTCAATGCTGTGTTCTTCATACATTGCTACCAAGTTAAAGACATGGAGTGACAATGGAATGAAGAAGCTCAAATTGCTTCTAGCACGCATGGGGTTTGCTCTTGTGGATTGCCAACAAAAGTTCCAATACATGAATCTCGAAGTGAAACGAAAAATGAAGGACGAATTCGAGCGATACCTGCCCGAATACGGCCTAAACGATTTCTACTACAGAAGTTTCTTGAGGTTACATGGTTATAGCTCAAAAGTGTCAGCAGCAGATGTGGTATATGGGGTCACTGCATTGCTTGAGTCCTTTGTGAAATCAGATGGGTCTAGTGCTTCCAAGAAGTTTGGAGTGGCTTATGATGCATTGTCATTGAGCAATCTTGATAAGCTCAAGGATGGAATGCAGCAGGCGATCAAGGTCCAGAGGTCAGTTCTTAGACAGGGGAGCTCTGCAATTACAAAGAGTGGTTGTATAAGAAGTGGGAGGAAGTTTCGTTGGGTGAAGCTTGAAGATTCTGTGGACACCAAATTTCTGGGCTATCCTCAAGCACTCACTAAGTTCTGCTACTTCATAATGGATGCTTTGCGAGAGAAAGGAGCTAGAATGAAGCCATTGCTATGTGCTTGTGTGTCTCAAGAGCTGAACAAAGTATTGATCATTGGTGTTTGCGGGAAGCCTCGGCTTGGGGCGTTTCGAGGCAATGCATTTGGGAGAGCGTTTCGAAACGCTGCGGAGGAAATCAGCGCGGAGTTTTTCCACGAGATGTTTGAATCCTCGTGGATTCTTCTTGATGCAACTTCAGTTAACTCATTCATGGTCAGATTGACTGAGAAGCTCTAACGTATGTTGTTTATTTCCATTTCTATGGCATATCTGTGAAGAAGATTTCAAGAACTGATGTGCCTTGCTAGATCAATTAGATGAATTATAATGACCCCCACATCTTAACATCTATTGTAGTGATACAAGTTAGCCTTTATGTAACTTCATCTTTGCAAGGTTATTGCACTTTAGTTTTGCATGGAGACTTTGGTCAAACATGATTATCCGGTCCTATTGATGTCAACTATAGAGCTTGTACTCAAATAAAAAAGGTGGATGTCGGGATGATTTAATCATCCCGACATCCACCTTTTTTATTTATCTTGATTTTAACTTATTAGATTCAGTAGCATCTAGTAGAATGCACACACCCAAGACATTTCACTAGAGAGATTAGCCAGATTAGTGGGATAGAATTTGGCTTTGCTTCAACCTCGTGAGAAATGATTGTACTAGTGGCAAAAGAGATCTCAGTCTCAAGAGGTACCATATCATAAGTGTGACGAAAACGAACATGACAAGGTAAGTTGCTAGACACATCATAATGGAGATATTTTGGTTGGTTCATAGGATCAAAATCGATCCAAAGAACCAACCGAGAAAAATTAATGGTTTAAACATTAATAGTCTCAGAAAGGCTGCAGATCCTTGGTTCTTGTAGCCTGCTAACAAACAAATTCTCACATCACAACACAAAAAGAGACTTTTCAAGGGGGGAAGAAAAATAAGTTCTAATGTGTTTGAGATATTGTTCTATCAAAATCACATACATTCAACTTGCTGACTCTATTAGAGACTGATTCTAGACTGACTCCACACTCAACATTTACTACAGTGTACCAACAGTTGACAAGAACTCAATAGCAAAATTTGAGAGGAAATGATAGTGTTAGTGGAAAAAAGAAAGCAAAAATGGGATCCCAAATACAACATCATATGGATAAGAACAGTACATTACCCTCATCTCTGTTGTTTCTTTCTCCACTGGGTGCGCCCTCGGTTGATTTCGAGTCCATCGCTTGATAATCTTAGTAAATGCAGAAACTGACGGTCGTCTTGTTTGTCACTGGAAATGTAACCATTTGTTCCACTAAGCTCTGAAACTGTTTTGCTGCCGTTCTCGACTTCCTCCACGCTCGTAAGAGAATCCACTACATCGTCTTGTTGGCATTCTCGTCTGTAGTCTAATGTGATTGTCTGAAGTTCATGGCTGTTGATGATTTCTTGAGGCATACTCTGTCATAGAGTCATCATCATATATCATGATATTATTAAGTCACTATGGAATCTCATGAATCAAATCAACTATTAAGCAGATAGACTATGATATGAAATCGTGTTGTGGTCTCCATGTTATGTCGTATATAGATATGTCTGTGCTAGTTCACTATTTTCTTAAGACAGTTTAAAATACTGTCCTGATAAGGATTGTGTAACCTTATGTTTTATCACCATAAAGAAAACCATTACTCCTGACCATTGTAGTATTTTAAGGAATTCTAAAGAGAAGGATCAGAACTTTTGGGGGATTATTTTTGCACTGCAGCAGAAAAGAAAAAGAAATTGAGAAAATTGGAACAAGTGTACGAACCTCCAGAACCCATCCAATGTAGGTGACGTTATTGACATGCTGATTCATGTCCAAATCTGCTCTCCTAGGCTGAAATAAAAAGCACTTTCAAAACCTGGAAGAATGGTAAAAGTTTGAACCTAATGTCTTTACAATCTTACCATTAGTCCAATTCTGGAATAGTGACCAGGGTCTTCCAGTTTCGGAATTTTCTTCAGGCTACTACTATTCTCCTCATGAAAAGCTAGCCTGGACAAAAGCAATAGAAAGCCGATTATCATACAAGTGATTTTCTTTAGAAGGGTTTTCCATAGAATGCCTCACTAAATAATTATGGATTTATAAGGTAAGAAGAGTTTGTGAATTTTAGGATAAAAGAAAGTAATGACTAATTAGTACTAGGCTAACATGCATTAACTCCATTCTAATTAACCTAACCATGTCATGTTGCAAGACAGACATGCATAGCAATTTTTACTTAACGATAGTATTGGAGGAGAAAGGCACCTACCTGAGCTCTTGTGGACAATAAACCAAATATTCATCACGAACATCATCGCTAACTTTCTGAAGCCGTCTAGTGTCTTGGTTCATCATCACCCACTTACTAAAAACATTAACAAGAAAGCCATCAGGTAGAATACAAACAACGTCCAGTAATGCACAAAATGACAGTACGAAAAAGAACAAGAATGAGCATAGTTGTACTTGAGGACAAGCAGAATAGTATTGGTGACACAAAAAAGTGCAATTCTCCCGAAGAGGTAATTTAAGGGCAAATATGAATAAGAAAGTTGGATTGTCAGCTTTCCTCAGCTGTAAAAATTGAGGTTCTAAATGTAGGCTTGAGACAAAATTTTATTGTTTATTTTCAGGGCAAAATCATCTCTAGAAAGATGAATTCGGAGGTGATATGGTGAAAATTGATTAAAAAATAGAACTTTAAAAGACAAAAGACACTTCAGTGATGATTTACACTCCACTACTCATTATATGAGTTTCTTATCAGCTTAAAGTGTCATCTAAGTGTTAAGATGTAGCTCTTTAGGAAGGGTTTTGGATGACCAAAGGCTTGTGAAGATACGTCTTAGATTGTCAAAAATACTTGTAGGACACTAGAACCTAAATAGGCAGCCACCATAGATTAGACTGAGTGCCCATATAGTCTACTGTCTTCTTTCAACTGTACAATGTTGGTGTTGTAAATATAGGCCAAAAGTATCCTCCTCTAAATTCAGTCAATTCTATAGACGTTCCAATACTTCGACAAGATTTATACTTTTTCATTTTCAGGACAAAAGTATCTCTATAGAGAAGAATCTGGAGCCAAAATGATGGAAGTTAGATCGAACAATAAAATGTTGAAAGATAGGGAACAAAAAGTTGAGGATAGAATGTAAGATCAGGCTTTCGGCATGTTTCTTCCCAAGAATCCTGTAATTATTTTATTCTTGTAAAATTACAAATTTAGTCCCTAAAATTTGATGCCACTTAGTTCTTGAAATTTACACAGTCCTAGCTACGTCCTCAGAGTTACGATCTTGATTTTAATTATTTTGTGCCACCACCACTATGACTTAAATGTTGATGTGATATCCAACCAATGATGATTTAGCACTACATGCCATAAGTATCATTGTGAGACATAAAGGGTTGCTAGACACTGGAAAACTATATTTACGCCTCCATATCCCAAAATTTGGACATTGAAGTAACACGAGACTGACCTGGAGAAATGAACTTGTACCCTTGCCTACCTAGCATGCAGCATACTATTGGGTTGTTATTATAATAGAGTATATGCAAAATGAGGACTAAACAGCATGTTCTCTCGTACACTCTTGAACTTGAGAAATTTGAAAAATTAGTGTGTTATTTAGACCAGTGGGAGTGTACTGCACAAGATTTCCCATAAATAAAATAGACTGCTCGTAATTTGGGCTTTTACTGGCTAGAAGTTTATTCCTAAGAGTGGAGAAAAGAACACATACGGTATGTGTGTTCATATGCGATGATTATTTTTAACAAGTCCATCTCATACAACTGGATACGACACCATGCAACTCATTATCAGACCAGGATTTTTTTATTGGGCTATGGCAACCACAACAAGAGCTAGAACAATTGTGCATAAATAGGGGTAAAACTTGCTTTATCCCTGGTGATTACTAGTGTTTACATGGTCAAGGCCAGATTCAGCATCTCCCAACAGCAGCGAAGAGCTAGAGGTAAACTTTAGTGGAATTCTATCATTTTTTCGTCTTTCCTCAAGTGGATCACTTCCAACGGCTATTATATCAAGGCTAAACAATTATATACACTTAAGTATAAAAGTATCTGAAGCTCTGCTTACAAAGTTAAGAATTGATTTTGACATGAATAAAGACTGTGGTACCTTGATTTAGACAATGTTTAACCAAACCAAAAATTAGCAGGCCCAACAATTAAAATTCTCCTTCATCCTTAATGATAAACGTGTAGGATAATTTCCATCAACAGTAACTATAATGAGCTTGGACAATAAGTACGACGAAAAAGATAAACATCAAGGCTTGGAAAGTGCTCATATCTAAACTTGCTGAAGCACACCCTAATCATTAGCTACATATCTTTCCAATCTTTCGAGGATGGCGTAAGGTTAGAACTCTCCAACAGCATGGACACACAATTTTATTTCTAAAACAGTAAATACAACATAGAATACTTCTCAATTTCCAGTTGCACTCATTCATCCTGAGAGACTACGAACATGAACCAAAATTTTTAGGTATGCAACAGACTGCAATTTCAATAAAGTATCAGTAAAATTCTAGAAAGCAACAATTTAAAGAATAAATAATCCAGAAAACAGATAGGGATAGCAGTTCATGCATATATATTGTATGCATAACTGATTTTGGAATGAGAAGGATGTTCGTAACTCCTGCAGTGTTTTGCTTTTCTTAGAAATTAATAATAGAAAAATTGTCAATTATGCACCTTGTTGCTCTTCCTATAACCTGACCATTTGCATAATCTTTAAGTATCCAATCTCGTCTAGTTCCGATTCTCCCTTCCCCTTGACACCATGTCTCAATTTCAACCACATCACTCCTACGCCAAATGACAATATGTAAATTAGTATTAGTATTAGTAAATAAGGGAAATTCAAAATAAAAAGAATTTGAAAGTCAAACTCAAAACAACTATAGAAGAAGAGACTCACCACGCAGGGTACTTGTAAATTTCAATGTGCATGCGTGCTGTTACCCATATGAGATGTAATTTCCTCATGGTGGGGGTTGTGGCGAAACCATCTGTGGAAAATCCAACACTCTGAGCATGGTTGCAACCAACCTCCTGCACGAAGAATTCATCATAGGCAAACTCTATTCATTTATAGTGTGAGATCTTTGAGTTATTATTATTGAACTTGATGCAATAATGATACAGTCTGAGTGAGATTCTAAAAGAGAAAATAGAATTAAGAAAGACGCATGTGAATGCACATGGGAGAGATGAGAGGATTTTGTCCGTTTGAGTTTTTGGAAGAAAAGAACACGTGCATCCATGAAATGCCGAAAAAACTACGGAAAGGAATAAAGCAGAGAAAAATAAAGATAACCAAGTGGCAAAAAGTTGAACAAGTAAACATGCAGCACGACCGTTCATGTTCCTCAAAAACATCAATAGAACATTCCAATTAATGAAGCAACGAAATCCGACTAATAAATGAGCTAATCAACTGAGGCATGAGTAACATGTAATAGATCCAGAGAGTAAGAAATCAGATGAAAGTGACCAAAATCGAAACAATTCCGACAAATTTACCTGCAACAGATTAGCAATAGTTTCAACAGTAGCGGTCTTGTTGATTCCAACCTCGTAACACCGCACTATGAATTTCTCCTTATAAGAAAATCCGTCTTCTGCCAAGCTTCCGAGCCGAAGCCGATCCGCCAAGCTACTAGAACCACTCAGAACGCTGGCTTCACCTCTATCGGAGACAACAGCAGCCACAACCGGAGTTTTGGTCACCGGAGAACATACGGAGGCGAAATTCCGGCGGCGGAAGGAGGAGAAGAGGCGTGTAGGAGGTGCAAGGAGTCTACATTGGGAAAGAACATGGATTTGGTCAGTCACATTGCAAGGGACCTTCAACATAGCTGAGAGAGGATAAAGGAAGGAGTGGAACTGGAGGTTGAACAGTTTCTCTCTCTAAAATTCTCTCTCTCTCTCTCTCTCTCTCCTTGATTTCGGGCTGGTTTTTTGTGGAAATACTGAGCGATGTCGATGGTACCGAGGAGATGGTGAAAGTACGATAATACCCTTCTGATTTTGTCGAAATTACGAAATTGCTATTATTCTGAATTCTGGTTGGTTGTAGTGACGTCGAGCAGCCAACTGTAAGCCGCAATATGTTAAATTTCCTTCCTAAGCCGTTGGTCTACTTTGCTTTCTAAAATTTTAAAATATCTATTAGGTCGGGTTCATATCTTACTCGATCTACACGTTTCATTATAAAAATAGCTAAATACGAGCTCACCTTCATAGTCACAAGTCCACCGTGGAGGGGCGTCAAGGAAGAAGAAGCATCACACTATCAGGGACGAGAGACAGTGCAACGAGCAGACCGTCATACATTGACATCTCTACATAGAACTCGCTTGGTCCTTTTCTGAACGGCCACGCTGCAACTTTCTTAGTCCATAAGGCTGTCGATTATGCAAATACTTCTACCATGTCTTAGAGGGCAGTTGTTGCATCTAAGTTGGTCCAGGATTGATTCTCAGGTTTCGTCGTACTCTCCTCCATCGTTGGCTCAATGGATGTAGAATTCTTCATAGTCGACATTAAATTAACATCCAGGTCCATTACAGTACCATGTCATTTAGAGTCTGTGTTTTTGCCCTGTTGCTCTATCTTCCCGTATACGACGAGACGACTAGGTCAGAAAATCACGGAAATGACTTGTTACGGAGACTGAGAGTAGCTTTTGTAGTTGAACTTACCGAGAATCTTAACCCATTTTAATTTTGGGGAATCGAGAATGTCCCTGAACCTCGTTTAGCTAACAAGGAGAAATTTCTTACTGCTTTTTCTCTATTTAAATGAGGATTCTCGAGTTGGAACTATTTTTTTTAGGGCTTCAAGTTAAATAAATCTCGAGAGCTTTCGAAGAACAACCATAAAAGATAAACTAAACAATTGGGTCAAATCTTAAAAGTTTTAATGAATTAATTAAAAGGAAACGAATCAAATTGAAAACTTTTGTTTATCCTCAAATTTGTGTGTGTGTGTGTGTGGTTGCTTCAAGTTCTTGAGATCCACAAAAAAGCCAAACGAAATGGCCCATCGATCCATCAACCATTCACATAAACATTCCGCGCCCCCTGCACCGCTCTCTGCCGCAACTTTTCCATCATTCCCATAACCTTTTTTGCCCTTTTTCGACGGAATCTTATTCTCTGTGGCGCCATTAAAGCGCCATTCTCTTTTCCCATAGCGATCTCTCAACAACAAGATCAGAAGATCCTTGTGTACTTGGGTGGGCTGAGAGCTCATGAAGCAATCAGGATCTCATTAGTTTCTTAGAATTTCTCTTACACAAGCCCTTACACTCACTTAGTTCATTCAATTTTCATTGTTTCCCCTTTTAGGGCTTGTTTTTTTTTTTTTTTTTTTGTTTCTGAGGTGATTCCTGTATCTGGACGCATTGTCTTACCGATTCTTTTTTGATTTGTCGCTTTGTTTTCATAAATATAGCAATATTTCGTCGTTGCCCCAGTAGTGGTGTTCATTTGAGGAGTTGGGTATCCTGTTCGTGCGACGAGTCTTTCCTTCTACCCCTGATCTGATCTGAGTGTGGACAGTTTTTGGAGTTGGGTTTATTGTTTTTCCCCTTGTTTGGGATTTGGTGAAGATTTCTTGGCGGCAATGGACGCTTCCGGTGAAGAACTTTCAGATTTGGAGGTTGAGAATGAAGAGAATCATTGCGGGTTTGAGGAAGAACCTGAAACTATTGCTATAATGGATGCCGTGAAAGTTTTGTTGCAGGGTTTAGGGGAAGATATCAACCGAGAGGGCATCAGAAAGACCCCTTTCCGTGTGGCCAAGGCTCTTAGAGAAGGAACAAGAGGTGAGAATTGCCTTATTTCACAGCCTTCATTTTAGTAGTGCAAGCCTCTGAGAGGCATTAGTTTATTGAGAATTGTGAGTTTTGTCTGTTGTTTATGAGTTTGTATTGAAACTATCCATTTTGAAAAGTCTTTTAACTCTAGTTCTTTAGGACAAAAAGCCTATCAAACTGGCTTAAAATTGAAGTCTTATGCCAAATTTGAAGAATAGAATTCAATGGATTACTGCTACAAACTTGAAATTTCACAATTTTGATGATGATATTGACTGGGTTTGTCGTATTTGTGCATAGAAGTTTATAAGAATTCCAGGGTTTTTCTTGATGCATAGTTTGTTTCAGAACACATTCTGAGATTAGGTGTAACAGCCGGTCTTCCCTTCCAGATTTTAAAATAAAATACATCCTTTAGGGAGAGGTTTCCACACCCTCATACGAAATGTTTCGTTCCCCTATCCAACCAACGTGGGATCTCACAATCCACCCCCTTTGGGGCCGTCGCTGACACTCATCCCCTTCTCCAATCAATGTGGGACCCCCCAATCTACCCCCTTTGAGGCCCAGTGTCCTTGCAGACACACTGCCCTGTGTCCACCCCCCTTTGGGGCTTGGCCTTCTCGCTTGCATATCGCCTAGTGTCTAGCTCTTATACTATTTGTAACGGCCCAAGCACACCGTTAACAGATATTGTCATTTTTGGGCTTTCCCTTCTGAGCTTCCCCTCAAGATTTTATATGCGTCTTTTAAGGAGAGGTTTCCACACCCTTATAAGAAATGTTTTGTTCTCCTCTCCAACCAACATGGGATCTCACGTTAGGAAATTTGGAGATATTGGTTTTGAGAATTATCCTTATTTTGTCTCATTGTTACTGCATTGAATTTGTTCATGCTATGCTTGACTTGGCATATATCACCTGGATGGTTTCATACATTGAGTTTTGGTTCGTGAAATCGGATAATTGTTTAATGAAAATTTTCATCTCTTCATTCATTTACTTCACTGCAATTTGTATAACTGAATACAAATTTGTTTCAGGCTACCGCCAAACAGCGAAGGACATCATTCAAAGTGCTTTGTTCCCTGAAGCTGGACTACATAATAGTGTTGGTCAGGCTGGAGGTGCAGGTGGGATTGTGATTGTTCGAGATCTCGACTTCTTCTCGTACTGCGAGTCATGCTTGCTTCCATTTCAAGTGAAGTGTCATGTGGGTTATGTTCCATCTGGTCAGAGAGTCGTAGGGCTGAGCAAGCTCTTTCGAGTAGCAGACGTGTTTGCGAAGCGACTTCAAAAGCCTCAGCGTCTGGCTGATCAAATTTGTTCAGCTCTACACCATGCTATCAAGCCAGGAGGTGTTGCTGTTGTACTTAATTGTATGCACATCCATTTCCCCAGCTTGGAGTCGGTCTTTCTCGATTCGAAATCCTCGGGATGGATCAAGTTGCATGTTCAATCTGGTTCGGGAGCTTTTGAAAGCCAAGATGCTGATGCCTGGATGGACTTCTTCAGCCTTTTAAAACTTAGAGGCTCAGATCTGAGAAAAGCTTGTGCATCAAATGCTCAAGTTTGGTGCCCATCTCATTTTCCTTGTGCTTCTAAATTCTCGACCAAAATTGAATCGACTAACCCGAGAATGACCTCTGCTGTGACGTCGATTTTGAAGTCATTAGGTGAAGACCCATCAAGAAAGGAGCTTCTTGGAACACCTGGTCACTTTGTGAACTGGCTAATGAACTTCCAAAACTGTAATGTTGATATGAAGACGGATATGAAAAAGCTCAATGGCTTTGCTAATGGTAGAACTCATCTTGAACACGAGAACGGCAACCTCTCCGACAAACAGATTCAATCAGAGATCAATTTCTTGTTCTGGTCTCAATGTGAGCATCATTTACTCCCCTTTTATGGCGTCGTGCACATAGGATTCTTACGAGCTGATGGACTCGTTCCCTTTGAGAAATCACTTCTAAACTCGGTAATACTTTTTTATGGTTTGAAGCTTCAAGTTCAGGAGAGAATGACCAGACAGATAGCAGAGACAGTTTCATCATTAGTAGGAGCAGACGTGATAGTCGTTGTCGAGGCAAGTCATACCTGTATGATCTCAAGAGGAATCGAGAAGTTCGGTAGCACGACAGCTACAATTGCTGCACTCGGTTGGTTTTCATCCAACGCAGCTGCAAGAGCCATGTTCTTGCAGAGCATTCCAAAAGCTACCATTGGTGAACTGTAAGTTCAAGCTTATGACTATCCTCTTTTCATTTTTCGGGAGGTTTTTACTCGATGCCGTTGCACCGATATTGGCGCGGCTTCTTCCCGATACCTTTTTGCAATAAACTCTTGGGTCATGCCGAAAGCAGTTAGAAGTTCTACTCAAATTGATTAGTAGCAGCATACACATTTGGTTGGAAGCAAGATATATATATTTTGTGGGTCATCATCCCATTCATAGCCTATTGTAGTTGTTTTACAAAGGAATCCAAAAGGGATACCATTCATACTCTGTTTTGTGGGTTAGGAGGCCAGGAGTGATAGCATTTTACCAGTTTCCATAGCCAATTTTGGTGCAATTTCTACTCTAAGATGTATCTCAATAAAACCTATATGTATTCCAAACCACAATTTGTCTATCTCTTTCCCCTCTTGGGGTCTAGTTCTGTTTTCTAGACAGGGAAATGTTGTCTTTTGGACTGTAGTAGTTCGTCATCGACTTCGATAGCATCGTTATCTTTGGCTTTATTGAGGCATATCTAGTGTGTTCGAAGACTCTGAAGATACATTTTCTACGATATCGAGACAATAATAGTACTCATCTTTCTGACCGAAGAATTTGTTGGAGTTCATCATAGCAAGGAGTTGAAGTATGCCAGTAGTCTAGGCTACTATCCCGAGCTCAGGCTACCTCTTTCAACCTCTTTCAACACTCCTGGGGTCAAGTTCTTTTTGGAAAGGGAAATGTTCTCTTTTGGATCGTAATAGTTTGTCATCGACTTCCATAGCATCTTTATCTTTGGCTCTATTGAGGCATATTTGGTGTGCCTGAAGATTCTAAAGATATCCTTTATTACCCTATCGAAACAATACTAACACTTATCTTTCTAACCGAAGAATTTTTTGGAGTCCACCATAGCGGGGAGTTGAAGTATGCGAGAAGTCTAGGCTACACAGTGCTCCTGAGCTTAGGCTACCTCTTTCAAAGAAAGGAAAGACCATTCAAGAATTTTGTTAGCTCACGAGTTATGAATTTTAAAAAGTTTCTACGTTTGTTGATTCCCGTCTTTTCTTGTGAGACTTTTTTTTTTCTTTCTATCAAAAATTTAAATATCGAGTTTCAACCAAACAAATTATCAATCCATGACCATCTTAAAGTATTTTTTTTTTTTTTTTTTTTTGCACCAGATTCTGGCTACAATCATTCAAAAAATGCATGAACGCCGAGATTTTCATAAAAGAAAAGAGCAAACCCTAAATAGAACAATAGGACGATATGGGCATGCAAGGAAAGTAGCTTATTATTTATTATTTTCATTCTAATTATATGAATCAAATAAACTTGTTTCCTTCTATAGCAAATGGATTAGCCTATATAATGAATCATTTGCAGATGAATCAAAAATCATATACTCGGGGACTTCAAGAACCAAACCCAAATCAAGGGACAAGCAATATGAGCTCAACCTATATGAAAAAGAGGCATCTCAAAGCAGCAGCCTTCTTGCTTGGGCTGCTGGCTTCGGCACTGACTCAGCCATTGGCAATGGCACTCGGCATTGTGCCAATCCAAAAGTGGCGTGTTCATGTGGTTAATAGGCTGAATAATGCCACTTTGTTTGTGCATTGTAAGTCTAAAGATGATGATTTGGGATTCCATAACCTAGTTGGTATTGGCTCTGAGTTTCAATGGAGTTTTAAGAATAATCTTTGGGCAACA
This sequence comes from Cucurbita maxima, assembly GCF_002738345.1. Classification (NCBI taxonomy): domain Eukaryota; kingdom Viridiplantae; phylum Streptophyta; class Magnoliopsida; order Cucurbitales; family Cucurbitaceae; genus Cucurbita; species Cucurbita maxima. The sequence goes on along the minus strand of NW_019272040.1, from coordinate 2,438,892 downwards.
ACGTTGTTTTGGTGCTTACTAAGAAAGCCGAATGCTTACGTGTCTTTTGAAGCATTTTGGATTGAGAAGACACATATTTGGCTCAATTATAGGTGTTATGGTAGAAACTGCATTTGGACTGCTAAAGACGATGGAGTATACTTGAGAAACAATCCCGATGGTGTTGATGAGCGTGTTCATAAGTGGAAGGTAAAGTCTATTTTATTTGCTAAAGTTGTTCCGTGATATAAGATTTCGTGCATAGTTCTTAGGTTGACCATATTGACGTTGTTTTATCGTTTGAATTACCGATTATAACTTTTTGTTTATAAGTTGATTGTAGGACTTCTCATAATCCGTTTTACCAACGACCATAGCTCAAGAATATCACCAGACCATAAACAAGTCTACAAATGTTTGTCCAAACAAGCTTCAAAACAAGTCTACAAATGTTTGTCCAAACAAGCTTCAAAATCTTTGTCCTGGCATTCATTTGGTTCATGAAGTTTATCGTCTTCGAATTATAAAGCGGACTTGATCTTCATCTCCATTTGCTTCCCTTATAAAAACTATATATATTTTCACAAATTCATACATCTTCTACCTTCATTCTTATAAGATTTTGTGTTCATAAGAACTTACATGAAAAAGATTCAGTACATACAGGACTTGTAAACATTAAAATATGATGGACAAAAAAAAAAGGATAATCTCTAGTAGTTAATAATACATTTAGAAATACATAATTCACAACTATCATGCTGTATGATTCAATAACATGCCACACAATTCACAAGCCAAGAATAGCTTAAAGGACATCGTGTTCACCTACGGCTCCACGACGATTTTACCAGTGGCATGGCCGTCCATGCTTTTTGCCCAAGCATCCTCAGCGTTGCTGAGAGGATACCGTGAATCGATCACGGTCTTCAGCTTCTGTTCCTTGATCAAATTCACAAGATAGCACAGATTCTCACTCTTGAAAGACATCAACAATGGTACCAGCTGCTTCTTGGAGAAGGTAAGTTTCTTAAAGGCAGAAGATATCACGGTAAAAGGGTTTGGAGTAATGTCTATTACTTTACCATTAGGACTCAAGTTTGGTTCAAATACAGACCATGGGATCCCTGATGCACAATGAACCACTGCATCATACTTCTTACCTGATGGGCTCTTCAAGGCTGCCCCTTCTGGTGTTTTGTAGTCAATAACCTCATCTGCTCCTAATCTTTTCACAAACTCGATATTACGGGCACCACAAGTAGCTGTCACATGTGTGTTTCCCAACTTTGCTAGCTGAACAGCGTAATGTCCGACCCCACCAGATGCAGCAGTGATGAGAATGTTTGCTTGAGGGCCACTTCCATCAAGTTTGATCCCAGCAGCTTGGGTGAGAGCCTGGTGAGCTGTCAAAGCTGCGACAGGTAGGGAAGCACCGTCAGCTGCTGTTACTTCGGGAGGCCTATAAACTGTCTTCAACTCCTTTCCTACAGCGTATTCAGCAAGTCCACCTCCAGTCTATCATTGTAATAAAAAAATTTCGTAAGATGAACACTTCCGATAAAATGAATCAACAAAATATCATAGGATTCAAAATTGGTTCAAGTTTAATCGAATAGTAAGGTTGTTCTGACCCAATTGTTTCACAATTCAACAGTTTAGTTCAGAATGAAACTAATAGATCTCCTATTAAATGTGTGTATTGGCATAGGCGCGAGAGAAAGGAGGATGAGGAAAAATATGTTGTTATGAGTTAGTTCATAGGGTGGGACCCAAAATATAGTGAGTTTGAGTTGTGGTGTGGAGATTTATAATTTATAAGAGAGACCTGGAGGGGTACTTTTCTGGTTAGATTGTCTTAGAGGATTGTATTTGGGAGAGAAAGGAAGCTCTCTAAACCTTTCACTCAGATCTTCCCTCGACTCAGTACCTCTATTGATAAATAAATTCCTATTCTTATCAATATTGGTATCCGAGCAAGTTTGTGACTGGGAATGCCTACTTGAACGGAATCTCGAACAGAGACTATGGAAGGAAGAATGAATGAGTTGCGGAGCTTGATAGCAAAGGAGGTGGGTTCAACCCGTGAGACTATTAAGACACGGATGATGAATGAGCAGTTGCAAGAGCCTGACTGAGGCAATAAGGGAATGGAGGAGGTGTTTGTGCAGTTCGAAGGGATGAAGCAAACGGAGGAAATAGCCCTAGTGGGAAAGAAAGGGGTAAGAAACCCGGCAAAGGTGATGTAAGATTTAGGAAGGAATAGCAGAGAATTGAACCTGAGCAAACCGTTGGCACCAATGTTTGATCTTCGACTGAGGAAATTGGAGATTCTGGTTTTTGAAGGTGAAAATTCATATGGGTGGATCCAAGTCAAAAGTTATTTTGTGGTTAACAAATTGGCTGAATCAGAAAAACATGAAGTTGCAGTGTTGTGCAAGAATGGCTAGCCTTGAAATGGCATCGACAGGAGGTGTCAACAACCAATCAGAACCTGGAAATAATTTTGACGACATGTTCTTCAATGGTTTTAGCTAACGAATCAAGGTACGTTACAAGAACAATTTTTAACTTTGCGGCAGGATATGACGATGGAGGAATATTGTGATAGGCTTGAGGAATATTCCGGGTCATTGATGTTGCTAGATGACGATACCCTAGAAGAGAAGTTTAATGATGGGCTGAATGAAGATATAGAAGTGGAAATGAGGATAATTTACCTGTCGGGCTGACATTGCAAATGGAAATGGCCCAGAAGATTGAAGACAAGTTATTGCATCAGAAGGGGAAAGGGGATTCAAATTGATTAGGGTTCACAGATATCGTTCCAGTCGATGCCCCTGCCTCATTTGTGTTGGGTTTACATTAAATTCTTTGGATTGAAGGAATTAGGAAAGAGTCAACAGGACTGTACAAGAGGCTAACGGAATCGAAGTTGCAGAGTAGGAAGGAGAAAGTCATGATTTTATTTAATCAATTACCATCGTGTTCCTTGTTCAGTCGGGCAAAACTAACCGTACAAAAGGTGAATGATGACTTACAGCATGGCTACCAAAAGTTACAACTTTGTCCCCAGCTTTTAAGCTTTTGACTCCTGCTCCAACCTCTATGACTTCTCCAGCAATATCAGTACCTATTTCAAGTTTGTAAGGGAAATGAAGTAACAAAGAGAAGACAAATCAACTGTATATGTTTCCTAAAGAAAAATTGCAGGAATAAACAAAATCAGGGGTAAACAGATAGAACTTCCAGGAGGTCTTTACGCTAAATTTAAGATACCAGGTATATAGCCAAGGTTAAAGACAAATTTAGTTGAGAAGATTCTATTGCATTCTGCATCTATCTTGAAGCCGTATTTTATTTATAACAAAAATAAACATGAAAGCATGTTTTTGAAGAACAGAACAATTGTCTACTCAAAAAATTAGTTTCGACAGACTGTCCAAGTCTAGTTATAGATTTTAGAAAGGAAAAAAAAAAAAAAGTGTGTTCTTGTAATTGTTTTTAGAACTACCAACTACCATCAGTGGTCAAGAAGAGTTATGGAGAAGATAAAGGACTAAAAGAAAATAGTTTCAACTCATGGTGGTCACCTTCCTAGAATTTATTATCCTACAAGTTATATTGGAAACCAAACGTACTAGCATCAAGTGGTGGTCCTACAAGAATAGTCAAGGTGTGAGCAAGCTGGCTTGGACACTGGCGGATATAAAAAAAAACAGAGGAAAAGTTACTTGTAATATCAAGAAGATTTAAGAGTTCGGCAAGTCTTAATTGCTCTATGTCAGATGGTAACTGCTGCATATTCCAAGTTTGGTCAATCAGATTCATCAGCAAAATATTTGGTGCGTGAATAGTTTTTTTAAGGATGGAATTATCAATAGGCACACTAATCAAATGTACACAGTCTTAATTCCTAAAAACACAGGACCTTAGATAGCATCAGAAGCCTATATTTGATCTCCAAGATCCTTTTCGCAAAGATTGAGATGGGTACTTGATGTTGATTAAACTACCTATTTCAATAAAGGGGCGGCCAACTATGCAGCAGATAATTGATTGAAGAAACTAGATCAGATAATAAACTTCACTTGGTTAGGAGAGCTCTTTTTTTTAGTAGCTGATCCTTTTACGTATTTTGCTGATTCAAATTTAATTGAAGCATTTAAGGTAGAGAGAAACTCATCGCTAATTTAAGAATGACACAGTTGAGAGCTTTGTTCAGGTGAGATGGATACGTTGAAAAAAAATATATCCCCAATATTCTGTAAGTTTTTCCAGGAATTTGCCGGGGGGGGGGGGGGGGGGGGGGGGGGGGGGGGGGGGGGGGGGGGGGGGGGGGGGGGGGGGGGGGGGGGGGGGGGGGGGGGGGGGGGGGGGGGGGTAAAACCAATATTCTTCTTGTTTTATAATAAATGGAGATTTATCAAAGAAAGAAGCAGAGTAGCCAACAGTCTGGGGAGAGGAAACCCCCACCCAACAACCCACAAAAGAATGCCCTTCCAATCTAAAATAATCTTCAGAAAACTATAGTTATAAAAAATAAAAAAATAAAAAATCCGTGGTTTGAGCATCGCTGCACACAATATCAATATTCCTAATACTTCTAGTCCGTAATAACAATTTTAGACACATTTTTAATCCACGTAGACAACCTGGTGGAAAAGGTCAACAACATATTTAATGTTTTGGAAGTTTTTTCCAAAAAGTTTAGGCATAGAATCGATAATCATAAAGTTTTCTGGCAGATATACTATTTCAGGCACATTTTTAGTACAATTCAAAGCAACAAGAGGAAACTTATAAAAGGACCTAATTCTTTCACCATCAAATTAAATTGGAAGCTCTACATCCATGTTGGTGATTCGATCTTCTACAGACCCTAACTCAAATAATCAGATGGCCTTGATTTAGTGGGAGGGTTTGCCTCCAAACAAGTGTTAGCATGGGCGAAGAAACATCTCTCTTATTTTTCTTCTTTTCTCCTTGAAGACGAGGTGAATTTAGGGGATAGAGGTATTGATAGAAAGGATCCAATCTAGTTCACTTATACTGAGAAGAAATCATGTGAGCCGAAGTAGTATGAAGATTATTGCTAGGCATTAGTTAGCTAACAAGTCTATAAGTCATCCGTGTGCTTACATTTTTGTATTAGAGTACATTTTTTTATTAGCTAACAAGTCTGAAGATTTTTTAATTTTATATATGTATAATTCAAGTATGATATTCAAATTTTGAAAACCCACCTGCTCACTTCCGACTTTACCAACCCATGCCTAAACTTATTTCATTTAATACGTCGTACTTCAAGCTTTTAGAGCAAGAATTCAGGTCATACATCCATAACATCAACCATAAGTAAGTGAAGTACCAGGAATATGAGGGAACTTGCGAGGAAGAAAGGGACGTATCAGTCCCTTCTGAATTTTCCAATCAATTGGATTCAAACTAACTGCTTCCACTTTTACCAAAACCTCATCTGAGCTGGGTCTAGGAACAGGAACTGTCACATGCTGCAGGAAGATAGAGACACATCAAGTAAAATTCCAGTATACCATTGGTTTCTTATCTAAGAAAAATAAAATGCAAGAGAAGTTCCAGCATATTATCATAAAAGAAATAGGCTCACTGCTGTCAAAGAACTTAAAATGTAATCAACACCTTCCTAATCCTAGCCCAAGTTCTTCAACTTATAAAAGGGTGGTTTCTAACCGGTTTTAACCATTTTGGGGTTTCCAAAACATTAATGAAGAAGCGTAAGCGACTAGAGACTAAAAATAATAGCCAAAAAACATGTTTATTAGGGAAAATGAGTGTTGCAGTCATGGTGAATTACTTTGGAGATTCCCCGTTGACTTAAGCCATGCCTTCATCCATCGATATATCCAAAATTACATTCATATTCCTAAAAAACGAGTCAAAACCAAAAGATTTAAACACCCGATCAGCAGTAGATGTATTCAACCGCATATATTAAGCCGAAGACCGGAGTATTTCAAATTTCAATTGAGTTCAATGGCCTGGTTTGAATTTCTAGCTGCAACTTGAAATTACTAGTCAACGAATAATGCAAACAATCAAAAACAACTAAAAAAAAAGAAGAAATTACATAGCTTCATCGGAAAGAATCGTCCCTCGATAAAGTACCAATTATTAAATTTCGTTTGGAATTCCATGAGATAGAGAGGGAAACCGAAAAAAAAAAATCATTCAGAAAAAGATTTAAACGGACTAGCAATCAATAGAAGCAACAACAACAACATACATAAATCTAAACTAATTTGAAATCAAATAAGCAAGTAATAGGAGCGAGACAGGAGGAAGGATTAACCTTGAGAGCAGCTGATCCGCCGCCATAGGCTTCATACAGAACCGCATTCATGAGCTTCGAAGCCATGGCCACCGCAACCGACAATCGAAGGTTCTTGATTTGACGGAACTAAAGAATTTGATAAGATTTTTATTTTCATCCCTTCACCGATTTGCTAATTTGTTTTTCCCAAACCATTTCAAAAAGAATTTAATTTAAATATATTATTTAACTTAAAATTTTTTAATAAATATTTGTTTTTAATAAAATTAAAATATTGATGTATAAAATAATTATTTATTTAAGGTCTACCATTCAATTCTAATATTTTTTTTTTCAAAAAATGCATTCAAAATACTTTAAAAATAAATAATAGAAAAAACAATTATGAAATTAAATAAGCATTATTATAATAAATAATATATATATATATGTATATATATTATATATATATATATATATATATATATATATTATTGTAGGTCAGAAAAATTAATTTTATTTGAGTTATTGAGTTCAATTCTATCGAATCTTTTGAACCGACTTACGGTTTTAATAGTTCAAAATTTTTCGTTAATGAGTTATAGTAAATTTAATCATATCAACGTTATTTTAATATACACACCTGGTACAAGCCAAGTCCCTTCAATTCGACAACGAGAGTCGGTTATAGAATAGTCTTTTGGTCAACTTTTCAGTTCTTTCAGACTTTCTGGCCGGTAGGCTTTATAACGAACCTACTTTGCTGACACGGTGGATATGAAAGATCCCTACATTCCGACTTCCAAAGGCGATCCTAAGGGAAGACGAATGAAAGGGATAAGGCTGAAACCCCGGGACCATTGGCTTCCGCCAACAGTGGAAAAGAGATTGTAATAATTTCAGTTTTATCGATCACAGAATCCATTGACAGTATAATGAATTTATTATTTGTGTCATCTAATTTCTTCTTCAACTGATCGAGCCATTTGTAAGTGACTAGCTCGGAATATTCGAGTAGAGAACGAGAAACCCTTATCATAACCCAAAAAAAAAAAAACGTAACAATTGCTAACCGGACTCCACCAAAAAATTTAGCATCAAAATCTCGTATATTCTTTATAGAAAAATATAATGAAGTTTCTCGTTCAAGATTGCTGCGAAATCTATGAGAGCAAATGAAATTAGAATCTCCCGTGGTCCAAGTCAATGGATACTAGATTTGTGGTTGAGTCTCGAGCATACTAAATCATTTTGTTTTTTTTTTTGTCTTGTTCACATAACTACGTCTCTTACTGACACAGTGAATAAGGTGTCTCGAGCATGCCAAATATACATTTACTTTAATGTTAGAAAATTAATTATTTAAGAATTTTTTATTAAACTATAATTATTAAATTATAATTTAATCGATTTTTTAATTAGATAACCTCGGATCCAATTAGAAACAATGACAACTTTGTTGTCGCTTTTTCCTTGTGGATAAGCGTTGTTTTTTACTGTAAGCCAGGCTGTAATTGATATAATTAAATAACAAATGTACATTAAAAAAATATCTTGGAATCTTTTTTTTTTTTTTTTTTACCATAAAAATATAGAAAAGCTAAATTATTATAATTTGAAATAAAAAAAATTAAATTCCAACATGTTTTTTTTTTAATTAAATAAGTTTACAAAATAATGGCTGACGTCTTGAGGCTATGAACAATGTCTATTTGTTTATATATTTATTACTAATTTTATTTTATTTATCTAAACAAAATAGAACAATAATATTTATTGTAATTAATTGATTAAAAAAAACCAATCATTTATGAGATACTTTAAATATTCAATTTTATTTAAAATCAGATATTTTTAATGATTTAGTCAAAATAGAGAGAAAAAAGGACAGCCAATATAAAATATCTATATTTATACATAAAAATAGAACCGAGTGTGAAAAGTCAAAAAAACCATTGAAGAAGTTAATTAGAGGTGTATTTTGTAAGGATAAATTGGGAATACAAAAACGAATAATATCTCGAATGGGTGATACGTATACCACACGTGTGGGGCCATACTACAAGCCGATAAGACGAGATGATAACGATAAGTCGATAAGCCGATAAGCCGATAAGCCGATAAGCCCTTTCACCAAACCCATTTTCTTTATTTAATTAATTATTTATTTTCTCAAAAAAAAAGAAAAATAATAAAAGGAAAAAGAAAAAGAAAAAGATCTTCCGCCTTCCGCGGTCGCTTCAATTATTAGTAATTAAATTAAAAAGAAAAGAAGAAAAATCGGATAAGGAAGCGGAATTCAGTTGAAAATTGAAGTGCGCGTCTATAAAAGCTCCCCATGCACCCTTCCGTATTGTAACTTTTCTCCATCTCCACTCCCATTCTCAGCCCTATCCATTTTACTCTCTCTCTGTTCTACCTCTCTGAACTTATCCTCTCTCCTTTTTTTTGCAGAGCTTCAATATTCCTGTTGAATGGACCATTGTCTCCCTTTCCATAAATCCTTCCCTCTCAAATCTTTTCCTTCTTCGATTCCCAAATCCAAGCCGCATCCCTTTTCCTCTTCAGATTTCTCCATCAGGTCCAGGTTCAGGTCCAGGACCAAGCCGAACTCCTTGCTCGTTCTTGCAAGTGCTGGAGCTAGTCACTGCGAGTTCGGTAGTTTGAATACTCCTTTGGACCCGAGGTCGTCGGCCGGGAAACATCTCAGTAGAGTTTTGCAGAACTATAGGCAGTTGTTCCATGTTTCCGTTGAGGATGAGTTGAAGCGCTTAGCTCATGATCGTGATGCTGCTCTTAATCGTATGGTTCTCGCCTCTGACTCCGATGAAGCCTTGCTGCATAGGTTTGTGTTTTTTCTCCTTTCGGATTTTTTGTTTTTGTATCTGAGTTCGACTTGTTTTGAATTCAAATGGTTTGGATCTTGTGTTTTTGGATATGAATGAAAAATCTTCCTGGCATGAGGATGTCTGTTGCGTTATTGGATTGAATACGATCTCGGTATATAGCCTTTTTTTTTTTTTTTTTTTTTTTTTGAGGCAATAACTGCTAAATCTTGTACAACACTCAAAATTTATTGCTCCACTTTTTTAGTTGGAATAGACCAACTCTACTCTTCCAGAATTTTAAATGCATCCATTTCCCTCAATAATTTTCAAATATGTTATCTAAGAAATGGGGGCTGAATCTCTAGCTTTGCNTTTTTTTTTTTTTTTTTTTTTTTTTTTTTTTTTTTTTTTTTTTTTTTTTTTGAATTGGTAGATTCTTTGAAGTAATTTCTCAAATATTTGGCGTACTAATATGTTAGTATGAATTTCATCATCATCCAGCATATTTTCTTCTTAACATTATAGCCACTTAACTGTAAGAATCGAGATATTTTCCTTTGTTCACCTGATCTTTTGAGATGTAGGAGCAGTTGTTGATTCGTCACGTCTGGTAGTTTGTATGCAATTTTATTTCACTTTTTTTCATCTATGATAAGGATATTCCATATCAGATTCCTTTCACTGTAGACAACGAGGTTGACGTGATGGAATTAGAATTATACCGTGATTAGATCTTTCAAACCTGTGGTTCCTTTCTGGTACACCCTGTTTGGTTCTAGAGACCTATCGAGATAACTTGTTTTGTGGTTTCTATTGATGAAAATCATTACGTGAACTGATTGCCACATATTCATGCATAAAGAAAGATGGGGCAGGGGTTGAAAAACAACGAGAGAATGAGATATTTTTGGCTTGTTGGGCATGCATGAACAGGTTATCCTTCTGCCTACGGATTACAGTTTGGTGTCCCTTTCTATGAGGCACAAATCCAACTTATATTTAAACAACTAATGTTTGTGCTGCTCATTCAATGAAATTTTCCAGGCTGCTTGAGATGTTCTTTATAAGATGGGGTGGATTATGTTTGTGGAATAAATTATTCATATATTTGCCCTGAATTTCTTCAGTCCTTTTCTGCTTCACCCAAGACTTTTCTTATTTCTATATCTTTTCATTGCTTAGGAACTATTATTACGTGTATTAGGTAAGTTATGTTTTCTTTTCCATGTAAGGTAAGTAGTATCTGAGCGTTTTAATGAGTTGGATTCATTACTCCGTAATGTCTGCAGTTTTTCCTACTTATCGTTAGGGGTGCTATAAGGTTTCAGACTTCCAATTCAGGTGTTGGTAGTTTTGTCATTTTATGTTTAGAAGTATAATTTCAATTTTCGCCTAAACAAAGGAATTGGTTTATGCATTGAACTTGGATATCTGAAAGCTAAACCGATTATCGGACATGACTATTCATCTATTGTATTTGGATGGAAATAGGGGCAAGAAAGCTCTATGGAAAAAAGATGGTTAAATTCGAGGTTGTCTAACGGGGAGTTAGAATACAGGTCTAGGCGAAGTAAATCAATCGATAGTCTTGGTCCTATTGAGAGTGAAATCAATTATCAATATTATGAATAAAAACATTCCTAGTCCGGTCATAGTGACAATTCTAGTTACAGGTCTGTTGATGATTTAGTTGGCATTCGGAATTTCGTATTTGATGACACTTTTTTAGTTTTAAAACTTGAAGGGAAGCCCAAAAGGGAAAACAAAACCCAAAAGAACAATATTTGCTAGCGTTGGACTGTTACAATTTTAGTATTCACTAGATTAACTAGATGTACTCACAAATGCATTTGGGTGTGACTGTTACAATTTTAGTGATCACTAGATGTACTCACAAATGCGTTTGGGTGTGCATTCGAACAGAAACATTGTGGGTTAATGTCATCTAGCATTCATATTTTTTGGTATTTAATTTAAGTTTGTGATGTAGTATTCATTTTTACCTTTGTCATATCTTAATTCCAGGAGGATTGCTCAATTGAAAGAACACGAGTGTCAAGTAGCAGTTCAAGATGTCATGTACATGCTCATTTTCTACAGATTTTCTGAGATCAGAGTTAATTTGGTACCCAAGCTGTCTAGATGTGTTTATAATGGAAGACTAGAAATTTGGCCATGCAAGGACTGGGAACTGGAGTCCATTTATGAGTTAGAGGTCCTGGAGATGATTAAAGAGCACATAACCACTGTGATCGGATTGAGAGCAGATTCGAGTGTCACGGACAATTGGGCTATGACGAACATTAGACAAACGCATCTGGGGCGTGTTTACGTGGCCTCGATCTTATATGGCTACTTCTTGAAGTCAGCTTTATTGAGGCATCACCTGGAGCAAAAACTAGCCATACCAAACACACACCGTAATGGTACAAAGAAAACGTTCCTTCAGTTCCCTGAGATGTGTCTTTATGGATTTCGAAACCTCCTCTCGGGTCGTCTTAGCGACATGCTATCCGTGCCACAGCCCCAAGTGTTGAACAGCAACCAGGAGACAGAGCCAGAGAAGCTAAAGCGTTTCTTAACAGGGTTCGACTCCGAAGCGTTACAGAGATGTGCAAAGGTGAAATCCAAGGAAGCCTTGAATCTGATCGAAAATCATAGCTGCGCATTGCTCGGAAACGTCGAAGCTGGTTTCTTCGAGAGCGATGAGGTGATTGTGACTTCATTTGCAAGCTTGAAGAGATTGGTTTTGGAGGCAGTTGCTTTTGGTTCGTTCCTTTGGGATGCAGAGGAGTATGTGGACACCATATATAAGCTTAAGGAGAACTAATGAGCCGCCAAATTTCAAGGTATTCGTACATATAATGACACTTTTTGTCTGTATATAGGATGAGTTGCATCTGGCGCATTTTAGCAAAGTTCACCATTTGTATATGCTTCTATATATATAATTTCTTATGAATTTGAGATCATGAATTGTTCTTAAATATAATCTCCTATCTGATTCTGCTCCCAATCTAGGTTAAAACCTTTTGAGATTCAGTCAAGCCTCGAACGCTTTTGATCAGTCAAGCCTCAAACGCCCTGTAATCTTTCTATCCAAGATTCACTTTGTCTTCATACCGAAAAAGCAACCATGATAAGCAAGCTCATATGCAAGCATCGACCCCGCGTAGCATCATTCGACAATTTAGGCAATCCAATGTTTCAACAAAACGGTCTCTTGCATGGTTCATTTTCTGTGCTTAGACCCATTGAAGTTTAGCCGCTCGAAAATGGGGAAAGTGTTAATACCATAAACTAAGGTTCGATCTTATACACATTACTCTAAACGAGTTAAAAATGAGGCAGAATATATGTTTCTTTCGGTTAGCTAAACGGAGTTGAAAACGAGAATTGTATTTTGTATCCCGTCCCTAAACGGAGTTGAAAACAAGAATTGTATTTCCTATCCCGTCCTTACCCTCGACTCTACCTAACCATATTAAAATTTTGATAAAAGAATTAATGCATTGTTTAATACATTTTTTATTTTTATAAAATGGATATATTAATGGAAAGGAACTGTCGAGAGACCCAATTTTTGCAAATTCTCACCAATTATCATGAAATTTATAATCACAAAATGAAATATATGATTAATTAATACCGAAATTTTCATTAAATGTTAATTAAGTTGAGATTAAGTTGCTTTAAATAATATAAAAATAGTAATTAATTATGACAACAAGTTTTAATTTTTGATAGGGACTCCTCCAATCACGCGCTTTTCAATTCCCTGTTCTCATTAAACACCGTCTCTTAGTTGTATCCCACTCTCACTCTCTCTCTCTCCCAAATCTCTCTCTGCTTCTTCTTCTACAGCCCGTCTCTCTCCTTCAGAGAGGAAAATGGCGAACCTGCGGATTGGTGGAAGAGTCGCTAATGGAGATCCTCTTCTTCAAACGCTTCTCAGAAGAATCTCCTCCTTCAGAGTCCTCGTCTCCGCCTTATCCCTTGCATTCTTCATCTTTCTCTCTTTCTCCTTCTTCTTCACTTTCTCCACCCACTCTTCCGATCTCGCGCCTCCTGTAAGTTCTCCTGTTTGATTCTCTTCTTTCTCATTCTCAATTGATTTGAATTTCTGGTAATCCTTATGATCTCGTTTTATTGCACTTTTCACTTCTGGTGTTTTAGTTTCGACTCGGTGTTTTGCCTCTAATTATGTATTGTTTTGTGTTTGAGTGTTTGGATCCGGTTTCCTCATATGTTCTTTCTTGAAATTGATGTGTTTCTTTTTTGTTTCGCGAAGTGTGCATTTCTCGAGTTTGTAATGAAATGTTTGCCTTTTCAGTCACAGACGTTTTTTTTTGGTGTTTATTTTCTCTGGAATTTCGTTGGGGAGTGTTTTGAGTTGTGCTCTGAAGTGAATGTGTTTGGTGTGGTTTAATGAAATTAGGGTTACGATTCTGTTCCTTATCGGATCCATTCGAGAGCGAGGCTTCCATTAGCTGTGAAATCGGACCCTCTCAAACCGCGGCTGGATCAGATCCGGAAGCAGGCCGATGACCATCGGGCTTTGCTTCACGCCTATGCCTCTTATGCTCGAAGGCTTAAACTGGAGTACGCGAAGCTTGTTAGGGTATTTGCGGATCTTTCTCAGAACTATACGGATCTCAATAATAAACCTACTTATCGTAGTCTCTTTGAGCCTGAAACGGCTTCCGTCGATGAGGCTTTGGTTCGTCAGTTTGAGAAAGAGGTAAAAGAGCGTATTAAAGTTACGAGACAAGTGATTGCTGAAGCAAAAGAATCATTTGACAACCAACTTAAGATCCAGAAGTTGAAGGACACGATTTTTGCAGTGAATGAGCTGTTGACAAAAGCCAAGAAACAAGGTGCTTTTTCGAGTTTAATCGCTGCTAAGTCTCTTCCAAAAAGCTTGCACTGCATTTCAATGAGGTTGATGGAGGAGAGAATTGCACATCCAGATAAATATTCAGATGTAGGAAAACCGGTACCACCAGAAATAGAGGATCCAAACCTTTACCATTATGCAATATTCTCAGACAATGTAGTTGCTGCATCGGTGGTCGTTAATTCAGCTGTTAAGAATGCTCAAGAACCAAGCAAGCATGTTTTTCATGTTGTTACTGACAAGATGAATCTTGGGGCAATGCAAGTTATGTTCAAACTGAAGGACTATAATGGAGCTCACGTTGAAGTCAAGGCAGTGGAGGATTACAAGTTCTTGAATTCTTCCTATGTTCCAGTGCTTCGTCAGTTAGAGTCTGCAAATTTACAGAGGTTTTACTTTGAGAATAGTGTTGAAAATGCAACGAAGGATACAACAAATATGAAGTTCAGAAATCCCAAATATCTATCAATCTTGAACCATTTGCGGTTTTACTTACCTGAGATGTACCCAAAACTGCACAGAATTCTGTTTTTGGATGATGACATAGTAGTCCAGAAGGACTTGACCGGGTTGTGGAAGATCGATATGGATGGAAAAGTAATCGGCGCGGTGGAGACGTGTTTTGGCTCGTTCCATAGATATGCACAGTACATGAACTTTTCACATCCATTAATCAAGGAGAAGTTTGACCCCAAGGCATGTGCATGGGCTTATGGAATGAACTTTTTCGATTTGGATGCTTGGAGAAGGGAAAAATGCACAGAAGAATATCACTACTGGCAGAATATGGTAAGACTAACTGATTCTCGACTTGTTTTCTGAATGTTCATTTCCTTCGTAATAAATTTTTCAGCAAATGTTTGGTCTGTCCCATTTCAAATATCGGACTTACTTTCAAGTTACAATCTTAGTAACAGTTCAAGCTCACCACTAGCATATATTGTCCTTTTTGGACTTTCCATTCTAAGTTTCTCCTCAAGGTTTTAAAACATGTCTACTAGGGAGAGGTTTCCATACCCTTATAAGGAATGCTTCATTCTCCTCACCAACCAATGTAGGAACTCACAATCCAACTCCTTTGGAGGTGCAACGTCTTTACTGATTCGGTGTGTGGCTCTGATACCATTTGTAACAACCCAAGCCTACCGCTAGTAGATATTGTCCTGTTTGGGCTTTTCCTTCTAAGCTTTTCCTCAAGGTTTTAAATTGCGTCAACTAGGGGAGAGGTTTCCACACCCTTACAAGGACATTCCGTTCCCCGCACCTATCAACATGGGATCTCACAATTTGGTTATCTTTTTCTGGTTTGTTGGACAACTTAGGCATCTATTTAAGGGAGTATTTCTTATAGCAACAATATTGAAGTGATTAGTGACAAATCTTTTTGATGTTTGATTCTATACTTTTAATAGTTCTTTCATCAAGAGCTCTCCATTCCAATCAATCACTGGAGCCAAAAGTATGTTCTTTCTTCCATCCGCTCGCCTTATCTCTAACCTTTTAGTTTTTGTTGCGTGCAGAACGAAAATCGGACCTTGTGGAAACTAGGGACATTGCCTCCTGGTTTAATCACATATTACTCCACAACAAAGCCACTGGACAAGACATGGCACGTCCTCGGACTCGGCTACAATCCCAGCATCAGCAAAAGCGAGATTGAAAATGCTGCAGTTGTGCACTTCAATGGGAACATGAAGCCATGGCTGGACATTGCCATCACCCAATTTCGGCCATATTGGACCAAGTATGTAGATTATGATTTAGAGTTTGTCCAAGCCTGCAATCTTGGCCTTTAAATTGTCTGATGATGCCTGCCTGCCTGCCTGCCTGCCTGCCTGCCTGTTCATCCATAGAGTGTGTTGTAGGAGGGAGAGATCTTGGCTCTGCTTGTCCAAAGGAAAGCATTAACCATTTGTAGCGCCTATAAAAACCATCATTTTGACTCCCTTCTATTTCCTAAATAGGGATATTTGAGTTTCAAAGTAAGTAATTATATAATTTTTTTAAGGATGATATGAGATCCGTCGGTGGCATTATAGCTTAGTCAGCTTCAACGATTAATTTTGGGGGCCTACCTTTGAATGTATGGTTAGATTCATCAAGTTTTCCCCCCTTTAAAAATTGCTTGCTTTAAATGGATTTTGAAACATGTCGGTGTATTATTGTTACTTATGGAATGCGCCATTGCCATCCAAATCCTGAACCTGAAATGAAAAACTGGTTGGCCGTCCGGTTTCACGCTTTGATTTTCTCTCACAGTTATGAAAGTCGATGGTTTGATCCTTATCCTTCCATAAAAAAAATGAAAGTCAATTTTTTTTTTATGAAATTGTTAAGTTTATATCTTGATTGGTTGTAGTATCCATAATCCATATCTACATCAACCATCTCGAGCCATATGTTATTCATTATCCATATGAGCAGCAGATGTTGGAATATCATCTTCCTAAGATCAATGGTGCTATTAATCATTTGTTTAGACAACTTTATTATAACTTTTTAATTGATTAATCAATTATTAAATTATTATTAAATTTATTTATCCACAATGTAATTTTAAAATTCCCAAATCCACGCCTAATAATGAAAGTTCATGCTTTAAATAAATTATGCTTCATTTATTTTTTGCCATGTCACCTCATGTATGACGTAGAAGCCCACGTGCGACAACTTGATGACACGTGGTAAAGTGAACTTTAGTTTTACAAGTTGTTTCTTTAATAATTAATTAATTGTTATTAATGTTCATAAAAGGATTTTAAATTTTATTAAATTTACCCAAAATAAAGCTTCTATATTGAATAAAAATTTAAAAAAATTATTTTAACTTTAAAATATAACTATCGTTCTTTTTAGTAAAATGAGAGATATGTTAATATAAAAGAGCAACAATTCTGTGAAACAAAAATTACATAAAATAATATTAATTATTAATTCATTGCAAGATATTATATTAATATTAAATCTATATTTTTATCCTATTAATTTAAAAGTACATGGATAAACTTATTTTTATGAAATTTTTTTATTTCTAGGAATTCTCCCAAATATTTATCAATAATTCCAATTCATAATTGAGAGATTCTAAATTTAGTTCCAAAATGTAAAATTAAAATAAATTATTTTATTTTTTAGACGAAAAATTAGAAAGAAAAAACCAACAAAAATACACAACGATGTTCATGTCTTGTTCTTACGAGTGGTAGCGAGCTGATGCAACAATTTAAACCCTTTAAAAGCTTTTGAAATCTTCTTCAAACCGCTTTTCTTCCCCATTCCAAATCTCATTTTTCCAGTCGAAAGTTTCAAAGCTTGTAAGCAGCAAATTTTCCCAGTTTCTTCTTCTTCTTCTTCTTCTTCTTCCATTTCCTTTTGAAGATTCACCAAACTCCTCAAATCCTTCTTTAAATTGCAGCTCTTTTCATCCTTCTCCTCATACTTCTCCCAAAGCAAATCCATTTTATCCTCATCATCTTCGAACTCTTTACACCCCACCAAAAAGCTCTTCTTACCCATTTCAATCCCATTTTCTCTAGTCTCTTCATCCTCATGATCCTCTTCTTTTGCTTCTTGTTTGTTGATCTCTGGTTCTTGAAGTGGAAATGGGTTTGTGGGGATGCCAGTGGGTCCGTTGAAGACAGTGTTGAACCACTCAAGATGCTGAGGGAGAGGGAATGTTTGGTCATCTAAATGGGTTTGGTGGGTATGGGAGAAAAAGGGCTGGAGGATCAAGAGGAATGTGGTGGCCAAAAGAGGGGAAACAAAGGAGAGGAGCCTGAGAAGATAAGGGGAGAAGAACAGGAAATAAGAGAAATAGAGAGGGTGTGAGAGAAGTAAGGAGAAGCATTGGGAGATTTCAGACACAAACTGAGCTGAAGGGGAGAATTCTAATTCTTCTTCTTCTTTACTCATTTTCTTCTTCTTCTGAGTCTTTGGAAGCTTGGAATGGGAGGCTGAACTGAGTCTGTGGAAGAGAGAAAAGTGGAGAAAGGTGTAAATGAAGGAAAGAAAGAGGAGAGGAGGGGGTCTGATCTAACTAACATTTGGAAAGGGAAAAAAAAAGCTACTTTCTAAAAGTGTCTGTTTGTCTTCCACATTCCACTGTTGACACTTGATTGAGCCTTATTTTGTTATACGTCTTTCAACTATAACGACATAAATCATCGGTTGAGGAAAAGGAAACTCCAACGACCAAGTACTTCCACTCCATGTCGAATCTTTCCTAGACTCTTCATGTTATTCCCGGCTCGTTTTCGAGTTTGGCTCAGGGCTTGCCTAGATATTGTTCTCCTCTTCTCCTTACCCATTTGTTGTTCTTTTTTAAATTTGTTTTGCTTTTGTTCATTGATTGGGTGGATCTATATGCTCCAAGGAGAGACAGAAGGGATAGAGTATCTACATGAAAGAGAGACTATATAACGTATCGATGTTCATATGGTCGGGTATTATTTGCAGTCGGGTGTTGGGTTGGGATGGTTAAAAGTTTAAAATAAAGGTTGTGAAGATGATGAGATGATGACAACTCTAGCATAAAAAAGGGATTCAATAGCAGCATCTCGCCCAAGGACAGTACTCAAGTCACACATGCACTCAAGCTACACAGACCCTACACCCCATTCGTCTCTAATCATTAACTTCTAAAGAAGTTTTCCAAAACCCCACCACTGGTCCACACACCAGTCTCCTATCCCCAATCTGTCTATGCTCGTTGATGAACAATGGGAGGAACTACGGGCAGTATGGATTGGCTGAATTGGCCAATGTTGAGGTAAGAATATTAAGTTTTCTTATCTTTCTGTCCTTGATCTAAATTGGTTTCATCTCTAAGGGTTCTAAGGATTGTATTTGAAAGCTTCATATCGATGTCATCACGACATTACCTAATTAATGTAGAAACGGTCACGATATCTAGTGTACGGTAAGTTTTCCCATATGATTTCATGTTGTTGATTAGCATATATCCAACAGAGTAACGAGACAAGTAGACATGAAACAAGTTGTACCAAAAGTGTTTGAGGGAGAGATCAAAACTTCTCTAAAGTTGATGAAATCGATCCCGTGTTGATTCATGATATCTTCATACTCCACTATATTATGCTTTTGAGGTTGATCCCTCATCATCAAATGCTCCTAAACGTGGACGTGGACATATAGAGCATGAAAAGTACTTGTACCCTACATGGAGAGTAACTAGATGAACCAGAAGCCCAAGAGAAGCTAGATAAGGCACCAAGGGGTCATAATCGACAGTCACCTCATAATCTACAATGTTCGTCTTGTAGCTATCGACATTTTATTCTTCTAACCAACTGTCTACTTTTCTATATACGATTTCTACGTCATCAATGATTTATATACATAGAGATCAGTAGAAATAGACTCTTCTTTAAAATAGCAAATAATGGAAGAAACGATAACATGTCATAGAACGTGAATGGTAGAATGAGAACAGTGAATAATTTGTTTGAATCGAAAGGGACATTACAGTGAGTCATAACATGGGATCCTCTGGGTGTGGCTGTGTAGGCCAAAAAGGCATAAAACATTAGCAATTATGAGAGGTTGAAGGAGGAAACTTTAAAAAGAGGGAAAGGATTGGTAGGTGAAATGAACAAACATCAGAAGCCCATATGCTTATAGGAGTTGGATGACAAGAAGAGGCTTAGAGTGGTTGTGTACCCAAATTTTCAACATGCCAATGCCTCATTCCTCCACTTCACGATCCATTCGTGAAATTTCATTTTAGTTTCTAAACTTTCATGACCAATTCAATAGAGTAAATTTGAGTTGGTTTTAAAGATGTGTTTATTAATTTTGTATGGTGTTTAAATTTTATTAATGAACAGGGGAGGGAGGAAGGAGAGTTTTTTTTCCCGTTGACTAAATTGGGATGGGGACGAAAACTTTATTCCTCGTCCATGTCCATGTCCATGTCCATGTTTCCGCCCCACCCCAATTATTCACTTATTGTTTATTATTGTTGTTGTTATAGTAAATAAGTTGTTGGATATTAAATTTTGAATTTTTTGATACTAGGTTGGTTGAACATTAAAATCATATTTTTGATGGTAGAGTATTATTTTTTGTATTAGGATATTTTATAACATTATTTAAAACAAGTATATTTAAATCTTTCCTCATCACATGGGCATCTCTGCTATAATCCAATTGTGAGTCATCTTGCCTTGTCTCTCCATTAAAATTTGTTGATTCAAGGTGTTAAAACCCAAGACCCAATTTCGTGATACGAAGGATGGAATGGGTTGGATTGGGTTAACCACTCTAGTCGGGTTGGTCAGGTTGAGGAACTTAGGAACAAACTCGAAAATATGGAATGATTCACATGACATCCCTAACCGAACTTTGGCAGCACACCCCAAGAAGAAAAGAGAGGGCACAAAATGGCATCCATAGATAAATTTCTGAAATTAATAAATGAATGACATATCAGTTTTGGAAGTAATAAATATTGCAGATGGAGATAAGATAAAAGAGATTGTCCACCTTTCGAATTGGGGCAAAAGTTTCTGCCTTTCTGGTGTCAAAATTGTATGGTTCAAACTCTCTCCCCTTTCTTTCTTAGTCTCGCCAGAACAACTTCCTTCCTCCATTGCTAGATAGACGATGGAGAGCGAGCTTTGTCGCCACAACTTTTGGGAGTCGGATCAGTCGACCTCTAAACTCTTCGGTCTTCACTTCTCTTTCATCATTTGCTTTGACACCCACCTGCACGGAAGTTGAAACATCTAAGCAATAATACCTCAAAGAGTCAACTCATCTTAGATAAGACATCAACTACCTTACTTAAAGTTAAAGGTTCCACCCTGCCCTTTAATTGTTAACTAAGAAGCCAAGCCTGTGCTCCAGTTGCAATTGGAACTATTTGAGGTCAACTCCATGGAATATGTCTATTCTACAACTTCAACCAAACTCCATTTTTGTGTTTAATTTTTAAAAACTTTACTAAAACGGAAGAGAATCGGTAAGGATTTAACCAACTCATTCTCATTCTGACATAACAGGCTTATTCTCACTGGCTTTTGGTCTCTGTTCTTTCGGCTTCTGCTCCATTTTCCTAAACCATTCAATTCAGACAAAAAGATTAAACACTGAAGAACATCATAAGCCCTTAACCTCACTCTCATCAGGTCAAATCTCAAGAGAAGCTTACGTGGCACAAGAATCATGACAGCAAGAGCATGTAGAAAAAACACCAGTTTCTAAGCTAGGTAATGCAACAAATTAAGGCACATCAAGGGATATAAAGAATGGAAAAAATATTTCAGGATCAATGGATGGATTTCAATAAGAACCGAAAGAAAAATGTTTCAACGCTTTGTATCATTCAGCAAGTAGTAAATAAATTCACATTGTTGTCGAATTTCCAATAATAATTGTAAATGTGTAATGGTTACAAAGGTTGAAGAAACTTATCACCAACTTCTAATCATGGAGTAATTTACAAGAAAACATTCATAAACAAAACCCAACCCAACATTTTTCTACGTTAAGTTTAAAGTCAATAATGCACATGCATTCATATGCATTTGAAAACAAGTCAAATACTTCTTATCTCATGTACATTTTTTAACGTCCATTTAAATAAAAATGCCACAACACTTAAATTCAAGTGTCCTTCTACACGAATGACAATTGTTCACCTTAATACATGTCCATCATGTTTAATAAATGTTTGGCACGTCCACAAAAAGCCTCTGACAAGTGTTCAATAGGTGTTGAAGTGTGCCAAACATATGTTGGACATTGATACACTATCCAAACTCAAATGTATGAGCTTCACATTCAAGATTTAATTACATGGTTGCATTGCAACCACAAAAGCCCAAAGATTAAATTGAGGTTGACTTGAAGCTCAGTCAGAAAGAACGGATAGGTTTCCAAGTTAATCTATGTAGCGAGTATATCATTCCAAGCTAAGTATTACAGAAAAAGAAGATTAAAAAGAAAATGGTGAAATTTATCGCAAAATTAAGAACAAAAGGTAGCATCAAAAACAACAAGACAAGGAAAATCGGCATGAGAAAAGATCAAATCCCAAGTTTGACAGTTTTGACTCTCTCTTTTTCTGGGGGGTAAGACACCAAGCTTTCTTTGAGATAAATGAAAGAAATAACAAGGTCATACAAAAACAAGTCAACAAAAAAAGTCCTCCTCAACTAGGTAACTAGCTACAGGAATGGACTGCAATCCAAAAGAATGACACCAAGCTGATAATTACAAAATTGTCCATTTAACAGATGCCTACAAAGATGCATTAAACCTCACAACCTCCAACATCTCCTCCTACGTCTTCTCCATCCCTCTTAAAAGAAACCATCCATCTAAAGATTGTTACTTTAAGTTTAATGCATTTTCAGATCCCCAAACCTTCTGAAAACAGATTAGAAATTTCAGGCTCAAGAATGGAAGAGAGAGAGATGATAAGCAGGTAGGCTACACAAAAAAATCATTAGACAAGTTCTCTTGATGATTAAAGAAGCACTTCAAACTACATCTTATGCTTATGATCACAAACCGAATATTTTAGGAGTTGAGGACAACGAGAAGGCAAAGCACTTTCTTTACCCGAGGTAGAATTTATATACACAACTAAGTTGATTGTGAAGTTGTTTGACTCAGGGGGATTCTTAAAAATTTCTAGGAGTAGCCAAAAAAAATATTAAAAAATTCAGACAACATGCCCCAAAATTTGCAATGACCAAGAATCCAGTCTTCATGCTCGATCAACCATGATCATTACAATATGTCCATCACATTTACATCGACGAAGTTTAAAAATCTTTCAACTTACAATTTAAGAGTGAGTATCAAACATAATTTCTAATATATAAAAATGAAAGATAAAGCTCCCAAATGAATAGTTTCTAGTATTCTTACAAACTTGTCTCGAATACTCTAACAAACTCTAAAAGTCTCTTAGATAGGTGCATTCAAATCCCAACCTACAAAGAAAGATGCAGAATTCTAGCACTCGTGCGATTGATAATAGAACACAACAATAGAGTGTTAATAAAATAGAGGCGAATACCTCCTGTCGGAAGGGCCTCCTTTCTGGCTGAGGAAGGAGCGGAAGAGAGGGGAGTTAACGTCGTAAATCATGATCGATCTCGGTGATGAATTTTGAGCTTTCACAGATCGAAACCCTAATTTGCTGCGCGTCCAAGCTTTTGAATAAATCCCAATCGCAAATGCCGCGAACAGGCGCCGAACACGAATGCTTCAGCTTTTATAGAACCATTTGGGCCGGCCAGCACACATCTACTCGAAATAAAAATTTTATTTTTATTTTTATAAAAAATGAATTTGTTTAGACATTTTTAGATAAAATTAAAAGTTAAAAAGATTTTAATTTATTAACATTTTTAAATTAGATTTTATACTTAATTAAAATTAAAAATTAACATTATATCTATAAACAAATGTAAATATTTAGGCATATATGGAATTTTTTAAATCATGGTTCAGTTCCAAGTCTCTGTCTCTGCGACTATTTATAACCATCTAACCCCACCTTTATCAGATATTATTCTATTTATGCTTTCTCTACCGTACTTTCTTTCAAGATTTTAAAACGCGTTTACTATGTAGAGGGTCTAGTCCTACAGCAACTAGTGCATAACATTGTCTAGTGATTGACTTTGAGACCATTTGTAATAGTCAAAGCCCTCCGTTAGTAGATATTGTCCGCTTTGACTCGTTAGGCATCACCGTCAATTTCACAGTTTTAAAACGCGCTATTAGGAAAAGGTTTTCACGCCCTTATAAAAAATGTTTCGTTCCCTCTCCAATCAATATAGGATCTCACAATCTTCTTTGAAGTCTAGCACGTTCATTTTTTATTTTTTGTGTCAATTTTTAATTTAATTATAAATTTTCATCTATTTAAATTAATTAAAACGATATTGATCTTTCAAAAATAGAAATTATATTTAAAATTTAAGGGGGAAAAGATATTTAATTAAAAAAAAAAAAAAAGGATGGGTGTGAAAATTACGGGGGTAGAAACGGTAATTGGGTTGGTGATGGCATGAATGGCAGGTCACCTATCCAATCACGATTTCGTCGGTGCCCCATCGTAGCCTCACCATACCAACCCCAACTCCATCCATCATTAATTTTTCCAATTTCCCTTTATACCCTTGCAAACTTCTCTTATTCCCAAAATGCCCCTTCCTTTTTTTATATTTAAAAAAATTATCCTCTTATTTAATTATCTGCTGGCCTCGTCTTCTTCACACGCCAACCTAAATACTAAAATCAATTTAATGCTTCCTTCACATTAAACTCTCCAATTAATTGTATTTTATTTATTTCTTTGTTTTTTTTTTCTCATATCTTAATTACATTGAAATTTGTAAATTCTTAAAATTATTTGAATTAAAGAAGATTAAAAAAATTACATAAGAATTTTATAATTTATTTTTATTATTTTTCGTTTTTCGTTTGTGAAATCTGTTTAAAAAAATAGTTGAATTATATGATTTTAAAAGGGTAAACTTGATATTTCCCTTTATATGTTTTTTATTTTAGATTTTAGCGAAATTTAAAAATTAATAATTAAAAAAACTATATTTTTATTATAAAATAAATATTTTTTTTAATATCCAATCTAAATTTTTAATACTTTAATTAGACATTTTAAAATTATAAGAATTTATTAATTATAAATATTCGTCCGTTATTTTTAAAGTTTAAGGAAGGGATGAATGTCGATTAATAGTGGGTTGCACTAACGACAAAAAATAGATTCATTATTCTTTTGTTTAAGACAATTTCGTCATTTTACCTCACAAACCCCATTATTATTATTATTATTATTATTAACGGTTAAAAAAAAATATTATTGTTGTTGGATAAATTTAAATTATAGTATAGTATTTTAAATCGATATTCACATGATTTAATAAAATTTATTATATTTTATTGATTCCCAAATGAAAAATAAACTTGAAATATCAAAATATATTTTTTTTAATTTTGTTAAAATATAAGAATTTTTTTGAATGAATGGAATAAATTTAATTTTAATAATAATAAATAAACTAAAATAAAAGTGGAGACATGCGTGACAAAATTAGAAACTCAAAACATAAGGTCAATTTAACTATAATGTCGTGAATGAAAATGTCAACGAAAATATGATTTTAAGGTTTAATTTATTTAAAGAAACAATAATAATATGATTTTAAAAACTTTAATTTAAAATTTTAAAAATTGGTTAATAAACTTTCACAAAAATATATATATATATATATATAATGGACCAGACGAATTTAAGCTCACCACATAAAATTGAAAATTTTAATTAATTATTACTGATTATAATATATTTTAATTTTTAAAGATAAATGGAGAAAAAAATGAAAATTTAGATTTTTTTTTTAATTTTAACCCCGAACGGACAACTCAACTAATTTTTACAATCCAACCAAAACTAAAAAATTCAGTTCGATTTGTGGATTGACATATCATGTTCACATACAAAACGTACTTTTGAGAAAGGATAGACAATTGAAACTATCTCATTGGCATAAGGAACAAGATTCTCGAGCAGACATAATTGGGAGATGCTCATCTGAAACTTGGATTGTTTTAAGTAGATGACTCGTCAGACGGTCAGAGTAGAAAATAAAAGGAGAAATTTTTCCAATAGCTAGCGTGACTAATTGAGTGCCAACATTTTCTTGGTCGGGTCAACCCAACTAGCCCAAAAGTAGGGTTACATTCTAACTCAATCCTATCTTTTTAAAAGATAAAAAATGTTTAACGTTTGTAACGGAATTTAATAGTTTAGGACTAGATGTTTGATATTTAAATTCTATGAAATTTTAATTATTAATGTAAGTGTAGAGTCGATAAGTAGAATTTTTTTAAATAATTAAAAAAATAGAGGGTTGAGTTGTGAACTGTAGTAGAGCTGGTTAGGTAATCCACGTAACCAGCTCGTTTACTCTAAGTTTAATAATAAAAAAAATTATTCTTTAATTAAAATTATAATATTTTAATAAATATTTAGTATTATGGCATGCGGTCTGTGTAATTACTATAATCTCCATAAATAAATGCCCGCAGCTCTTAAAAATATAAATCCCTCTCTCTAAAAAAACAGATAAAATAGAAGAACCAATTAAAGAAATTTTAATAATAATAATAATAATAATAAATAAAAAAGATATATACTAGATTGGTGATTTAGAATGGCATTGAAAGGGCAATTCCGGAATTAAAAAATTTATGTAGAGCCACAGCCATTACCCTTTCGCTCTCTCTAATTCAACCAACTCTTTTCCAACCCACAATTTCTCTTTTCTTCTCTCTCTCTGCAGCACCACCATGCCACCAGTTTACCACCTTCTCTGAGCCCAAAAAACCCACAAAAATGCTGCAATAATATTAATCCCATTCCAAATTTCTTGTTCTATTGTGTTTTCTGATGCACGTTCTTCTTTTGCACATTGAGTTCCTCAACCCTGTTCTTGTTTTTCCTCTTCAATTCTTCAATTGGTCTCTGATTCTTTGAAATCTCTGTTTCTTGAGCCTGTTTATCCGCCATGGTTGCTGTTTTTTCAGGTATATTACTGCACATTTGAGTTTCTTTGTTCTTTAATGGCTTTCCCTTTTGTTTGCTTCACTTGGGTGTTTCCATGGCTGCCTCATTTGAGCTCTGTGCGATGGTTTTTGTGGTTTTCTCTGCTTTTTCCTTTCTGGGTCTGTCTTGTTTTTGGTGTTTGGCTTTTCATTTGGGCGTTTGAGCAATTGGGGGTTCCCTTGTTTTTGGCCTCTCCTACAAGAAATGGTGGTGGTTGGTTGCGGGGGGGTGGGGGTTGGGTTGACTTATTTCTTGAGAGAGATAAGGACTCACTTGGTTTTGCTTTTGAATTAGTGATATGAAAATTGATAGATGCTCAAGGTTTCTGTCATTCCCTTTTTCTTTCTTTGATTTCTTTTCTGGAGATTGGAGTTTCTGTTCTTCAGTGTTCATTGTGTTGAAACTCATATGATTTTATGTTATCGAGCGGGTTGTTGTGAGATCCCACGTCGATTGGGGAGGAGAACGAAATACCCTTTATAAGGGTGTGGAAACCTTTCCCTAAAAGACGCGTTTTAAGAACCTTGAGGGGAAGCCCAAAAGGAAAAACCCAGAGAAGACAATATCTGCTAACGGTGGGCTTGGACGGTTACTATGTTTGATTTCTTGTCAAATTTGATGGAATTTGTAAATCCTTTTAGAGAATACTGAGATTTAAAATGAACAGCTAGTTGTTTTGTGTTTTCTTCTCATTGTTAAGGATTGGTTTAGGCATGGGAGTTAAATTTGGGTTACTAGTTTTGGAGATTGTGTGCCTCGTGGGGAGATCGTTTCCTGAAGCTGGGAAAAGGCTTTGGGACTTCAATCATGTTGGCTTGCTCAATGATTTTGTTAGTAACTTTCGTGTGTTTGTCGATGTAAAACGTGTTCCGTGTACCGTTTCGCCTTCCTCCTTTCTCATTGCCTTTGTTTTCCTTTCTTCTAAACATATTTTCTTGTGTTCTTTGATCCGTCATGTAATACCCTAAGCTCACTGCTAGTAGATATTGTTCTCTTTGGGCTTTTCCTTTCGAGTTTCCCCTCAAGGTTTTTAAAACGCGTCTACTAAGGAGAGGTTTTCATACTCTTGTAAATAATGTTTCGTTCTCCTCCCCGCACATCATTGTTCTCTTTGGGCTTTTCCTTTCGGGTTTTCCCTCAAGGTTTTTAAAACGCGTCTACTAAGGAGAGGTTTTCAGACTCTTGTAAAAAATGTTTCGTTCTCCTCCCCGAACGATGTGGGATCTCACAATCCACCTCCCTTTGGGCCCAGCGTCCTCGCTAGTATACTGTTTGGTGTCTAGCT
Organism: Cucurbita maxima; assembly: GCF_002738345.1. Taxonomy (NCBI): domain Eukaryota; kingdom Viridiplantae; phylum Streptophyta; class Magnoliopsida; order Cucurbitales; family Cucurbitaceae; genus Cucurbita; species Cucurbita maxima. The sequence continues at coordinate 2,411,001 of NW_019272040.1, read as the reverse complement.
GTGATACCATTTGTAATAGCCTAAGCTCACCGCTAGCAGATATTGTCCTCTTTGGGCTTTCCCTCAAGGTTTTTAAAATGCGTCTATTAAGGAGAGTTTCCACACCCTTATAAATAATGTTTCGTTCTCCTTCTCAAACGATGTGGGATCTCACAATCCACTCTCCTTTGGAGCCCAGCGTCTTCGTTGACACACCGCTCAGTGTCTAGCTCTGATACCATTTGTAACAACCCAACTCCACTGCTAGTAGATATTGTCTTCTTTGGAATTTTTCTTTCGGGCTTCTTCTCAAGGTTTTTAAAATGCGTCTACTAGGGAGAGGTTTCCACATCCTTATAAAGAATGTGTCATTCTCCTCCCCAATCGATGTGGGATCTCACAATCCACCCCCCTTTGGGGCCCAGTGTCCTCGCTTGCATACCGCTTGGTGTCTAGCTCTGATATCATTTGTAATAGCCCAAGCAGATATTGTCCTTTTTGAGCCTTTTCTTTCGGGCTTCCCCTCAAGGTTTTTAAAACGCATCTACTAGGGAGAGGTTCCCACACTCTTATAAAGAATGTTTTGTTCTCCTCCCAATCGATGTGGAATCTCACACATCATCTTCTCTTGAGTTTTATATCAAAGAAAAAGCGAAAATCATGTTTTTTTTTTCAGGTGAATCGATTGAGCTTGAAGCATGAACATGAATGCTTTAGGAATTGAACTTCTTGTTTTGCTACTCACCAACTTTATCAATATTTTTGAGTCTTCAGGTGCTCACAACAATGGTTAATATTCTCTGTATAGGATCAGAGGTTACATTCAAAATTTAACTGCAACAAATTGTCACATACATTCTGCACGACGTAACGATTGATATCAACTATGGTGAGCTTAAGACGGCGCAGGCTCTTGGGACTATGCGCTGGTACGTTTACATTTTCTCGTGAGATAACAGGTTGTTTGTTGTTTCTTTCCGAGCTCGCTAGGTTCTTAATCCATTTGTTTAAAACTGTTAATTGAAATTTCCTGCTACATTTCAGGGAAAAGCTCATCTGTAACTTCACTTCCTAAGTTTTCAGAAAACGGAATCGCTCCCGAAAATCCTAGTCCGAGTAGCAAATTTGTCACTGTGCATCCCACGTCTTCTGATGATGTTCACATCACAGATAGGGTACGACGACAAGCTCAAATTTTTTTTTCTGACAACCGTCCACGTTCACATGATTAACATTTATACAAGTTATCTCGTAAGCAAGTCGGTCTCGTTTTTAGATTTCTACTAAGTTTTCCCGATTTCATTGCTGAACATTGACATTCGAAATGATATTTAGATCTAGATAACTTCATTGGTTGAGCTTCCTGGTTTTTCATGATAAAAGTCTGAAATATTTCTGCATTTCATTCTTTACATGTTACTTGAGATAGTGGTCTGTGAATCTTAGTTCATAACATATGAAGATCTATGAAAAATCTGCATCTAAATCGACCACTTAGGTATGTCGAGCAAAATTCCGATATTTAGCATTGAGTTTACGTTTTCTGGTTCATTATATCTGCTTCTCGAGCACGTGGATTTATAATCTGACTGTTATTTTCCGAACATCGTCTTTTCTTACAGAGCTCTGTTGTAAATATGGAATCCAGTTTTGCAAATGCATTGGATTTGACCTCGCTGAAAGAACAATCTAATCAGCCCATCTCAGGTTATCTGATTATGAAATGTTTTTAATCAGATGATCATAGCTTTGTTGTTGTTTATGGCTTGCTTTTGACATATAGAGTAGTGTATGTATTGATCAGGATGCTTATTTTTGCACTGGTTTACTGGTGAAGTATATATCATTTCATTTATAATTTGAACACCTTTGTTGTAAGCTAAGGCACTGTCGGTTTCGTGTTCAATATCGATTTGCCGTTGGCACGAGAAACGACATCGTGACTGATAGGAAGGCCATTTGAAGATAATTAGGATATTATACGGTATATTATTGAATAGTTAGTGCGTTAGTTATGTTATTTGGTTACAAATAGAGAGAGTGGGAAAGGGGGAACGAAACATTTCTTATAAGGGTGTGGAAACCTCTTCTTAACAAACGCGTTTTAAAACCGTGAGGCGGACAGTATTTGCTAGCGGTGGACTTGGCTGTTATAAATGGTATCAGAGCTAGACACTGGGTGATGTGCCAGCGAGGATGCTGGGCTCCCAAGAGGGGTGGATTGTGGGATCCCACATCGGTTGGAGAGGGAAACGAAACATTCCTTATAACGGCGTGGAAATCTCTCCCTAGCAGACACGTTTTTAAACCTTGAGGCTGATGACGATACGTAACGGGGCCAAAGTAGATAATATCTGTTAACGGTGGGCTTGGACTGTTATATTACTAATTCAGTAGGTTTAGGGCTCGAGTGATCACAAGATAGGGAAGGTCCAAGTACCTCGAGTTACTTAGTTTTTTCTTGTAGTTCCATTATCGTTTACATTGCAATATAGTTTGGGTTGTATCAATCACGACCACTCGTAAGACACTTGTTTTCAGTCTCACCCCTATATCATTGTGCACAATGTTCGAGTTCGAGTTCGTGCATTTCATCTAGAATACATGGACTTGTTGTGTTTGTAGGGCATCCACTAAAACATCGGAAGAGACATAGGAGAAAGAACTCTCATAATCAAGAGCTATCAATCATGAGGGGCGTCTACTTCAAGAACATGAAATGGCAGGCTGCAATTAAAGTCGACAAGAAACAGATCCATTTGGGGACGTTTGGTTCCCAAGAAGAGGCTGCTCATTTGTACGACAGGTATTCGTTTTTCAAATCGCTCATTTAATTTTTTAAAAAATATTCATTCCGAGCGATAAACAACATATGCAAACGGTTGAGGATTGTTGGAATAAGAGTCCCACATCGGCTAATCACGGGGCTGATCATGGGTTTATAAGTAACGAATACATCTTCATTGGTATGAGACATTTTGGGGAAACCGAAAACAAAGCCATGAGAGCTTATGCTCAAAGTGGACAGTAATCATACCATTGTGGAGGTTCGTGATTCCTAACATGGTATTAGAGTCATGCCCTTAACTTACCCATGTCAATAGAATCCTGTAAGCCTCGAAAGTATAGTCAAAGGTGACTCGAGCATCGAACAATGGGTGTACTTTGTTCGAGTTGTTCGAGAGCTCCATAGAAGTAGTCGAGACTCGATTAAGGAGAGGTTGTTCGAGGGTTCCATAGGCCTCAGGGGAGGCTCTATGGTGTACTTTGTTCGAGGGGAGGATTGTTGGGAGAGGAGTCTCACATCGGCTAGTTAAGGGGTTGATCATGGGTTTATAAGTAACGAATATATCTCCATTGGTATGAGGCCTTTTGGGCAAACCAAAAGTAAACCACGAGAACTTATGTTTAAAGTGGACAATATCATACCATTGTGGAGAGTCGTAGTACTGTATATCATTTAGTTCATTTACTTATCAAGTTGTTTCGGGTCGTATAAGCTACCATAAGCTCACTAGGCTCTTGGTTTTGCAGAGCTGCTTTTGTATGTGGACGTGAACCAAATTTCGAGCTCTCCGAGGAGGAGAAGCAAGAACTCCAAAAGTTCAAATGGGAAGACTTCTTAGCAATGACTCGCCACGCAATTACGAACAAAAGTAGTCGTCGTGCTTTCCTCTCAAACTCTTCAATTCCCCTTTTCTCGGTTTTTCATTTGTTACATTTGATTCGTTTAATGTCTTTCAGAGCACAAGAGACTCATCGCAGGATCACCAACCAAGCCTGGAGCTTCGTCGGTCGACAACACCGAGTTCAAGCATAGGTTCATTGGGTTTCCTGTGCGGGAAGACGTTAACCGTTCCATCACCTGAGCTAGCCTAGCTCAAGAAGAATGGTTCAAGAGGTTAGCCAAATTGGTTGAACCTCCGTTGAATAGCCCCAAGTAAATGTGTTTTTAGGCAAATTCTTATAGCTTTGGCCCAATAAGCATATTAGTGTTGAGGCCTCCAACAATGTTGCTAAGTTCTTCATTTCTTTTTAGCAGCAGCTTATTGAATCTATATGGAACTGATACAGATCTATGTAATTATTTCCATTACACCTTCTTCTATGTCTCTTTCAAAATCATATGTTCGAGGATGACCCGAGTAAGAGTTTCTCGTGTTTCGTGTTAAGACGAGCTTTCTTTTATTAGAGTAAATCACGCTTGTGGCTTGTCTCGCGAAATATTTAAGATTGTTTTGAAAGTATTTCTAAATTACACTCGAACGATATTATAATTGAACATGACTTAATAGTCGAGCATTTACCACCGATTTTACTACTAAAGTGAAGAAAAGTCGGAATCAAGAAAAGGGAATAGTACGAGTGCTCTGTGTCACAGTCATGCATGTCCAAGACGTGTTGTCAATGGCCGCATGACAGTTATTTGGGTCTTGCTTGTTCAGGATGCGTTGTCCATAGTTACATGTCCGTACCAAACCCTTTTTACATGCTTTCATCCTAGATAGGTCTTTACCATTCCATATTGGGTCAGTATGAGGGTGTATGACCATTCACCAAATGTACTATGGGGGGATATGACTAGTTGTCACTTTCTACCCAATAGTTATATGCACTAAGTCATTGTTGTTGCCAACACCATTTCCAATTTCTCAAATTTTGCTTTCAAAACCTTCTTTCGAAATCTCTTTGCCCCCGTTTTCTAAAACTTTCTTCTTGAATTGGGGCCAGAGGCTCGAGCATACGCTACTTGGCCTTAGGCGACTCAACAACGAATAGGCTTAACTCACTTGTTGCTGGAAGTGGGTGCCGCACAATCGCAAGTCCACTGCCATCAAAGTGCGATTGTGACACTCTGCTCCACACATCTAATCAGCTCATGTGGTTCACTAGTTCTACTGACTAGTTTCGAAAAAGTGCGATTGTGACACTCTGCTCCACACATCTAATCAGCTCATGTGGTTCACTAGTTCTACTGACTAGTTTCGAAAAAGTGCGATTGTGACACTCTGCTCCACACATCTAATCAGCTCATGTGGTTCACTAGTTCTACTGACTAGTTTCGAAAAAGTGCGATTGTGACACTCTGCTCCACACATCTAATCAGCTCATGTGGTTCACTAGTTCTACTGACTAGTTTCGAAAAAGTGCGATTGTGACACTCTGCTCCACACATCTAATCAGCTCATGTGGTTCACTAGTTCTACTGACTAGTTTCGAAAAAGTGCGATTGTGACACTCTGCTCCACACATCTAATCAGCTCATGTGGTTCACTAGTTCTACTGACTAGTTTCGAAAAAGTGCGATTGTGACACTCTGCTCCACACATCTAATCAGCTCATGTGGTTCACTAGTTCTACTGACTAGTTTCGAAAAAGTGCGATTGTGACACTCTGCTCCACACATCTAATCAGCTCATGTGGTTCACTAGTTCTACTGACTAGTTTCGAAAAAGTGCGATTGTGACACTCTGCTCCACACATCTAATCAGCTCATGTGGTTCACTAGTTCTACTGACTAGTTTCGAAGAAAAGGGTTGGATCAAGAAAAAGAAATACCACGAGCTCTCTGCTCCATGCATCTAACCAGATCGCATGGCCCACCGATTCTACCAACTAGACTTGAAGAAAAGGCCGGGTCAAAAAAAGAGAATACTACGTTCTCTCTGCTTCACACATCTAACCAGCTCATATGGTTCATTGGTTCAACCGACTAGACTTACCCGTTAAGAGTGATTTAATCGATATAGAGGTGCACTTGAAGTGTGGGATGCTAGTTAAAAAACATGGGAGTAAATAGGTAAAATCTTGAAAGGTAAAAGGTAAAAATATAATAGAGATTAAGTAAAATAATTTCAGTATCATTCCAGGCTGATGACGGACGGTGACACTTTTTTATTCAATTCTTCTATCGTAGCATTTGGCGTCGGATGCTCTCGGAAGCTGCTATGGATTCCGGCGGTCCTAAAACCCTAGATTCAAACACTCCCCTTTCTTCTTCTTCAAACTATGGCGATTGGAAAGAACGCATCATTTTCCCCACTATTATCGCAGGTCTGTGTCTGCTTCCAGTGTCTCTCAAGAACGACCTAAAAAATCATCCATGTTTTATATATTCTCTTTTCTGCAGGATTTGTTGGGGGAGGAGCTGGGTTAGTGTCCAAGCATCGGAAAGTTCATGGTCTGGCAAATATTTCTGCGACTTACGCTACGAATTTGTCCATTGTCGCTGCTTGCTACTGTGGTAATTTTTTTTCCTTGATGCTCCAAATTTTTGCTTATGAAAGCTTTTATTGTAATTGGATTTGTTGAATGTTACTTTAATTAGGAATCTGTGCAGTCTGCTGCTTATTAAGTAGATTAGGGCGTTAACGAATAACGATGACAATGGAAATGTTTTTAGCTTGTTATATTGCCCGTCCTTTAGGATTTATTAATTTTCTGATGATGGACAACGTGGGTGTTGGATCACAATTTAAAGTTTCATTTGGATCGAAATTATATAGTTTCACATTGGTGTGGTGGTGAGTTGTAGAAGTCTGTTTCGATGGTCAAGTCATCAACTCATTGTGGAAGAGATGGAAAAGGGGTTTTGGTTTCATTAGAGTTAGGGATGAACATAGGAGGTAGAATTTGGGCACTCGTTGTATGATACATACCTTTCCTGAATTGGGTATTCTATTTATAGGAGCTTATTATTGGGTTGGGTTATTTCAACCTTTATCAAGTGACCTGAACAAGGGAAATGATTTTGGCATGTGATGGTGTAGCTTTTGCAACCCTTGATATAGCGATGTACTTTGTCAAAACGATCGTAATCAACTTTGAATTCCATTTACTATTTCCGAGTAGTTTCTCTAAGTGCACCTAGGCGTGTGCCTATGGTGCAAGGCGGCATGGGGTTCACTCCAAAGCAATAACGAGCACTTTCACCATGGGGCTCACCATTGTGTGCCATTATGTATCCATACTGTTATTATGGTGAGGTGAGTTCCTCTGAGAGACTAATTGGCAGACGAAGGCAGAAAGATGTAAGCAAAGAGGAATAAACTAGTAGTCGTCAAACAGCCTTGATGTCCTACTTTCCTGCCTCCTTGCTACCTCTGAAGCTCGAGACATCAACACAAAACTGTGACGGGATTCTTCTTTTAACCATTGTTCGATACTCTCAGTGTTGGATGATGAAAGTCCCACATCGGCTAATTTAGAGATTGGTCTGGGTTTATAAGTGAGGAATACTAACTCCATTGATATGAGGCCTTTTGGGAAGCCCAAAGCAAAGCCATGAGAGCTTATGCTCAAAGTGGACAATATCATACCATTGTGGAGAGTCGTGTTCGTCTAACACTCAGTTCCTTCTCAATTTCCATGAGGTTTCTTCTTTAGATTGATAGAGAGGTGAAAGAGCTTCATTTTCCTATTATTTCCTTCCAATTTTTGTTCGGCACTTACTCCTCACAGACTCTCAAGTCTAGATCAACAACTTCCTCTCCATTTTTAACATCATCATTAACTATTCTCACAAGGACAACAGGCTCTGTTTTTTTGGGAATTCTGAGCTGCGGAGTTTAGCTATGTTTATTTAATACTTTGTTCTAGACCATTTAGGGTTGATCTTCGTAGTTATGCCAGAATTTGTGCCTTTCAACTGTCGGCCTAGTGTTAAGGGTATGACGTAGCCTTTTCCGGCAGCATAATTCTTTTCCAGGATTGTTCTATTTTCATAGCTACTGCTATTGCTGCATTGCTTGTGCTGTTATTTTTTAATGAACGACTTTTTCCAACTTAAAAGAAAGTTGGAGTAGTGCTTCCAGAAACAATGGAAATTTTTGTTTTATTCAATAAAAAACCATAATAGTTTTGTTTCCAACAAGATGAATATTGAATGAAAAAAAAATAACCAAGTTCATACATTTAACAGGAGCACGCGAGTTTGTTAGAGTTTCTCGAAGGTCAGAACCTGACGACCTTATGAACTCTGCAATAGCAGGGTTCGGGACCGGAGCTCTTCTTGGACGCCTTCAAGGTTAATTAACTCCACATCCCTCACTCTCACATGTACAGAAGCAAGTCTGTTTTTTTTATCTTGGACTTAGACTATTGCTTTGAACTTGGTTCTATACTAATTTTGCACATCTTAGTTATTGCACAAATCTCTAGTTATTTTTGTATGGTTTACGTTATGAATCAGTTTTCAGTACAGGAATGAGTCAGGGAAAAGATAGAAGGATGTTTTTATAATTTGATGCTGTTGAATGAGGGAGAGCCTTGCTTAGGTTGAACTAGAACTTGATGATTCATAGGGTACACAAATGGGTAGAGATGAAATATTATGAATCTACAGCGTACATTCTCTTTTCAGGTGGTCGGCTCGGCTCTGTTCGATACTCAATAATGTTCACCGTCGCTGGGACAGCAATAGATTATGGCACACTCAAACTAAAACCTGTTTTCAGAAGCTACAAAGAAACAATACTTGAAGAAAGTAGTAGCTGGATGAAATTACCCGAATGGTCCCCGATCCAAGTGCTGGACGAGGAAGCTTTAGCCGCTAAACAAGCTCGGGAGCAACAGCTCTACGCACAGAGGGTACCTGGGCAAGTAAACAAAAAGGATCCTTGAAACATTTCTATTTCCCCATATATCAAGGAAGGAAAGGATCCAAAGTTTCTTGGATTCTTCAATATACAAGTAAAGATTATAACCATATGGTGTGGATTATGATATAATAAGAAGAGAATTCTGATAGTTGACAATTTTGTTCTTTATGTTTAATTTCCTTTTCTCTGTTTAATTTCATAGGCCTGTTTACTTTATGGTTCAATTATCAATAAACTGATATTTCTCTTCCAAATTAAGAAATTAGCAGCAGAAAGAAGAAAAGAGCAGAAGTTGAAGATGATAATTCCAGCAAGGTCCTATTGCTTCTTCCGTATACAATTTTTCTTTAACTTTCTTATGGAATCTTGAGCTTCTTGTACTCTACATTTTCTTACCTATTTTCGGTCGAGATTTGCTAACTTTTGAAATGATCGCCGTGCTTTCAGGTGATCGGAAATAAATGAAAAACTTGTCTTGATTTGCTTTAAAAGATGATCTTGGAGAAAGGTATTTATTGAACACATAATTAATTGAAGTATACATCGTGTATATCGTTAGTAGTTAAATTTTGTTTTAGCAATGTTCTAGGTCGTCTAGGGTTGGTTTGATATTATTGTAGCATCAAGCATGCCAATATTTCTCGAGTATGGTGGTAAAAACTTTCCCTAAAAAAATTATTCAACAATTACTAAAAGTTTTAGAGAATTCAAATACTTTGACCACATTTTTATTATTTAAATTTCATGGATAAAGGATTTAAAGCATATGACACGTGTAACAATCCTAACTAAGTTTGATTGATAAAGCAAGTGTGGGTGACACTATGCGTAATCCACACTTTTCCCTCCACAATTTGTGAGAATTTTTTTTAGGGCACAAACACTCTGAAAGCCCCACACGCTTGAAAGCCCCACACGCTTTCTCTCTCTCACTCTCTTAACAAATCTCTCTCTCTCTCTCTGTCTAGTAAATTGAGTTCTCAATTTTTTAAAAATATATATACGAAGATTAAGAAAATTTGAACCTGTTTATGTCTAAAATGTCGAGGAGGTCGGAATGGATGGTCCGACATTCCAAGTGGCACAGCTCAAATAACAAATAACATTTCGCTGTTCTTCTCTACAAGCACTTTATACAACACTTCTCTTTCTCTTTTCTGTCTATGTGACACAAAAATGGCGACAAATTTCACATTTGTAGTCTTCACATTACCCCTTTTGCTCAAATGCTGCAATCCCCACTTCGATATCTTCTTCTAGATCCATAATTTCAACACCCATTTCCCAATTCACCTACAAGATCCCATTTCCAATGGGTGTTTTGGGTGATTCCTTGTGCTTCTGCAATGGGGTCGGCAAGTCCGAGCGAACCAAGGCTGCCATTTTTTCCGGCAAAGCTCCTGCAATGGCGCGAATCTCCGCCGCTTCTTCTTCTTCTTCTTCTTCTTCTGCTAATGGCGCCTCCTCTGGCACTGCTTTTTTGATCCACCGGAGCCTTCTTTTGACCACCCATGTTAATCTTCCCTCCGTTTCTGCTGCTGAGAGTTGCGAGATCCGCCTCCAAAACGGCGGCGCCGCCACTCTCGTTCCTCACAGGTGACTATTTTTTTTTTTTTTCTTTTGGGGTTCTTTTGTTTGTTTGTTTGTTTGTTTGTTTTGGGATTGTTTTGGAGTATTCTGCTTGCTGTTTTGTGCCTTTGCGTTTACACTTCTTGTTTTGTTTGGTGGAAATAGTTGGGATATGGAAATTGATGGCTGAAGTAACTGTGTGCAAGTTTATAATGGTAGAGTTTTAGAAGTTCCTGAACTGTTCCTTTTCTTTCTAACTTTCAAAATCAATCGAGTATTTTCATGGTTGGGCTTGAGCATCTTTATAGTTTGATTTTAAGTCTTTAGCTCGCTACTGGTCTAGCTCCATGGCACCGAAAATGTATCTGGGCTCAAGTAATTCACCGAGCAAGTTGGATTTTACTGTTCGGTGGCGTTCGGCATGGGGGAGAACATCCGAGCTTAATTTTGCTTGATCTATTGATCGGCTTGTGAGCAAACTGATTGCTACGAGTGTTCTCCTTTCCTTTTTCTCTTCTGTTTGTAGGTTATATATTTCAATTTTTCAATTTTTGCATAGCCTTGTTTGGAGAAGAGTTATGTTTCTGCACTTCTTTTATTCTATCCACATAATTTTGAGGTAAAACTATTCTCGGATGTGAGTAATGTATTACCTATTTGAGATCCCATATCGGTTTGGAGAGGAGAATGAAGCATTTGTTAGAAAGATGTGGAAACCTCTCCCTAACAGGCGCATTTTAAAACCGTTGAGGTTGACTGCAATACCTAATGGGCCAAAAAAGACAATATTTGCTAGTAGTGGGCTTGGGCCATTACAAAACGGTATAAGAACTAGACATTTGACGGTGCCAGTGTGGACATTGGACCCTCAAGGAGAGTGGATTGTGAGATCCCACGTCGGTTGGAGAGGGGAACAAAGAATTCCTTACAAGGGTGTGGAAACCTCTCCCTAATAGACGCATTTTAATTTGTTAGGCTGACTACGATACGTAACGGGCCAAAATGGATAGTATCTACTAGCAATGGGCTTGAACCGTTACAAAATAGTATCAAAACCAAATACCGGGTGGTGTGCCAGTGAGAACGTTAAGCTCCCAAGGGGGGTGGATTGTGAGATCCCACATGGAGAGAGGAACAAAAATATTCTTTACAAGGGTGTGGAAACCTCTCTTTAATAGACGTGTTTTAAAACTGCGACGCTGACGGTGGTACGTAAAGGGCTAAAACGGACAATATCTACTAACGATAGACTTGGGTCATTACGCTATAATACCTGTGTTCTTTGTCATTATATACACTTGTCTTCTAGCGCTCGGGGCGGAAAACGTAAAATTTAAAGCCCTTTGTTGTCTTTGGAAACTGGCCTTTGGGTGGCACAATGCAAGGAGTAGAGCCTCTATATCCTTCTGAGACTGTTTGCGTTTTACTTTTATGAACTGTACGCATTATGTGAATCATTTCATCCAACACTCTACTTTGATTGCAGGTTCTTCATTACAAGTTCCATTTTGGATCTTACAATAGTGGGCTTAGATGCAGTGGAAGGAGACTCCCACTCTCAGCAGCAGCTTCAGCACTTAAAGATATGTTCTAAACCAAATCTTGATCTTGGCAATGCTGTTTACCTCTTGGGATTTTCTGACAAAGATGAACTTATCATTAGTGAGGGCAAGGTGGCTATAGCTACTGATAACCTTATAAAATTATCGACCGATGGGGTAACGTGTAGTCCCGGGTCTGCTGGGTTTGATGCACAAGGTAACCTTGCATTCATGGTATGTGATCCTATGAAACTAGCCACGTCTCCGAATACCAAATCATCATCGACTTCTTCGTCGTCTTCGTCATCTTGTAAGAAGGATCTTCCTATGCAATTTGGGATTCCTCTGCCTATCATTTGTGGTTGGTTAAACCAACATTGGGAAGGTAGTCTTGAGGAACTTAACAAACCAAAGCCACAACTCATAAGATTGATGTCTTCAGGACAAAAGAGTGAGCATTCTTCTTCCTTTACATTGAGGCAAGTTTTTAAGCCAATGGAAGCGAATGATGAGGAAACCAGGGAAGAACTGCCCGGACCGAGCTATTCCACTACGACAAACACGATCAAGGAAGAGGCTCCTACGAATAACCTACACCTAAACCATGTGCAAGGAATTCCTACACCTGAAATATATGAATCGCCAAAGTTGATAGCAGTTCCTCTTCGAAAAAAGGAAAGCGCGCCAATGCAGCTACGGGATATCAACTTTCCTCCGAGAGTATCCATTGCTGTGATTACGGGTAAACCTACCAGACAAAACCCACATGGCTCTAATGAAAATTCCACGAAGGATGTTTCTCAACACAACCAATGGAGACAATACCCAAGCATGGAGAGACAACTCGTCGATCCAATCGAAAACAGAGAAGAGGTTGCCTCAACCAATTCTGTAAACGGGGCCTTAAGTGAAGTTCAGTCTTGTTCATCTCCCGAGGAAGTTTCAGCGATGCATAACGGGCATAGCAGCGAGGGAGAGACAACAATGTACTCTGCAGAAACTGCAGAGAGTCGAAACTATACGAGTCCTAGAGAAGGTAAGTTTCAACAGGTTGGAAGGAGTCAGAGTTGTGTAAACTACAACAGATGGGGATCAGTCCAAAGAAATCCCATGGCTCGCCGAACAATCCTAGAGAATCAAAGAAGTTTCAGAAATGGAAGGAAGATGTATTCTCAAGGGGCTGGATCTTACCGGAGCAATGACTACTACAGCCCGACAGTCTCCTCGATCATGAAGAAGCGAAACAGCTCGGAACAAGTTAGCAAACCAAGGCAAAGCACTGCTGCTGCTCATTCTTCCCCAAGATGGATGTTCTGATGAATTATCATCATTCCACTCAAAAAGGGGAGACTGGGAAACAATGAAGGTTTGTTAGTGTATTTGGTTCCCATTTCTTCACTTGTGCAGAGACCAATTCGAGGTGAATAAGAACATTTTCCTTCTACATTTCTTCATTATATTGTAAGATTGAGAGGAAAAAAAGTAAAGAATAGAAGAACCAGATGATAAACTGTCTGGAATTTGTTATTCCCTTTTTGTAAACAGGAAGTCAATGCAATCCATTTGGCTTCCTTGCAAAAAAAGTGAATTAATTGGAGATTTTGAGTGCGTTTCTGTCAACAATGAAAGTAGTTGAAAATAACAAAATGTTCTAACTTCATATTTGGAGCTACCTCACAAGGATCCCCATGCTGATTCCGCCAAACTCATCTCAGGAAGAGGCAGATTGAGCTTGAATGCAGAGCGGCTTCGCTCAAACCAATCATTGTATTTCTTGATGAACTTGTCGAGTAGATCCCCAGCCATGTATGAGAAGCTTCCGGCCCAGGCTGCTATAACGATGTAAGTCGCTACTGTTTTGGCGTATGCATCCCAATTTTTTGGTCTCTGAATGGAAGCCTTCCCAATAGCAAGCAATATGATGCATAAAAAAGAAGCTCCTACCGCTGCTGCAAGCTTGAAATCCTTGTTATTGCTCTTGGTGAATGTTAAAGCGTAAACCAGAGTGGGGACTAAGCCAAAGAGTATGAATGAGATGATGGCAAGCGTGCAATGGAGAACGTAATTCTCTCGGTTTCCCAGTACTACTTCGTATCGGTCTACTAATTCATGAGATGTCCTTCTGAACTGCTGGGTCTTGAGTGCTCTCAACTGAAAATTGTGTATGTTTAATGAGAGACAGTTTATGATTCAACAAAACAAAAATGCTATGGAATTTTGAACAAAGTAATAAAGATGCGACGAGACCAAAAAGTAGGTAATCAATACATCTCGAATGTGCCTCATGTACCATCACACAAGCCAAATCATAAACAGTCTTTCTCAACATACTACCGTGACACAATATAAATGCGCTAAGAGTCTTAAGATGAAACCGTTTAGCAAGAAAGTTCAACAAGTCTCCCGTACACCATCTCCTCTACCATCTACTTCTTTTAGTAATCGTTCTAAATTAAATAAACATTCATCTCTGCGGTTTATCAGAAAGTCAGTTACTTACATTATGTCCAAGGATAAAGAGCCCTCTAATCAGATTTGCCAATGCCAAAACTATAATGTTGCCTGCAAAAACAACGTGAAAATATATTAATATTTTGACACAACTTAGTTTAGGTAAAAAAAAACCAGGATATATCATTGATTCAAAGACAGATGCTGTTCCATATTATGGTGTAACTTGAGATGTCCGTACTCTAGCATCTCTTGAAGATCCAAAAATGTTTAAGAAATGCTGTTCTATATATATGGTACAACTCAAGTTCATGTTTCTTATACAAATGAAGTTTAGATGCTATAAGCAGGATGGAAAAAAGTAGTAAATCATAACCTGTTGCAGTATTGGCACTCGCTGCAGATGTCATAATGCCGAGGCTTGTAATTGATTCAGATAAACCACCATACACTATACTTTTCACAATTTCCCACCTGTTAAACCTACTTGGTTCAGCTTCTACTCCTCTATCCACCACACGTCCTGTTTCAACTAATAAATCTCTATTAATATTAACTCGAGTAAATCTCTGTTAATTTCAACAAATATAAATTCTTAACACTTTGCCTCTACCTTGTTTGATATTCACTCCAACTTTCCCTCTACCTTGTTTGATATTCACTCCTTCATCGGCAATTGTTCTGTTGCGTGAAGAATGAGTTGGCGTTGAATTAGATACAGCATGATCACCTTCAACTTTATCAGTTACTGCACAATGAACTGACTGATCGGGAACCCTGGAAGTGTCTCTACCAACTCGACTTCCTTGATGATCTCTTGTTTCCTGCAACACTTGAAATGTCTCCCTTTCTCTGATCCCTATGCTTGCAGCGTTATTTCCTGCGCGCATATTTAGTAGGAAAAGACCATGAGAGTACTTTGACTTGATGTCATAATCTTGTTAGATGAACACGACTCTCCACTATGGTATGATATTGTCCACTTTGAGCATAAGCTCTCATTGCTTTGCTTTGAGCTTCCCCAAAAGGCCTCATTCCAATAGAGAGAGTATTCTTTGATTATAAACACATGATCATTCCCTAAATTAGCTGATGTGGGACTTTCATCATCCAACACCTCCCCTCGTACAAAGTACACTTCCCCATAATCTAGGCTCGACTCCTTTTCTTTTGGAGTCTTTTGTTCGACATTTGAGAATTTACCAATCTATTGGTACGACTAAGTTTAGGGCATAGCTCTAATACCATGTTAGATGAACACGAATTGTATGATATTGTCCACTTTGAGCATATGCTCTCATGGCTTTGCTTTGGGCTTCTCCAAAGGCCTCATACCAATGGAGAGAGTATTCTTTGATTATAAACCCATGATCATTCCCTAAAATTAGCCAATATGAGACTTTCATCATCCAACTTACTGGTACGGCAACTGCTATGATATTCCTCCAACCATATATCCTCATAAAGCTATGCTTCAACATTATATAGACAGCAGAAAGTAATTTCCTCACATGCAAAGAATCAATTTCAAATAGCCACGCATGTTTTATCTTTTTTGGGAAAGGGATCAGAAGCGTAGCTGTGAAAATAAATGATGAAAGATCTTTCTTCTTCTGCTTTGATTTCTCAGAAGGAAACTAAGAATGGAGAGAAATTAGATGGATGAATGAAGAGGATTATGAGATTTATTCTCCATGCTGATGATGAGGACTTGGTCTGGAAACTATTAAACATTGTTTACTAGCAATGTTCTTAGAACAAGTATCATTGGAAATATCAATCTTTCTAATTTGCATCTTAGTTCATGTCGGTTACGATAATCTTCAAAAAGTTGAAAAAAAAAAAGACTTAAAACACCAAAAGCATGTACAAAATCAAATACCTTGTCCAGATAAAACTTCTTCCTCACGGTCAGGAGTAGCCAATTTAGGAAAGAGCCATGCACCTGCCCATTGTAAAAATAGCTTAACTCAGTAATCCTGGTAAGATCCATTTGACAACATACACAAACATATATGATAAACTACCCTTTATCCATGACTGTTTCCAAAGGCTAAGACAATATTCAAAAGGTCCCTTCCCTCTATTTATGAATACATTGCAAACAGAGATGAAACAATTACATGATTCCAAGTCAACTCCCGCATAACCTTCACAGTGATGATTAATCTTAACATAAAAACTGAAGTGTATCTCTAAAATTTCCTAAGGTTTTTTATTTTAAGCCTCAAACAGCATGTGCCACCGGCATCCTCTAAGGGAGAGGCTTTTCTTTCAATATCAGCAAGTGGCAAAACCATTAATGGCAACAGTTTTCACAACTATGCAGAATTATTTTGAAACGGCCCAAACCCACCGCTAGCAGATATTGTCCTCTTTGGGATTTCCCTTTGGGACTTTCCTTCAAGATTTTTTAAAACATGTCTGTTAAGAAGAAGTTTCCACATCTTTGGGCTTTTCTTTTGGACTTTTCTCGTTGGCACACCCCCTAATGTCCACTCTCTTTCGGGGTTAGGCGTTTTTTCTGGCACACTGCTCAGTGTCCAACTCCTTCGGGGCTCAACATCCTCGCTAGCACACCTTCCGGAGTCTAGCTCTAATACCATTTGTAACGACCCAAACTCACCGCTAGCAGATATTGTCCTCTTTAGACTTTTTCTTCCGAGTTTCCCCTCAAGATTTTTAAAACGCGTTTGTTAGGAAGATGTTTCCACACTCTTATAAAATGTTTTGGAGAACTTCCCTTCTCCAAGGGATGAGGGATCTACATATTTTAGGAGTCAACTGCTGCAGTACAGTTTGAACCATACAACATATATCAGATAAGAATGAGAAACGCACCCATAGGGGCGAGGAAACTGAGGCAAGAGGTGCATCTGAATCTATCAACCGGAGAAGGAATTGGTTTAGAAACAGTATTATTTACCCATTCCCTTTCACGTATAATCACCTTCGTGACACAAGCGTGACAGTTAGGACAGTAGAAATTATGCGAGCTGGGTTTCTCATATATCCTTCCAAGATATAAATCCGCCACTTGAGTTCCATTTTCTGACCTCAACTCCACTCTTTTATATGAAGCCTGCTCCTCAATTTCCTCCTTGGATGGTTGATTAGAAACAGTTGAAGGGATCTGATCATGCTGGTACTTGATCCCAGTACCATTTAGCGAGCCTGTTTTCCTTGTGCTGATAGCTTCAATCTCATCAGTGGGGCTTACTTCAAAAAAAGCATGACGATCACCATCGACTTTCAACCGAGAAGATCCATTAGAGCATCCAGTACCTGAAGTTACAATAAGAAATCATAAAACAGGAAGGAAACATCGAATTTCCAAATGAATACCCAAATTTGGTACCAAAAATATAATAAGAATCACATAACTTCAGCAGAGCTTTTCATTCAAGTTCTTCCCGTAGATCAATGGCGAGAAAAACAAATTTCCCATCATTCAACAGTAGCATAATTGACAGAATTAAAAGGCTCCTGCAATTTGTTTGGGTAGATAAAATTGACTGAGGGTTCTGTTCTTGATTGGTTACAGAATCCAACTCCTATCATAGGGAAAGAATCCATACAGTAAAAATTCAAATCCTAAACGTTCAAGAGCTCTGGTTAGTCTAAAGAACCCAATTACGCTTGCTGCAAGTTACTAGCAGAAAGAACAAACTGCAGGAGGATTTTGACATAGGACGGGACCCAGTTCTAAATTGTCGGTATCTCTGAGTTCTGAATATGTTGCTAAAACATACAAGAAAATTAAAGAACATTAATGATTGATTATTATTAACGATAATGACGTGTTACTTAGTTTGTTCTGCAGAAAAGTTTTCGTAAAGTTAACACTGTAATTAAGAGAATTAATTATTAATTAAGCAACCTAACAAATCAGACCAAAACAAAACGAACTGTGGCGATCATTTTCCCTTCGTCGAACACGTAGTCTTCGTCCTCTTCGCCAAGATTTACGGAATGAGAATCGATTAATTAAAAGAAAGGAAATCGAGTAGATCCACGAATTTAGAAAGTATTTGAAGGAATAAATTTAACTGTGTTTTCGCCTAATGAAGCTTCATTTTGGCCTCCTGTCTGTAATAACAGTAGCGCAACAATGGCGATCGGTTTCACGCCTCTAATCCTCAAATTCTAGTTTCAAATGGCGACTAAAGTACATTACAAGAACGGGAGGAGAACAAAGAAATCCAAACAGCGATGAATAATTTGCCGAAACTTACATTGTTCTTGTTGTTGTTCATCTCGAACGACGAATTTACGTCCGTCGGAATTCTCGGAGAACGTTTCGTCGCTGTCAGTGGATGAGAAGCTAGACTGAGCGCGTTGACGAAATTTCTTCCTCCGTAGCAAAACACTTGGTTCTTCGTCATCCTCCCCCGTCGTCTCTGTTTCCACCTCCGGCGGATGCTTATCTCTGTTCATCGGAGGAGACGAACTCCGGTAGCTGGGACAGAATCAATGGAGGAGGTTCGTTTCAGAGTCCAAAGCATATACTGAATCTTTTTGTTTCTTGTTTTCTTTGAGTTTCAGGAGTCCGTAACTAACTATCAACATTTGGTATAATTATAGTTTAATTAACTCATTATAATTAATCTCTCATTTAATTATCCAAACAAATTCCATCAAATTTCACCTTGAACGGAAGCTCTAAATAGAAAACTCAAGGAAGACAATATTTGTTAGCGGTATAGGCTTGGGCTTTTACAAACGCTATCAGAGCTAGACGCTCGGCGGTGTGCCAGGACGCTGAGTCCGAGAGGGGGTGGATTGTAAGATCCCACATCAATTGGAGAGAGGAACGATTGTCAGCGAAAACGCTAGGCTCCGAAGGAAGTGATTGAGGAGAAGACCGAGCAGTAAAAATTTGAGACAAATGCTATGAAATGACGTCCCTACCCGATAGTTATATGCAGTAAGCCGTTGTTACATTTTGCTTACATTCCCCGAAAACACAAATTTCAATTTCTCAAATCTTGATTTCAAAACTCTATTTCGAAATCTCTCTACCCGTTTTCTAATCTTGAACCAGGGCCAAAGGCTCGAGCATACATCGCTTGGCCGTAGACGACACAAGAACGAATAGACTTAACTCACTTGCTGTTGGGAAGTGAGTGTCGCACAATCGCAATTCTGCTGTCATCAAAGTGCAATTGTGAGAAGGGGTTCATATTTGTCCAAGGCGTGTTGCCTATGGTTGCATGTATGTGACATCCTCCTCCACTCAATTGGTTAACGTCCCAGTCAACCGACTCAAACAAGCAAGAATGGGACATCTATCATGCGGCCATAAACAACATGTTTTGGACAAGCATGACCGTGACATCCTCCTTGTCAACCGACTCAGACAACTAAGACTGGGACATCTGTCATGCGGTCATAGGCAACATGCTTTGGACAAGTATGACCGTGACATCGGCTTGATTAATGAAATATTTAATAAATTGAGACGGAGGCTACAAAATGACGTGCAAACATAACCTTATCCAAACAAGTTGGTAGCGGTAACATGGTTGTAGTAGTTAAGAAATCTTTGTCCACAAAGGTTGTTTAAAGAGTATTTAAATGTCAATGATTAATATGAGGGTATGCTAGGTGGCCAGTTGTTTTTACGCTATAGTTTATTGAAAAAATGGAAGTATTTTAATGCTAGTTGGTGAGGCTAAGTGATGTTCTTATGTTCTTGGACACACTTGAAGGAGGAAGAAAGGAAGAGCTTGGAGTTAGAGCACGGCAGGTATGAGTTTACTTTTTCTTGCTTCGGAAACAGCTACTCGGAAAGAATCTATTTCAATAACTTCAAAATTTTTATCTGTGTCGGTTCCCTGGAGCTTCACGCGTGACTTGTGCTTTGTTCTCCTCTTATCTTCATTGGACGGTTTGAAAAGGATGTCTCTTATCGAGAGGTCGATTCGTTTTTCACCCCCAATGAGATGGTGTGAGATTCCATATCGGTTGGAGAGGGGAACGAAACATTTCTTATAAGAGTGTGGAAACCTCTCCCTAGAAGATGCGTTTTAAAACCGTGAGGCCGATGGTGATACGTAACGAGTCAAAGTGGACAATATCTTCTAGTGATGGGCTTGGGTTGTTAGAAATGGTATCATAGTCAGACATCAGGTGGTGTGCAAGTGAGGATGTTGGGCCTCCAAGAAGGGTGGATTGTGAGATCCCATATCGGTTGGAGAGGAAAACGAAACATTTCTTATAAGGGTGTGGAAACCTTTCTTAGTAGACACGTTTTAAAACCGTGAGGTTGACAGCAATATGTAACGGCCAGAGTGGACAATATCTGCTAGCGGTGGGCTTGAACTGTTACAAACGATATTAGATCCAGACATCGGGCGGTGTGCTAGTGAGGATGCTTGGCCCCCCAAGGGGGTGGATTGTGAAATCCCACATCAGTTGGAGAGGGAAACGAAACATTCCTTATAAGGGTGTGGAAACCTCTCTAGTAGACGAATTTTGAAACCGTGAAATCCCACATCAGTTGGAGAGGGAAACGAAACATTCCTTATAAGGGTGTGGAAACCTCTCTAGTAGACGAATTTTGAAACCGTGAAATTGACGGCGATACGTAATGAGCCAAAGCATACAATATCTCTTAGCGGTAGGCTTGAGCTGTTACAAATGAGAAATCAGTAACCCCTATCGTTTGACCCTTAATCTTTATAAATCAAGGAAGAAATTTGCTTTTACTTGTTTACTCACGTTAGAAAAGTGAATACAGTCTCACATCAACTAGATAATAGAACACGAGATCTAAACAGAAAAATCACATACATGAAAACATCTGTTGTTGCAGGAGGCACGAAGGGTGCAATGGATCCATTGACGTTCTTACAATGGTTATGCTGCGGGTGGACTTGCGTGAGAGAATGTTGTACGTTTCGATGGGTTCATCATCATTCATGCTTGAATAAATGTGACCAAATTACTCATAATTTTTATAAGATCGTTTTAATCACTTGGGACGTTCCATAATTCAGGTGCTTGTTGTGGATGTCTAGATCCAAACCCAGGTGACGCTGGTGATCGTAATGGTACGTATCGGAGGATTTTATGTTTATGGAGAGATTGAGCCATCGATCTTTAAAATCCATCGAAAGATAAAATATTAATTAGTTTAAATTATAATTATGATTAACGAATAATAATAATAATAATGAGAAAAATGCATTTCAGGTTCACAAAATATATGGATAAATAATATATGCAACAACTGCTGGAGACATTGCAATATGTGCTTCTACGGTAATAATTCCTTATAATAATAATAATAATTATTATTATTATTATTATTATTTCATATATTCTTTAATTATAATAAATAATTTTCAAATTTTTATTATTCAGGAGCATGTAGGTGCTGTAATTGCTGTGGAGGTACATAATTCAATTTTTAATTTATTTAATTCCTTAATTAGAATATTTAATTGCGTAATTAACATTCAAAATTGTCACACTAAAATATTAATTTCTAAATATAATAACATTTTTTACTATTAATAACAAAATTGAATTTTTTTTTAACTTTGTTTTTTAGTTGACTTCATACAAAAAAAAAAAAAAAAAAAAAAAGTCAACTAAAAAACTGAATTGAATTTTTTGATTTTTTTAAAAATTCAACCCAACCCAAATTGAAAAAATATCTAAGTCAACTCAACCTTTATGGTTTTGGTTGAGTAGTCCGAATTAGTCGAGTTATCGAGTTATATGAGCACTCCTAATATGTACCGACTATATCTCTTTATTTTATGTTTACTAGATCAAAACACAAATCAATCTCATTCTAGAGTGGAGCAAAACAACGACAAATCTCTTCAAGCTAATAACAATGGAGCTCAACCGAATGAAATCATCCCAATTCAAGGTATGATCGAACTTTATTATTTGATGGATAGACTCGATCGTCCTAACAATAAATAGCGTTTCAGGAATTTTATGTCAATTCGAGCATAACTCAATGGATAAGATATCAGTTACCATTTAGACTGTTCTAGCACGACATGAACATATTTTGATGCAGGCAATGGTATAAATCCGGAGATAATCGGGGATAACAATGAACTTGAATTGAATGTAGTTCATATGCATTCTTCAAAATCTGACTTAGATCTTCCTTCCCTTGACCTCAAAAGTGGCAATCAAAATGGTGTGTATCAATTTTCTCTAGTGATGAAATGTTTTGAAAAAAATGAATACTTTGTAATATATAATATGTGTTTTTTATGCAGATCTAAATTTCAATCCAAAAATATTAGGGTCGGGAAATAAAATTAAAGTCAATGTTGCTAGAATGTATCCGTGGAAATCTTTCCCAGAATCACGCTCACTAAGTATGTTTCGATAAGATTTGAATGTGATTGTCAAATCGTGCTTTGCTAGAATGTTTTGTTTAAGTATAGGTGAATCTAGGTAGTTGGTCAAATCCGAGAATTTTAGAGATTAGGAACGTGAAAATACGAAAGAAGAGGTTGGCCAACCCATAGCGGACTCATGGGTCGGCTACGACCTAATTTCGTTGACCCTCACGTGGATGGCAAAAGACCCAGTTGGACTATGAAATAGACCCATATTAACTTGAGGGGTAGGTATATAGGGAGATGCATGATGTTAGCTTTTCGTTACCCCTAGATTTCGTGACCTAAGTGAGCTACCTCATGATACATGTGTTTCATGGTGTGGACGAACATTGCAAAACAAGAGTTTTGAGTGTTTTCTCTTGGAATGGATTTTTTAGGACAGTATCAAACGGCACGAGTGTGCCAATATTATGTCCTTGCCATCTAGTGGTAGGTTAGTATATGGGGTCGTTTCCCAGTATGTTATCCATAAATGACTCGATATGGATACGAGAGGGCTCATGCCTCAATAGTACACATATGGATGGATGTTTAGGACCTTTTGATAATAAAATTGACTCCTGAATCAGTTCTTGATAAGTTTGTCCAAGCGAGCAACGAAGACAAACAACATCTTCAGACTTGGGATGCCATTACATCGATGTTGTCAAAATACGGATTTTAGTTATTCATAGCTGATGTTTTCGTCCTTAAAGGAACACACTAAACTAAACGATGTATCTTTTAAGTTCATGAACTACCGAAGAAGATCGTTATGCTACCCTTTTTGAACATGTTTTATGATAATCTATACTTTGTTGTAGGAAATTATGGAGCAAATTGTTAGAGGATTGCAAGAACAAAACTGGAAAGCAACCCAAGAAGAATTACCTGTATTACCTGTATTACCTATATTACCTGTATTACCTGTCCAAACATTTGCAAGAAAATAAAGAAACCAGGCATTGTTCATATGAATCCCCACGTGGGTTTTGCAAAGTTCAGAGCAACAAAGTGGGAGACATTGGGTCTGTCTTAAACCACCTAAGTTGCTCAACAACCTTACCAAGCACCTTGCCTCCTAAATAAGACAGGCCAAAGACCCCTAACCCTAGAACAATGTAATATGCTAGCATTTTGACATACTTATTCCGAACGTAAGCTTTCGCGACGGTGAGTAGCGCAATGCATAGAAGCGAGGTGACACCCACAGCGGCGAGTTTGAGATTGCTGCTGTCGGTGTGGCGGACGGAGAAGCTGTAAACCAGAGGAGGCAGAAGCCTGATGAGTAAGAATGATAGAATGACGGCGGTGTAGTGAAGAAGATAATTCTGCCTGTCGCCTAAGGCTTCCTCGTACGGATCGACTTGTGGTCGTTTTCTTCGGTACGGGTATTTCTTGGGTTGATTCGACTTTAGCGTAGAGAACTGTAAAATTACATTCCTCATAGCACCATTAAACACTTTCTAAACAACCTAGCTTTCGAGGAAATTGTCGATAATCTAATCCAAATCTTGGTCAAAGATGTTTAAAAAACAGACCGATAATCATGTTTGCCAATGCTAAAGCCCCGATAATCTCTGCAAATCGTACATACCAAATTTAATATTACACGACTATTCCTCTACAAAATTACGATAATAAAATAATCAAATGATCCAAAACTCGTCCATTATAATTTTACCTATTGGAATATTGGCACTTGCTCCGGAGGTTACGATGCCTAGGCTCGTGATTGCTTCGGTTAATCCTCCGTACACAATGCTCTTCACTATCTCGAAACAATGCCTAGGCTCGGGGCGGCTTGATACAAAGGTCATATACACATTGCCTCTGCATTCAATGGAAATGCAACAGCTTTCTGAATCTGTATCATACCGAGGCTGCAGCTTCGGCATCAGATCTGGTGAACAACTCGGCGGTGGCTCGGTTGATTTTCCGGCAGTCGAGATCAACGACCACGACGGAGGGTTGCGGAGAATAATCACTTTAGTTATGCTTGATTTGCAGTTGGTGCAGTAGAAGTCGTGAGAATTGGGTAACTCGTACAGCCTTTGATTTTCAACATCGGCGTCGGTGTCGGTGTCGGTGTCGGAATAAACTTCATCTCTATCAGAAGACGAAGTTCTGCTCAGCGTCTTCGCACGTGACTTACTTTCTCCGTCAGCCGGCGTCAGTTGATTATCCGTTTCCACCACCACCGGCAGATCTATAACGGCTTCCATTATGAGAAAGCTGCGGTGTGCTACGGTGGCCGGAGAAAGGGTGGAGCTTAAGGTTCAGCGTATCCGAGAATGTTGGAAGAGGAGCCATTTTATTGGCGTTCAAAGTGTTATAAATTTTATATAGTTTTTATTATATAATTGATGTGAAATCGAAATCAGTCAGAGAAAGGAACAAAATATTACTTATAAATGTGTGAAAATCTTCCCCTAACAGACGTGTTTTAAAACCGTAAAGTTGACGGCTATACGTAATGGATGACAATATTACATCTTATATTAATTTTTAATGAATTCAAATATTTTAAAATTTTTAATTTTAAGACGGATATATTCGACTAAAATATTATAAACTTGAATCCTTGAGCACAAATTTTAAAGTTTATTAGGTTACGTGATGGATTGATCCAAATAATTGGCCCATAAGTTAATGGGCCCGACCTCTAAAAGGGTGATTTATATCTAATTTAATAATCCTCAACAATCCTCCCATCGAACAAAGTACACTATAGAACTTTCCCTGAACCCTAAGGAGCCCTCGAGCAACTTTTCCTTATTCGAGGCTCGAGTCCTTCTCCGAAGCTCTCGAACAAAGTACATATTTGTTCGACACTTGAGAATTTTATTGATATGGGTAAGTTAAGGACATGATTTTGATATCATGTTAAGAATCACGAACCTCCACAAGACCTTATAAATCCATGATCAACCCCTTAGTTAACTGAGGTGGGACTCTTCTCCCAACAATTCTCGATATTGTCTTAATGTAGTTATATGTGTTCGTAAGTGGATTGGCCCAATCGTCTCAACTCCTTGATGGATTGATCTGAATAATCAACCCATAAGTAAACGGGCTCGACTTTAAAAGACTTATATCTAATTTAACGAGATAGGGCAAATTGAATCAAGCTGGTCAAACTTTGTCTTTGACTCGGGGCTACGAACCTCTCGTTAACAATATATAGAAAAATATAAAAATATATAGAAAAATTAAAGTAGGTAGGTAATAAATTTAGTTTTCAGTTAAAGAAATAAAAAAAAATAATTATGAAAATTGGCTGGCAGTCTTAAATTTGTTGAGAAAATATGGTCCTTTTTTTCGGTTTGAAATTAATTTCCACATGTGACGCCATTATTATATTACCTTATAAATATTTTTAAATAATTTAATAAATTATATCCTGCCAATATATAATACAAAATTTAATAATATTTTTATTAAATAAAATGAAATTCATTTCAATTATTTAAAGGAAAAAAGATTTTATTTTTCATTTTAAATAATTTGTATTTTTTTTTTTTTATAAATAATTGTCAAATGGTTTACAATTATGAAACGTGCGTTTCATATGGAATATTCGTTCTGAGAATAAAATAAATAAAGCATATTCGATAATGCAAAAATAAATAAATAAATAAATAAAATACACGTAGGATTGTTCTTTCCCATTACTTTTTGTATTATTCTTTACCTAACTCTTCCATCCACCAAAGGCCTTTGCTTTTATTCACTTCAAAGCATTACTTCTCTATTAGGTAATTTGGTATTTTCACCTCAAAATTGTTACTTCTCGGTAATTTTGTGACGGCTCGTTTAATTACTTTTTCACTTTTATCGTGCACGTTTGTCGTTTTCTTAATTTTGCTCAGGTTCATTCTAAGTATAGAGAGCGTTATTTTTCGTTTTTCTATTTTTCGGATCTTCTCGAGCTACTATCTCGAAGTCGTGGAATCTCACTCAAGTTTATTCCAAGTATAGAGAGAGCTTTCTATTTTTCGGATCTACTCGAACTACTATCTCAAAAACACGGAAGGTAAATAAGCTGTATATTAAAGAAAATTACTAATAGTAATGTTTACCGACTAAATTTTATCAAACGTGTGCATGTTTTTATATATATTCTTTCAAATTTAAGGGTGTCAGAAAACAACCTCAGTCGTACGCTAACTTTTTTTTTTTTAAAAAAAAACATTATCTGCACAAAATTTAGCTGAAGTTTGAGTAATGTTTTTTCAGTGATGGGGCGGTTTGAAAATCAAGTTAAATGGTCCATGGCTGCTCCGAATATTTATGGAGTTAGTTAGTAGACATTGATTACGACGCATGTTGAATGTTCAAATGAACGTAATTCTTTTAAAATTGAATTGATAGTTTATTTGTAACGTCTCATGTTCATGATCTGGAATTTAGATTTGATGTAATATGACCGTGTTTACCTATGGATCACGTTTACATAGGATTGTTTCACACCAAGTAAGCTGGAGTCTATGATCGAGACACCAAATGGGTAATAACTATCCACTCATTCTCGGTAGAATTTGCTCTCGGTTCATTTATGTACGTCTTATTTATTCAAATATTATTAAATTTTAAATAAACTAAATTTTCCGAAAATTGATTAGTGGTCGGTGGCTGAAAGGTTAAATATGATGAGACTAGACAGTGTTTGAATTGTTCGTATGAAGTAAAGACATGTGTTAACATGTGCGTCGTGTTTTTCAATGCTACCGGCCCCACGAAGCTCAAGTGGCAATATGGTTATTATGAATAGAAAACAATAGTCTCAAATATTGATTAATGGTCCGAGATCCTAACGAACAAAATATTTTTGTCATATTCATAATTTATATGAAATTAAAGAAATAGTTTAACAAAATAGGTTACAAAATAGTTTTAAATAAGTTAGAGTTTTACGAAGATTGATTAGTTGGTTGAGGAGTTCATATTATCGTGTTGTGACGTCCAAATCAATAATTTTGAGATAAAATACGAGTGGATATAAATATAATTTCGAAGATTCGACGATCAAGACATATAGATAGTAATGTGAGCGTGTTTGAAATATTAAATTTTAAATATTTATAGTTAATATACAAAGACATTTTAAATATTAAATTTTAAATGGGAAATTATAACTGTTTTTTTTTTTTAATAAAAAAGACATTTTTTATTATTATTATCTTGCATTCTTAAAATTCAACTATTTTTGAAGTAGAGTAAAATAATTATCTTATTTTTAATTAAAAAAAAAAAGTGAGCTATTCTCTAATATATGAAAATGATAATTAAATCGAACATTTTTTAAATATATATATATATAAATTATCTGTTTTTTTTTTTTTTCCTTTTTAAAAATTATAATTCCATTTTTAAAAATTAGAATTAGAATTAATATATTATATATATTAATTGCCATTCTAAATCTCCTTTGACCGTTCATAGATTGCTGCCCACGCCACCGACTCTTGTTTGTTGGGTTGGTTTGTTTTTCTCATTTGTTTAATAATAATAATAATTTAATCTTTGATAATTATTTTAGGTTTTATTTATATTTTAAAATTAACGTTTGAAAATGATATAGACTACTATTTTAAAACTAAAAATAATAGTTTTTTTTTTTTTTAACAAACAAAATTATTTTTAAAGAAAGAAGAGAAACATATCAACGTTCCTTATTTCTATTTATCATAATTTTTAAAATAAATTGTTATTTATATTAAGAAAAACTATTTTATTCCTTAATGTTAATTTTTCCATCAATTATTTAACAAGCTTTTGCATGTATTTAAAAAAAGATTCGCATATTCTTAATATTCCTATTTTTTATTTTTATTTTTATTTTCTGCGGAATACCTAATAATGCCACTGAAAATATAATTGGATTATCAATTATGTAAAATTTTCTTTTAATTAAAATTATTAAATAAACATTAATAATCATAATTGATAATCCAATTCAACTTTTATTTTCAATAACATATTATTATTATTATTTCATTTTTCAAGATGAATTCCCTAACCTTTTGCGCTGTCATCGCGGACTAAAACTTTATACATAGAAATTTAAGCTTTAAATTCTAAATAATAATTAATAATAATAATAATAATAATAATAATAATAATAACAACAACCCACAAGCCAATCTTGTGATTTGTGGGAAGAATATTAAAGTTTTTATATATAAAAAATATATATAAAAATAAAAAATGGTCAGAACACATGAAATCTGTCAGACTCCGTGTAATTAGTAGGAAGAAACCCTTTCTCTTCATCGCCGTTCGTACGATTCTTCTTCTCCGTTTCGCTGCAAAATATATCTTGGACGAAAGACTCAACATCAATTAAGTTATTTCCATCTGTTTCCTCCGTCGCTATTGCCGGCAGCGACGGCGGCCGGGGAATTTCCAGGACCAAATCCCAGCCAGTTCCTTTAAAGAAATTGTGGCTCTTGATTTCCTCCAGTTCGATCCTCCTCGTTGGATCTTTCTCCAGCAACCTCCTTATCAAATCCCTTAACGGTGTTACTTCGCCGCTGAGATCCGGCGTCTTTGTCAGTATACGGTAGAACGTTTCCTTCCGATTCGATCCTCTAAACGGCGTCGTTCCGTATAGCATCTCGTACAGAACTACTCCGAGCGACCACCAGTCCACGGCGAAGTCATGCCCCTTCCCGGAGACTATCTCCGGCGCCACGTACTCCTCTGTTCCGACGAACGAGTTCGACTTCTCCGATGAGTCGGATTCCGACGAATCTGGCGGCGATTTTCGCCCCTCCGGCCGAGATTTTTGCTTATTGGCCGTCTGTTGGTCTGAATCTTCCGGCGACACGCCGGAGTTGCAGAATCGGTGAAAATGAAAGAATCTTTTCTTGCTTTTTTTCTTAATCGTCGATCTAGATTCCGTCAAAACCTCCACCGACGGCAACAATAACGGAGACGATTTAGGAGATTTCTGAGAGAGCCTCGTAGAGAGATCAAAATCTACAAGCATTATGTGGCCGTTATGTTGAACCATAACGTTGTCCGGCTTTAAATCTCTGTAAACTATTCCAAGGCTGTGAACATACTCCAACGCCATAACTAATTCCGCCGCGTAAAATCTAAACAAACAGAAACACAATCACAATCACAATCAGAAACAGAACCACAAATCAATTTCACAAAACAGATATCAAATCAATTTACCTAATAACGTCATCGGAGAACATTTTCTCGGTCTGTTTCTTCCTGAGAGTATTAAGATCTCGTCCATTGCAATAATCAATGGCGTAACCAACAACTTTCTTCGTATCCAAAACTCCTCGCAATCGAGGCAAAAGCGGATGCCGAAACTGACGTAGAACTTCTCGTTCAAAGCAAACTCTGCGATACTCATCGGCATCGCTATTCACAGTCTTGGCCTTCCTCTCGATCAAATCTCTAGAAATCACCTTCAACGCCAGCCATTCGCCGTCGCCGCCGTCATCGTTCGCAGTTCGAGCCAAGAACACGACTCCTTTCGCTCCTCGGCCGAGCGCCGTTACGACTTCCAATTTCTGAAAATCCAAATCAGGAATCTGCTCAGCGTTATGATCTTTCTTCACATCATCAACGATCATGGCGAAACGTGGAGATCATTCGGGTGCGGCGTAATCTGCCGAAAATGAAGGACGTGTTTCAATTTTATATCTGACCGAACAACCCTGGCCTCTTGAGAGCGATTTTCTTGGGGACGAAGTCTTGGAATTTACTGTAATTAATTTAATCAGAAATGGGCTTGACAGTAATTTCATATTCCATCACCTGTCTCCAGATTATGACACGTGGAAATAAATGACGTGTCGTAATCTGGGAATAGGAAGCGTGGTGGAAATGACGTTAGGGATGATGTAAAATTACGGAGAACATGATGGTTTCCGTGAATCTCCAAAACCGCGCTTCTAGAAACTCCCAAATTTTAATAAATAAATAAATAAAATAAATTCAAATTCTTGAAAATTAATAAAAGAATAATTTAATTTTTAATGGGTAAAATGATATATTTTTAAAATGAGAAAAGAAAAATTATTTATTTATTTATTTATTTGAATTTGGAAAAGGACGGTTAGTTGGCGGTTAAATTGGAAGACTTTTAACATTAAAGTAAAAGTATGTTTGTTCTAGATGCTATGTGTGGTCACGCTACTCTTGACTTTTTCTTTAAAAATTAATTTATATTTTAGTTGAAATTTATATAAATATTAATTAAATTATAAATCAATTTGTTTTAAATAGTTACGTTACATTATTTAAAATATCTCGTTAGATTTTATGTATGAACCGTTTCAAAATAATCAAATAAATTACAGATATATTAGATATTTGTCTTTAATAAAATATCAAATATGATATATATGATAAACTATAATTTAGTATTAAATATTTTTAATAACAATATTAATACAAAGTTAGGAAAATAATTTTTCTTTATTAATTATTTATTTAATATATTGAAAATTAGGTTAAGTTTCGAGCTGAGTCTCTTTATAATTAACACAAAAAATTTTAGACCAAAAGTTATGGTAAAATTTATCTGTCTCGAAATTGGACCAAAGGTAACAGTAAATTTAAGAAGAGACTCGAGTCTTGTTATCCACTAAAAATATAACAGTTCAAGCCTACCGTTGATAGATATTTTTAAAGCACGTTTGTTAGAGAAAGGATTCCATATCCTCCCCTTTCCGACCGAGGTGGGATCTCACAAAGAATCTGGAAGAGTATCATTAACTCGAGTTTGAAGGGCGAGATAGGGCAAGGGCATTTTGGTAATTTAGGAGAAGGAAGCATATTTGAAATGGAGTCCACAAAGAAGAATTGAGACCACGCAAAGTGGGAAAATACCGAAATTATTCCAAGCTTTTTTTTTTTTTTTTTTTTCACTTTAAAAGATTCGTATTTATGTATATTTTCCAACATCCACCAATCTACTCATTGCCTACCACCATCCACTTCACCATTGCTAATAATATTCCTACTCTATTTTTTTTTTTTTTCAATTAATATTGATTTTTTTAATTAATTTTTTTTAATTTATATTTTTCATGATCACTCGATGCCTTAACGTTCGAAAAACGCTAAATAAATCAAAGTCGATCGTAAATTAATTTCTAAATTAATATAATAGTCTTTTTATAAGCCCAAGTTCATAGAAGCTTTTAAACCCAAATGAATTCCTAAGTCCAAAGGTTAGGTCAAGCCCATAAGGGCACCAAAAGCTCCCTAAATGGAATGGTTCAAGACGACCATCTAACCCAACCCAACCCAACCCAATCTGAGATAACAAAAAATTCTAACCAGACCCAAACAGAGAATTTAACTAGAACGAGATCACTTAATACTTATAAGTGTTCGTAGTATCTCTCTAATATGAACTGTTTATGATGTTCTTTTTATGTGTAATGATCAGTCTCAACTTAGAGATAACGTACTCGTCTATGGTTCAACTTCCACCCACTCGGCTAACTTGGAAGGTCTTTAGTTATCGAGGTAGGTCCTGACACACTAGTCGCTAGACTAATGTCCACGTGCAAACTTGTAGATCCACTGATATTACACCATTTGTCATGGAAATAACATAAAACAATTGAGAAATTAAAAGAAAAGACTAGAATTTAAACGACAAATATCGAATATTAATTTTTAAACTAAATTATAAAAATAGAAATCAATTTTTTTTTTTAAAATAAATAAATAAACAAGATTAAAATTAGATATTTTAAAGGTGGAGTATAATTTGTCAAAATAATAATAAATAAATAAATAAAAAGGAATAATATAGAGTTACCTTATCCATTGCAGATAGCCAAAAATTAAAATGTCAGAAAAAAAAGAAAAAAAAAAGAAAAAAAAAGACCTCAGCCTTTCCAATCACCAAGAGACAATTCAAAACCCACATCCAAACACCACGATTGTCACGTGCCATCACGTGACAAGCCCCCCTCCCTAATAACCCCTCCACATATTCTGGCATATGCTTTCCCTCCCCATCTCTTCTCGTGTTCCTAAGAGCCACGCCCCCTTCTTCTTCTTCATCGTTTCCATTCCCATATATTCCCCTCCCAATCCCTTACAGTTCTTCAATTCTCTGATTTGATTCTCTTCTTCCATGGCGATTTTTGCTAGTAGGTCCAAGCGAGTCACGGATCCTCTCGCCGACAAGGTCAAGGCTCGCTTGATTGGCACTGATCACTTTCCGTTCAGTTACGTTAGCAGCGGTAGCGAGCACTCTGCTCACCACTCTGACTCGCCCTGTTTGTCTGAACTCGTTCACGGATTTCTTCACGATGATGTTCATGAATCGTCTATTACTGCTGCTGCTGCTGCTGCTACTACTCTGTCGCATGCCTATGATTCTGACTCTGATTTTCTCGAATCCGCTCCCGATCGTGGAAGTTCGATCGATGAAATCGTTAGGTCTTTGAATTTGAACAATGTCGATTCCTACAGGAAATTACTCGTGCATCATCTGTGTATGGCTGTTGAGAACTTCTCGCTTCTTCGATCCGATAAATCTGTTTTTCTCAGAAATGTTATGGCGTTTCTGCGCCAGTTAGGGCATAATGCTGCGATTTGCAAAACGAAGTGGAGTTCCTCTGGTAGTTTAACCTCTGGTAACTACGAGTTCATCGACGTCGTACGATCGGCCGCTGGAAAGGCGCAGGTTAGGTATTTTGTTGAACTGGACTTGATTTCGGAGTTCGAGATCGCGAGGCCGACGGTTCAATACTCAAGAATGCTGCAGTGTTTGCCGAGGATGTTCGTTGGTACGGCGGATGAATTGATGAGAATCGTGAAAATTTTGTGCGACGGAGCGAGAAAATCGCTTCGAAGCAGTGATTTGTCGGTTTCTCCTTGGAGAAAGAACCGTTACGTTCAGAACAAATGGTTCGGACCTTACCGTCGAACAGTAAATCCGATTCCTGAAAAGTCATCGGCGACGGACACCATGGGCGAGGCCGCGGCGTTTCGATGCGTTGGATTTAACGACGTCGTTTCGGACGTCAACATCAATCACCAGTTTTTTGTCCGGACGAGATGATAAGGATTGAAATGATTACAAATCAGAATAAAGCAAACCAGAAATCAATAGCGTGAATAGCAACTCTATCTTCTTTTTTTTTTTTTTTCTTTCTATTATGGATTTTTATTTTTTTAATAATACAATTAAAAATTTTCAAAAAAGGAAATGACAAATTAAATTAAATGGGTCGGCTCTACCGAACAAGAATATATCCAAGATTTGAACATAAAATTATTTAAATTTGTTAAGAACTCACTAGAACTATAAAATAATTAATTAACTTTCAAAAGATTGTGGAGATTTGTTCAAAATAAAAAGTTAAGGAAGAAGTCAATAAATACTTAAATATATTATGATACATTACAATATTCGGATATGCTAGATTAAAATTTTATTATAGTTTAATCGAGATATTTTTTATTTTTTAAAAAGATTTAATATCAACTGGACATGTGAGTTGGTAATTTTTTCAAAAGTATTATTTAAATGTTCAAATTAATTGTTTCTAGAATTTGGTAAAAGAAAAAAAAAATTATAAAATTATAATTAATTAGATATTTGACTAAAATAAAATTTATGTTTCAATTCTTAATTTTTTTTTTATTTTAAAAATGTATTTAAAAGTTTTTTTAAATAAAAAATAAAAAAATAATTATATGAATTTAGTAGTTAGAGAATTATGGGAAAATAGAAGGGTAGAAGAGAGAATAAGGAAAGTGGAGGGACCAAAAAATAAAGATTTGAAAAGGATGGTTGTTAAGGATGAAAGGGATAAAAGGATAAGAAATTAAAAATAAAAAAAATAATAATAAATAAAAGAAAGGATAAGAAATGCGGCGAGTGGAGAACGCCCACGTGGGTAAGACAGGTGGATGATGGAGCAGAAAGCCACGTGAGACAAGTACGAGCGTGACGGGGACACCTCTGCCTCTCAATCTGTTCTTTTGGTGTAACCAAACATTAACGTATTTGCTTTCCCTTTTTTTATTATTTAAAACCATATCCTTTCGCTCAACTTTGTCGGCTCTCTGTTGTTTTTTAAGAATTATATAAAGATATGGGGAGGGGTCTTTTAGCAAATAATGACTTTTTCAAGGAGATCCTCCTACTATGAGATAATTGCAAGAAAGTTTAGCACTTCTAAGAACAAAATGAGTGGCGTAGAGTGAATTCGATGAATAATTCTCACAAGTTTGAAGACATGATTGTAGTTGAAAAGACTATTTTGTTTTAGTTCACGTCCACTGAATTTAAAGAGAAGTAGATTTGGATTAGGGTTTACTAGCCGTGTTCATTTAGACTACCTAAATTTTCATTCAAGGCTAATAACATGTTTTATATGCTTCTATTAGTGTATTATAAGAGTAATTATCCCGACTATACTCACTAAACTCAGAGTTGGTAAAGTCGGATAATGTTCACAAGACTATATTAAAGTAATTGCTATGATCACTTTATTATAGCGTCCCCTCTAGGTTAACAAAAGTTTTCTCGTGCGTTTTAAATGTTGTGAAAGACATTTAATAATGTCACCTAAGGCAAGTATAGAATTTAAACCCACCCTATGATAGAGTTAACTACTCCAAAAATTATTAGATATGACATTGAAAACCTTTTGACAGAGAGTTCACTGAAACAAGAAGAGACTCACAAACAAGAAGAAAGAAGACAGTTTCGGGAAGAAAAGAAAGATTGATTTAGCTAACTCGACTTCTTTTCTCTTTGAAGTGTGGTTCCATGTTGTAACAACTCAAACCCACCACTATCAAATATTGTCCTATTCTAAGCTTCCCCTCAAGATTTTAAAACACGTCGGCTAAAGAGAGGTTTCCACACCCTTATAAGAAATATTTTGTTCTCTTCTCCAACTGATGTGGGATCTTACAATCCACCCTCCTTGGGGCCCAACGTCCTTGCTGGCACACCGCCCGGTGTCTAGCTCTGATACCATTTATAATAGCTCAAAGTCATCGCTAACAAATATTGTCCTTCTTAGGCTTTCCCTTTCAAACTTTCCCTTTAAGTTTATAAACGCGTCTGCTAGGAAGAGGTTTTCACATCCTTATAAGAAATGTTTCGTTCTCCTCTCCAACCGATGTGAGATCTAATACTGTTTTCTACCACACATTTCTTTCCGGATCAATGCCGATCAAACAAACTCAACAGAGAAATATCAACAAACTTGTTACAATGAGCCAGCAACAATTAGAACAGCATACAATAATTAGACAGGAAACTATATATTTCTCCAGTCAAGAAAATGAAGATGGGGAAAAAAGACAAATCATCGTATATGTTGGACAATAAAATAGCAATGTTGGACAATAAAATACATTCTAATGAACCCAAAAAAAAAAGATTAACTCGGATTTTAAATACACCACTATGTTACACTGTAGGGGCAATAAAATATTTCTCTTAAACCCAAAAATATTTTGAACGCGGGTTTATATACATCGCTACGATACTCTAAAGAAGGTTGGTTCTCTATCCACGACTTCTATCCTCCATATCTCTCTTCAACTTTTTTGGCACAACATTCTAATAACCATGGTTGTGTTCTAAGCCTGCCTTCTTACCCTTTACTCTCACCAGCAATGGCAACTGGATTTCCTAAACCTCTAATGGAATAGAATAGTATGTTAAACTATCTGGCCATGGGAATGAGAGTTCCGCCATGCTACACTACACTATTATGTAATATGATACATAAAGGCACGTTTTGATATGTACTCCCCTACGAATCCCTAAACTCGATTCCCATTTCAGCTTCGGTTAATTCATCATCATTTTTGTCTAACAGATTGTCACAAAGACCCAAAAGCTGGTCTGCTAAGGGAGGAATACCTGGGTTGCGCCCATCGTTGTACATGTGAGCATTATACATTATCTGCCATACGTCATGCCTGAACTCGTCCCGGGTCTTGTATTCCAACCTTCTAACCTTCTCTCTAATGGTAGAAAGATCCATTGGACGCTCTATGATATCCAGGTAATCAGGAGCCTCCTTCTTGGACACTGGTTTTAAGAAGAGATAAGAAATATCATACCTCTCTTTGAGGGTCTCGACAATCCGCTCCAAGATATTTGACAAACCAACCTGCAACGAAAATTATATCAATGAATGTAGCTAAGTGAATAGCACAAAAGTAGAGAAAATCTTAAAAAGCACAAACATACCTCTCCCACTCTACGGCGCTTTGTAGATGATGCATGCTCTGCACCATGTCTTCCCAATTCAATGGGCTTCCTTTTTAAACTACGGTCTCTTTCTAGAACCCTTTTATCCATTCTTCTAGATCTGGGGTCTTCCACATAATCATTCATTATTTCCGGGATTCGTTTCTTCTTCTTCTTCTTTGCTTTTAGACGTTCTTCTTCCTCCTTATCACTTCTAATGCTTGCTTCAAATCGTCTAATCTCTGCTAACTTCTCTTGTTCCTCCCGCATCCCCATTTCTTCATTGTAAACCCTCCTCGCCTCCTCTTCTCTTAGTCTCTCTTCCTTTCTCCGCTTCTCTTGTTTTTCCCACCATCTATGTTCTTCTCTAGCTTTCTTTTTTCCAGAGTCGGCTGAACTCATACTCCCAGGCCTTGTATGCTTCTCAAAACTTGACAGCTCAACAATTTTTTTAGTCTTCCGGTACTCCATACCAACACTTCCATCATAACCACACCGGTCCAAATCAACAACCTCTTTTGGCCGTTTGATTACAAGTTTTTTGTGAAGCTGCTCTTTATCTGTTTCAGCTGCTGATCTTATTATGGCAGCAGTGCGTCTTGGAAATTCAATTTTGTCCCTATCAATATTTGTTGGTGGTCTTATGACAATCGAAGGTTTATGAGCATCAATTGAAACTTTTTTTGCATCAGGAGGTCGAATCACAATTGAGGGTTTATGAGACTGAAACTGAACGTCTTCAGTTCTCTTCTTTGAAAATGTGATCTTGTTAACCTTAACAACGGACTTTCCTGTTTCATTGTCAGAATTGACCGGCAAGTCAGAAGTCTGTGGCAGTACAGGACTAAGATTGTCAGAAAGCCTGTCAGTTGAGCTGCATTTGAATTTGACTGGAAGAACTTTTGCCATCAAAGTGGATTTTTCACCCTCAAATGCTTCTGTTGTTGAAATTTTTGCTGCGGTTTTAGGTGTAGCCTTCTTGGTTTGAGCTTTCTGATTGGATTGATTTGATGGATCCATATTATTCGACTTTATTGATACTTTTTCTTGATCTGTTGTGTCCGGTGTTTCAAGTTCTTCTCCATACTTGGGGCAATTCTTGTTTGTCCGCATGTGACCAAACTGAGAACAACAAAACAAACTTCAGAAAGGTTAGAATATTCGGGGCTCATACACGAGAAATACTTATCTGAACACTTTACATACCTGACCACATTTTCCACACACGAAACTCTCTCGAGCTGATTTCTTCTCCTTAAAATTCTGATCAAGAAAAGGTTAAATTAATGAGGTTCCAACCAGATTATGGAGAATAATGACGTAAAACCTATGTCCACCTTCTCCCCAGCCTAATAACTCCCATCACCAAAACTAAAGTAACAACATCAAAAAATAATTCAAGAAAAAAAAAATTAAGAAATTTAAAACTGGATCAATTCTAATAATGAAGACTGGGAACTGTTTGACTACAGGTCTCAAAAGTTCCATAGAAGTTAAAACCTATCCATCATTAAAAAAAAAAAAAACAAAAGACCTGATCATACGATAAGAGATTGTATCCAGCTAGACAAAGTTAAGAAAAGAGAAAACAATCAAGGATGTGAGATTAAGGTTACACCCTTGGACTGAGGTTATTTTCAATAGTTTCCTAAGTAGAATATTTTCATAATATTGAAACATAAGGATGAACAAATAAATACCAGTGTCCCACCAACAGATACAACTATAAAAAAAAAAAAAAAAACCAACTCACCTTGACTTTGTCTCCTGATATCTTGAGTTTCTTATTGATTAGGCTCATCTCTGAACTATAAGTCTTCTTCATGGGTTTTAACTTTGCGGACTTTTCTTTTCTATTAATAATATTTTCAACCTGCCATGATATCATGCGGTAATGATTATCTATAGCTCAACCTTCAGATGTGAGAAAAGAAAGTTCTTCCCATGCTTAAGAAGGCAAGGAAATGAAATAAAATGCAAATAATGACATAGTAATACCTCCTTCTGATCTCTTATATTTTCTTTAGAAATATAGGTTACATCAGGCTGGGCAATACTAACAAGATGCCTGATCTGCTCAGAATTCTCCAGACCAAAACTAGCTTGAAAGCCTGAAGTCAACGTTGATTCTCCCATGACTTTATTCTTCTTCTTCTTCCTCCTCCTCTCAGCCTCATCTGTATAAAAGATTCTACATTAGCCCCATATAGATGTGTGAATTCCACTAAGTAACCTATTTTGGGACTAATAAGCTTTGATGACGGATGGAATTGCATAGAACTTTATGGGTTTTTTTAATCTACCAACTTTTCCTCGATGATATATACCATTGCCCAGAGAAAGGATATGACTAGGAAAATGATGATACAAAACATATCCGATTAATTTCGAAAGTGAAAGTTCTTACTATACAATAGTAATGAGGTCCACATAATTCAAAGTAACGGTCAAGATGATGACCCAACAGAGTCATATCTACCTCCTAGAGACCATTACAGTAATGATATACACTACAAAATATACCATTTTTTGGACCATATCTAAGAATATTGAAAGCCAACTAACTAAACTCAAGGATAATACAGTTTACAGGTCACAATCACCCTACTAACTTTCTGTAAGTATCATAACTGCGTATAATAACCTAAGAAAACAATGGTTTACGTAATAAGAGAACAGAGTTGTAGGCAACTCCACCAAGAATTTAACTCGTGTTCAAAAGAAGTTTGCCATAATTTATTTTAGGAAACAGAAAAGAACAGCCTAAAAGCTACATCTATACTCTTCTATCCTCGTCATAATTAAGTAAGGAGGAGAATATTACGTCAGTAAATGAGCCGATAATAGGATTCTACAATTGATTATGCACAAAATGTCAATATCACCAAAAACTTTGGAAGACTTCATAAAATTCAGAGTTACAAAATGTCAAATCTACTGAAAAATCTAAATGATGGGTTTAATTGCAATTTTCCCTGGTATAATGACTAAACGTGGTCACTAATAATAATGAACACTCAAAGCATACAAATATTTACAAATTAAACCAACCTTACTCATCACCGAAAAAGAACCATGCAAACAATTGATAAGCAAGACTGTAAAGAATTTTCCATGAAAGAAAATATTTTAAAAGCTTATTGTGCAAACCAAATACGCCTCACGTTAATTTTCCATCAATCGTATACAAGAGTTATCCATACCGTCCATCAGCAGCCTGCACAGTTCTGCAGCTTCCGCAACTTCATCTTCAATTTCATCTTCTGTTTGAATAATGGATGCACGTCTCCTCATTTTAAGCCCCTTGACCCCATCAGTCTTTTCATGTCTGATCTCAAATGTATCAACTTCATCTTCAAATTCCTCTGCATCCAGCAAATTTTCTAAATCTCCAGCAAAGGAATCTAGGTCACTATTTCCTTCAGAGTCACTCTCATTCTCAGCACCATCTGAGGCTGAAAGACTCTGAATTTGTCGTTCCCAAATTTCTTGACACTTCTCTCTTGTCTGACGCTGCAGTTGCAGAAAGGACATTCGCTGGCCACGTGCATATTTGCTGATAGTTGTTGGATCTACTTGTACCCCAGAAGCTGCTTGCTCACTCGAAAGCCTGCGTATCATAGCAATTCTGTGCCATCTGGTCAGTTTTGCAATCTGTTCTTCCGAGACATCAAACTTGAGAAGAACCTGAAATATTAAACAAGATGAAGATTTTAAGGTAGCATAGGTATAAAAATAGCACGGAAGTACATATAAGGTTTAGCTGTGATAAATAGATAGAGCTGGAAAATAAGAACATCCTCTTTCCTAAGTAAAAGGTTAAAA
Source organism: Cucurbita maxima (assembly GCF_002738345.1). Lineage (NCBI taxonomy): Eukaryota > Viridiplantae > Streptophyta > Magnoliopsida > Cucurbitales > Cucurbitaceae > Cucurbita > Cucurbita maxima. The sequence goes on along the minus strand of NW_019272040.1, from coordinate 2,370,458 downwards.
TGTTTTTAAGAGAATTATACTTTTCACTAGACTAGTTAGTTCATAATTTCTCAAATCTTACTTACAGTTTTCTAAAATAGTTTTAAAAGGTTCCTACCATAAGCTTTTTGTAACCTACAATGATAAACAGTTAACTGAAAATAAGTCAGAACCTTGGAGGGAAAGAAATCAGAGAATTTTTCAAGACAAGCTGCTGCCTTGGTCAGATCATTTCAAATCAGCATGTTTGAAGGCTTCCTTTTCGTGCACTCTTTCTAAATATTTTGCTGGTATTTCTTTCTAGGATATTTGCTTTAACTGCCCCGCTTTTATATTTTCTTTGTAATTGCTTTTTGACTCCTATCGTTCAGTTTTTGTTTTCACTTCTTTTTAGAGTTTGTATCACGAGCAATAGTCTCTTTTCAGTATATCAATACAAGCTCCATATTTTGTTCAAAAAAAAAAAGTTGACCGGAAATATTTTATCAATTTTATAATATTAATTATGATGATGCCATGACATCAAAAATTAATTTTCTTTTTTTTTTTCTTCTTACAAATAATTCCTTATTTCTTTCTTCTCTCTGCACCTCCATTTTCTCTGCTTCTTTCATTTGTTCTCTCCCCTACTTTTTGTTCGCACCCATGCCCTCTTTGTTTTACATTTTCCCTCTCCCTCAAGATCACCCTTTATCTCTCAGCATTTTTAATTCGAAGGAAACAATGTTAAAGCTACTTCTGGATGTATAGCTAAGAAATTTCAGACTCCATCACCAAAGGTGAAAATTAAAGAGCAAGTGGAGAATGAGTATAAAGAAGTTGATGTACGCATTATATCACGAAGAATGTCTGAATTAAGTGTATGAATATAAAATACAAAAGGACACAGAGATGACTTTTAGGTACACCTCCATTCTTCCAAAGTTCTTTATCTACCACATAAAATTCTTGTATGAAACATGAAATGACTCTCAAGATGCAATAAAGCTGAATACAATATTACAATAGATAAGCAGGTACCTCTTTCGCAGCATCCATGCTCAACCTACGTAGGTCAGCATCTGTTCCTGTCACTGCAGAGCTTCCTCGACTAGAGGCTGCTTTTTTCTTCAAAGATGCATTAGAAATAGGTGGTTTTGGAACTGAACGAACATAACTGAATCCAAGTCCTCGACCAGATGGATCACCAACACCTGTAATTTCCATCCGCTCTATATTTTCTTTTCCCTTTTTTTATTTGAGTGGGGGGGCGTCAGAGAAGAATGGAATTAGCAGACGATCATAATATCATTCTTCAGTAAACAATTTTCCTCTACCTTATAGCCAATTATTTATCCATTTTAGAATTCACATTGTAGTTCAAGAGAATCTATTCAAATATCTTTTCATTTTGGAACATGAGTAATAAGAACTTATAGAAACTATATCATGAAAAACAACTTAAAGATCAGTTCGTTTACAGACACCAACAAGTCAACTGGTGTAATTTTTACAATGTGGAAAACAGTCCCTTGAGCTGTTACTTGTATGCCAGTTTCTTTCACGAATAAAATATATCAGATATGTACCAAACTCTTGTTATTATGGAGATAAGTTACAATTCTTTACCTGGGTCGTACAAGCAACAAAATTACTACTCAAGGTCCAGGGAGTTATCTGCAACTCCCTTTCAATGTGAGATGCAGCAGCCAGAGTAATAGCTTCATCAGGAAGTCTACTCATTGCAGATGAAATTGCAGATGGATGAACCTCTGTAATTCCCAAATGTTTGAGACGGTATAAACCAGCTTGCATGCTCTCATACTTGCATACCTAACATATCATAGGAAGACGGTATTACAATGGACAATAGAACAATGCAACAACTTATAATATGCTCTAGATTTACATTCAGTTTAATTTTTATTGAATATGGATCACAGTTTCTAGACATGCTAAAAAATGAATTTTCCTAATTCTTCTCCAGTTATTCAAAAAGCATATAGTCATCAATACAGAAAAAGATTTAATTCATAAGCAGAGCAGAAGTAAATAAATTCATCAATGGAAGAGGAACCAATGAAAAGGGACTTATGTTTCTTACATCCTCGGGTGTCACAGCATCTTTCTTCAAAGAAATGCTCGCATTGCGCTTCTTAATTAAAATAATCTGTCCACTAGAATTTCTCTGCAGTTTTTTATATGATTTCAGAGTAAATAGTCCAGAATGAAGATAAATTTGAAGTACGACTTATGACATAAAGAACAAGTGAGGGCAGGCTGTTTATCAAATGAAGCTTATAATTATATTATACATATAAAAATGCTACGAACTAACCTGTTGAAGAGCATATTCCTTAAGTTTCTTCCTAATTACAGTCTCTGACAGGTACGGAAACTGAGAAGGTAGTTCATCAACACGGATATAAGGGATTCGGCGATGCTTCTCAGCAGCAAGGAACTCACGGAATATATACGAAGTTAGTCTATTCATCATGAAAGTTTGAAGAGACTTTGTTCCAGGAGAAAACACCTCCATTAGCGGCTCCTGCACAGAATACCATTTAATAGAGTTAATGCTGACAGTTTAATTGAGGATATTAAATATTCAACCTCTTTAAGTTCTAGAAATGTATTAAACACAAAAAGGAGAAACAACAAATAGAACAACTGAACAAGTAACTAGATTGCATCTGGCTATATTTCAACAAATAGAACAAATGAAGAACTAGAAAAACTAAAGACCAAATAGCACAACTGAAGAACAGCTTCTCTTATTTCTTTGTAGCGATAAGCCCCACAAAAGGGCATGAGGAGCAATCTGCCACAAATCTATGGCCTTTCCTCGCAAACTCCACCCACTAACAGCTTCAAACAATCACTCATCCACTTGCCTCGGGAGACAAATGAAAAGAGACTATACATTATTTTATACAATTTCCAAATATACAATGAATAGTCCCCAACAATACATTTTTTGAGATTGAATAAAATAAACTTTTTCCCTCCGAAATTCTACCTGCTGGTCAGAATTTACCTACTAGCAAGGCTTCCATAGAGAGCAAAAGTACCTTGGCACAGCTGATTATTGCCAAATCTGAACATTTTCTTGCAGGTTGGATGACTTGATCTAGAAGGATATTATATGGAGTTGTGAGGAGGTGGAGTTTTTCTTATAAGGAACTCAACTTCAATCAATAAAAGAACTAGAATGAGGACAAAAGGGCTAGATCCCAGGTGGACAGAACATCAAAACAAAGGCCTTAAAACAATTTCATAAGAGAAAACAACGACAGAAAGTTGGTTTGTTTTGGCTTTAAAGAATCTTCGCCGACAAGTTTCTCTTTGAGCTAGTCTGATTTAAATCTGTTACTCAGGCTTCCTTTTGGGGTTACTTCTTCTCAGCACTTGAGTTTTGTGGGCTTTTTTTTCTTTTGTTCTTTTTCTTTCTCTATCCCCGGTGAAAATTGTATCGTTTGAGCATTAGTGTCTTTTCATTCTATCTGCTTTGCATTCTATCAATGAAAAGTTTTGTTTCTGGTTAAAAAAGTACACATTAAAAGATTTTGATACTCAAAAGACTCGAAGCATGAATTATGACATCATTACATACAAGTTGTGTGCCGTGGAGACAATTTCAGGTGAAAAATGATGACAATGAGGATCAATTTGAAGGTGGAGTGTACTAGAAGTGACTTCCGATAAGGATTCACTACAAGGGAAGTAAGATTCGGATTACCTTTGTTGATCGAATATCTCAAGGTAAGAACACTTGTTTGAGATTCGAATCACTCTAGAAGCAAGATCGATCATGTCAAGCTTGAATGATTCTAAACATGCAACCTAAACTACATAGAATTGCAAAAAACTTGGCCCTTGGCTAAAGGAAAGCAAAAATGCTCTTTTTACTACATTTTCCAAGTCTCCATTACAAATATAACAAACATGACATCATAAAAAATTTCAAGAGTTGTAACCTTCATATTTTATGACCATAATTAGTCACTTGGTAAATGTAACTTTAAAATACATTAAAGAAACACCATAACTCTAGATTACCATCCACCCAAGATTTGTAACCATCCAAGAATAAATGAAAGCTGATTCTTCTTTAATTGGCATGACTTGCAACATCTTGTGAAAAGTGCAACATTTTGTGAAAATTTCAACATCATTTTCTTCACGGCTTCCTTGAAGTTTATCTTGTATGATTGATTTCTTGGTTCATATCAACTCCTCATTTTGAAGCCAGAGTATTTTTAAAAAAAAATTGAGAGACAAGCTTTCACGGAGAAAATGAGAATACCAATGGGTCAACCAAGGGACAGGCCAACGGAAAGATAGACTAAAAAATGATGGCCTATAGAAAGGGAAGTACAACAAAGAGCCACATCGGAACTAGTCTAATTAAAATATAAATAAATAATAATAATAATAATAAAAAAGACCCGGTGAATAATGACAAGTTTTTAGAAACAAATGTCCAAAGCAAAGCATTAAACCTAAGGACTAGACCCTCCTCCAGATCTCTCCAACAACAACTAACATTATAATATTCCACCCAATCTAGATACACCACAAAAGTACCCCCAAAAAAAAAAAAAAAAAAAAAAAAAAAAAAAAAAAAAAAAAAAAAAAAAAAAAATCATTATTGTTCAAAAGAAGTATAATGTAAATTGGTTTAGTTGCATGCAGATGAGACCCTTTTACTCAGACTGTATAATCTGTTAATGTACAATAACAAATTGAAAATGTCTTGGATGGTGCTTAAACAAGAAAATTCCAAGAAAGTTCATCCTTTCAGTATTAAAAATATCCCCAAAAAAGAGAGTCTACATCTATTGAAGTATAGAAAAAAAAACCAAACCATCAATTTGATCTTAAGTACGAATTCAACCAAATATTAGACAGGGTCTGATAAAGTTAAAACAAGAAAAAAGAAGGCAGTTAATCGAATATGCAAGATCACTTATTAAAAAAAAAGAGAGAGAGAGAGAGAGAAAACCAACCTGCTGACCAACTGCAAAATTTTTGTTAATACGTCTCAGGGAAAGTTTTCCCTTTGCAGAACGAACCAATATATAATCTGTCATTGGAACCTTGTGGGAAAATATAGGTGACCTGTACATGTTTGTTTCAAGAGATGCCTGTATTGATCCACCTTTTAAATCACCAAGGTAAGGAGATTTATCAGAAGGTTCGAGGATAATGACATGTCCTAAACTATCCCCCCCATTTCGCAACATTGCACCAGTTTGATCATCAGGAGATGATTTCTGATAATAAGTGCATAGTCTAGCCCCCATTCCAATGTTTCCCAAAAGTAAAGGTCTTTCTTCACAATACCTACAAAGATGACATAATTGGTAATTATGAAGGGTAGATTTTAGTTTGAAAGTTCGTAAAATAAGTAGCAGTTTATCTTTTTCTTTATAACATAAAATAAAATATTAAAAATAAAATAAAAACAGAAAGCAAGCATAGGATGTCACGCCATTACATTACTAACTTGTATGTGCAAGGAAGCAAGCATTATTTGCCTTTTGTAACTTGACAGGGATATCCAATGGATGACAATTATAGAGAGAAATAATACATACATACATACATACATACATACATACATACATATATATATATATAACCATAAAAAAAATTGAAAAAAAAAACGAGTAGAGAAAGCACATGAAAAAAAAAGAAGATAGAAAAATGAGGCTCTTAAAGACAGAAAAACTAAAAGCCAATAGGTATTACAACCAGAAACTAATTTCTTCTATTGTAAAACGTCTTCAATACAATTGATTCGTTTATAAGTAAAAACTATTATAATGCGAACAATCCTTTTGAAATTATTCGTTTATTGTTTTAATGTTCTTACCTTGCTTGAGATTTTATTCCTAAAGTTGCCGGGACGTTCTTATTAAGTCTTTCCCACTACGTACTTTTTCATGTTTTATAACTAAATTTTACTATACACCAATAAGATGAACTACCAAAACATTCAGATTCACATTTTCCTGTAGATTCTTAGAAGTTTAGACGAATATTATAATTGAAGTAACCTGTGAAGCAAGCCAAAAACAACATTAATTGAACATCTAAAGCCGGTGGTATAAATCTTTGAAAGCAAACACAAGGACACAACCATCAAAACATCAATGAAATTTAACGTTCATTCCAAATTTGATTTTAGAAAGCAACTAAAACTGATTTCTCCTTTTTTTTCTAAACAAAAAACGAAGCTTTTCATTGATGCAATGCTCAAATTACATAAGAAACGAAAGTGATAAATAAAGAAAATTACAACAAAAAGATCAAAGCATTTCAATTGAGACATATCTTGTAATACTAAAATAAACAAATACCAATTAAGGATTCAGAACAAACTCTTCAAACTAACATTAAAATGTTAAAAAAAAAAATACAAAAAATACAAAAAATACAAAAAATAAAAAAAATATAATCAATTTATTTCAATGGATTGCTTTATGATTTTTTTTTTTTTTTTTTAAGGGCATTTTCCTTTCCGTTCTGTTAACTGGGGACATACTAGCAGAATATTTACAGGATTGGCAATCGGCCTTCAGCTCGCAAAGAACTTGCTCATCTAAAATAATGTGAAGAAAAAAAAATAAATCCAAGTACTGCTTACCAATGCAGCAAAAAGTCCTATGAGCAAGACACTAAAACAGAAATTAAGTCAATAACTAGACAAACGAGGCAACAACGAACATGGAAGACCCCAAAATGAACACGGTATTCAAAGCATCGAATATTATACAAGAGGAAAACAACATTTACTTACTCCATCAAAAACACATGTCCATCTTTCACAGAAAGATCAGATTTCTTTTTGAACGCTCCAGGAGATCTCACAGATCTATTCTCACCATGCAAATTTTGTGCCCCCGGCATTATGTATATTTTCGAACGAACAAGATGAAGTAAGGAATTTGGTTGCACATTTTGGGCAGCCAAAGATTTTTCTCTTTCAAGCTCCTTCCCAGAATAAAATACTTTAACTATTTCAGATGGCTTCATATCTAACCAGGAAAAGGGCAAAAAAAGAGATTGAGTCCCATGATATACTTAAGTAATAAAGAAAAAAAGAAAACAAGCCATCATACAGCACAGCACGTACATTGCAGATTACACAAATAGAAAGGATAAACTAGTGAAAAATACCCAAAAAAAAAATTTTGATAACCTAGCTTCTTGGAAGCTTTGGCCATGATTGACGAAACAGCTTCCTCAGCATCAACAAAATGTTTACTGCCTTTGCCTCCTAAACTCTTCAGAATAATCTGCATAGGTCCATGAGTTGGTAACTTCTGCAGTTCTCTGACAGCCCTCTCATTATCATGGGGATACCATAAAGCTTTAGGCCGATGAAAATTAGCCAGCTCTTTACTGCAAAAAAAGTAGAAAAGAACACAGCGATGGAGTGACAATTGCTTTTGATAGAGTATAGCAATCAGCCAAAAGCACAATGGAAAGTGTGCATAGATAGTTATTGATCAAACTTTATTGACGTTTCGTGAGACTTTTCGGTCTCTCCATTCTTGAACATTCTTTCTCTTTATCATATAACTTCTTCACCATTTTATTGTATCCACATAATACTCATACTCAATATTAATTACAAAAACTAACAAAACAAATCAAATGGCGTTCAGCTTGGCACAAAAACTACAGTGTTGCAAGCTATAACTCAGTCAAGTGGAGCTCAACACCACATCTTCCGAAGTATATAATATCATAAAAAGAGTTGATCCTAACTAGAGCTGATGGCTCAACTGGATATCTTCAGACAGATTTTTTCTTCAAAATCACCCTTTTCCTCGTTCCATATTTTCCATGCATAATAAAGATAAATATTTCTTCTTGAAATCGAGAACAAATAATTATGAGATGATATCATCCCTGATGAGAGGAAATCATTCGTACTATTATCTAATATTTTCTCTTATTTGATTGAAAAAATAATTGAAAAATAAACCACTCTTATTTAGTGACAAAGGTAGAAGATCTGAACCTGTTGTGGGACGATGCATTCTATGTCAGAATCAGATCCTATGTTAGTATAACTCGTCTTTGAAACGCTTCAGTAATGCTCCTAGATTCTAATGAAACTAATGAATCAGAGCGCATGGAGCCATCGTTGTTTTTTTTTTTTTTGGTGTATCAATGCTTGTATACACAAATATGCATATCAATTATAACAAGTATACAACATTAAGACAATCTGACAATTCAACTGGCATGAGTTAGCCCATTCACCAAAAAACAAATTGTAAATGCATTTTTAAGGTCGTGAATGAAATATGGTGATTATCTACCTAAGATATTAAAATATGCTACAAGACTTCCAATACTAAATATTGAAAGTAAAGCAATTGTCCCATGAGGTTAGTTGAAACTACATTCATGAGGTTAGTTGAAACTACATTAGCAGGTGCAAACAATAATGGTCATCTCATAAACAAAATAAATTAACTATTTATCCAGTCTTACTTGCTCAACTTTAGCTTCATTGTTTGTAACATCATTGCAGGTCTCGAATGGAAAACTTTGATGCCATGAACAGAACGTTTTTTAGAATTTGATTTAAGTTGTTGAGATGCTTTTCTATTGGAGTAGTGTTTGTCATTGGAAACAAATCGCCAGCCACCTTGACCTCCACTGCCTGATATCTCAAAGGAATTTCCATTGACTGAAAGTGATGACCGTGTTAAAATCATAGCTCCAGAATGAAACTGAATGTACTTAGATTCCTTTTCATCTGAAATTTCAAAAAGCATGTGTTCATCTTCAAGATCAAAGATAAATTTTGGTTTTTCAATAGGTTCATTTGATTCCCATAACACTTTGTCTAACCAAGAACCTTCCAGCATTCTTCTGTTCTTCGGGGAAAATTTGCTAAAGCTTCTGATAGCATTACTTTGAAGCTCATCTGGATTATTTTCCTTTATACAATCTGATTGGAAAGAATCCTCCACATCCTTCCAGGATTCTAATCTCAACATCTGAGGATGATAAATAATTTCCGGTGATAAAGGTTCTTCTGTTCCTGAAAACTTTCTAGAGCCAAAAGGCTCCAATAATGGAAAACTGTGATGGTAAAGACTCTGGTCCTCATCATCAGGATCAATACGGTGGCCTGATCCAACAATCTGTATAGAAACTTGAGGTTCCACATCACTACTAACTGAAGCTTCCATATCAGATCCAAATACCTCACAACTCCCAGCAGAGTTCTTACTTGAAACCGGAGAATTGTCCCACAAAATCCTCTCTTCCCAGTTTTGCTGATCCAGAGGGTACAATTTTTGAAACAATAATGAATTCGATCCAATGGTAATATTTTCTGCAACAACATCTTTCGTCGGTTCTGCACCACAAGAATGGTCTTTTTGTCGCCACTCCACTCTCGAAGCCATTACATCACCCCCATGCACAGCGCCAAATTTAGTATATTCTGGATCATCTAACATAGTAGTATCAGCTTTAACAACATATGCTGGTTTCATACATGATATACCTCGACTGGAACCATGTAAGAATGCCTCCTCATCCTCTTCAACAATATCGGACACATCTGCTGACCTATACTTATCTGAAAAGACGGAGAAGAAAGAAGGAGACAAAAAAATAATTACCAGCTGAAGCATATGATAGATATCCAGAAAAGCATTTGATTGCCAACTTGTCAATCCCAAAGCACTGTTTCATCACATGATGTAGCTCCAAATTATGTTTGAAACAATTATAAATTTATTAACAGTTAACGCTCTGAGATGACATCAAAAAGACAATAGGAAGCGCATATAATGTTTGTGGGACATGCACCTCTACGAGAACAATATCTAGAATCTCTCTTCTCCTTTTTCTTCAAACTATCATGAACACCAAAAATTTCAGAAAATTGTAAGATTGTCATCCCATTCTCCATGCACAATACAGGTAAGGGAGTATGAGCCTTCTCCTCTTGCATCCGCTTCTCTACTTCAGGTGTCTCCTGTTAACAATTACGCGAGAGAATAGTAATGATAGCTTTAGACATGGTGGTATCAATGCAAAGTCTAAAACAAACTGATTACCTCCCAACTAAAAACGATAACTTATATTGCAAGAAGAGATAACAAAACGAAGTTTGACCTTTCAAGAGACCGAACTGGTTGAACAATTTAGATTTCTTAGGTACACTTACCACAGTTCTCTGTCACAATGGGCATCAGGTTAGGAAACAACAGTTCAAGGTGGACACAAGAAATCAACAAACTTAGGTTTCTCGTCAAAACAAAATAATAAAAGAAAAAAGATAACAAAACAAGATCCAATACCATTAACACGACAAACAAATTCACCTTCAGAAATCTACATCCAAAATAAAGAAAAATCAAATCGTAAACCAACCTCAAACAATTCTTCTGGACTACTGGTTATAACTTCATTATTGAAGGGGACAGACGGTAGATCATCTTCTGCAAAAGATTTTTCCCCTTCAGAAACCACCTCAAGGAATTCACCTTGCTCATCTGGAAGAATCATGATTAAATTGGTCAAATATCAATTCCTTACTGCTGGCAGTGAAGGAATAAAAGAAGGGGCATAAAAAACAAAAGAAGAGAAGCAAACATGATTGATCAGTTTAACTTAATACCCTAAAAATATCACAAATATTTTTTCTGCTTACATGATTAAAGGGTTTGCTATCATATGTTATAAGAATTCAAAGAATTAACTACAGAAATTACCATTATAATCAAATAGGACACAAATCTAACACAAGTCCACAATGAAAGCCTGTTGACAATGAATTTGGCTTGTTTATTAGTTGTTCCTGATTTTCACTTTGAGGCCAACAGTTATGGTATTACTTCTCAAAGAGCCTCACCACAAATAAAAAGAATAGTTGCAAGATTACTAGAGAACAAATGCCTATCTTCTCCTTACCTTAACAGATAACATAACAATTTGGAGAAAAAACACGAGGATTTCTGAGTGGGATTCTATAATGTGTGCCCCACGACCTCTAAGCAAGAGTAGACCAAATGCATACATTTACTTTTCTTTTTTAGTTTAATAACATGTAGGACTGAAAATTCGAACCTTTGATCTTTTTTTTCTTTTTGGTCAATGATATATGTATTCACTAGTCGAACTATGCTTAGGTTCGCTACAAAGCTTCACATTTTAGCAATATCTTGTAAGGCTTAGGTAAAAACACCTACCAGTCTCCATAATTTTTCTTTTATTGTTGAAACCAAGCTTTCATTGAGAAATAATAAAAGAATGGAACAACAAACGAAAAAACTAGCCCACAACAAGAAGCTAAACTAAAGTAAACAAGGACTCCATTCTCTCAGAGTAAGACTTAAAGAATCCTTGTACGAAAAAACCCAAAGAGATGGGGTGAACCTAGCAAAGGACAAAACCTCCTCCCAAAAACTTTCAGCCCCTCCAAAAATCTGTTTGTTTCTCCTTGGCAAAGGCTCCATGAGACCGTGCAAAAACCAAAGAAAACTACCCCAAAAAGGAACCAAAAAATCAAAGAAAGCTACCCTTGTCTCGAAAGGGCGCATGAAGAATAATTTCCTCCAAACTGTGAAAAAGGACCTATAAGAAACCCGAATGAGGGACTGTGAAAGACAAATGTACCTTTTCCTTGAAGTAATAGAAAAATCCTCGAACAGAGACAAGGGACACAATATCCATCGTTTTCCTATGAAACAAAAGACAACAAACCCAAGATTGAGAGTGGTGGAACTCCCAACAAGATGTGACAAATAGGTCACCAAGTGACTCCACATAAAAGATAAATGGTGCAAACGATGAAACAAGGAGTAGAGGAACTATCCCCCACCAACTTATTCTCCTAGAAATATGTTTTAAATTAATCACTTACAAAATACTAAACAAACGGAAAGAAAAATTCATCATTTGCAAAACACCAAACAAACTAAGAGGAAAACAAAAACCCCTCAGAGTCACTCTCTAAGGATTTCTAGAAGTGTCTCATTTGGCAGCTTTGCCCAATCCTCCAGCTCACGACTAATATATCAAAATTCTCTATCGTCCAGTAAGCATATAAAGGTAAGGATAAATGACTGAAAAGTCTGTCTATAAAACGTGGAACCCCAAAACAAAATTGGTTTGTCATTCCCTATCCTAATCCTAGAAGTGATCCTTAATCGGGATTTGAGCTTCAAGATTTTGGCACAAGACTCCAGAACTTAACATGTTGTCTACCAATAGGTGCTTTGGGGTTTTTACCCCTTTATTTGGTTCATCTATGGAATTGGCTTCTACTCTTAAAAAAAACAATAGTTGGCTAGACATGGATCTCTTAAACCCAGAAGAAAGAAACTTGAATCAGAAACTTATGACACGTGAACCAAATTCATTCACCTATAAAAATGGAACTACAGATGCTATATCACCATTACTTTTTTTTTTTTTTTTTTTTAGGGTTACGAAACCATAACTAGCCAACTATTCAAGAAAATAAACATAACCCAACTTCAAAATACTAAACTGACTATATTCCAGAAAAGCTCACTAAAAAAACGTTTAATTCCCATATGTACGCCATAAAATTTCCTCTCTACCACTAGGAATAACATTTTAGGCAGAAATAGAAAAACACGAGAAGTAGAAAAGGCATCTAAAGTGTAAACAAAGATGAGGAATGTACAGAAAAGCTCTCACCAATAAAAAAGTAAGGTATCGAACATGATGAATGTAAAAGTAAAACTAGTGATTAAAACTCAAAATCAATTCAGTAATATAAGAAGTTGTATATCCAACAAACCACATCATGACAGGCAAAACAAACACAATTAGAAAATTTCTAGCTATATGAGACGGTCCTTCAGTAGTAAGTGAAATTATAGTGATAATAATGTAGAGAATGGTGACAGATACCTGATGCATGGATGGTTGGAGCTACAACGCTTCTATTTGCAACTTCGTGCACCTTTTCAATGTCCTCATCATAATCTTCATCATCAAATACAGAAGCTGTAGGTTCCAGTGTAGGCAAAGAAACTTCAGCAGAAAAATATTCCTTTTTTGGCAATAAGTGGTCTTCCTCTCCAGCAGCTTCAATCTCTGGACCATCATACTCTTCATCAATATCTTCATAGTCGATTGCATCTTCAGCCTTCGCATCATAATCTGAGAACAAAAATACCCCCCACCAGTCCAGTCAAAGAAAGTGAGATGATGAGGGCAGTGGACAGATGAATTGTGTACTTAAAATAATACTTGAACTGTACTCCCTATGGATGTGATATGGTGTGAGCGGGGACTTTTATTTCCCCTTTTGTTCTACTTATTAGTGGTTTTATTTTTTATAAACAAGAATAGAACTTTTCATCAACGGTTGAAAAGCTAAAAGAAAGGATTTAAGAGTTCAGTTGCCCTAGTTTGGCTAATTTTATTAGGTAGGTAGCTTGTTATTAATTTTTTAATTAGTATAGTTTCTATTTGGTTCAGTTAGTTGATAGCCCATATAATGAGGTTCGGGCTTTATAATAATTTTCTAACGATATCGAGTAAAGAGTCTCAAATGTTCTTCTACTAGATCCTAGGTTACATCAGGATTGCCTAGAAAAATCATTTCTCCTAGCGGATTGGAACTATCTAACAAGAAGCTTAAAAAGTATTTCTTAATTCTTGCATAAGAAACCAGAATGAACAAAAATATAAAGTATACATCATCAAGATGAACCAGTCAAGGTAAGACTTGAATACTTCTTTTCTTTTGATTTTTTTAAATAAGACTAAACATACACACACATAAATATCATCCAAGGACCCTTAGCAGTTTAGCTATCATATAATCTTTCCGTTCTCAAGAACCAAAACATAGCCCTAAAATTTGTGGCACCCGAAACCACTCTCTTATTCGCAAATCAATTGAAGGATTTTCCAGCAAGCACAGAAATAACCGTTCCAGTCAAGAACCATTAACAAGCTTGATCCAAAGAACTCCTAGTTTTCAAGAATCATTTCCTACATTTGGAAGAACTAAATATGCATCGTGCTTAAGTGAGGATATTCTTAATACTGAACCACCATATTGATATCCTAAGCACAAACACAGTGACATGTCAATTTCTAAGAAAGTAGGGCACGACACGTTGGATACATCATAGGCAAATAATAATAATAACATACTCCATTCTAAAAGCATAAAATATTACAAAATCTTTTTTTTAAAATAACTAAACTAGGTTAGAAAAAGAAGGGATATAGAGATAAATTTTCTAGAAAAGAAATCTAAGGTACTAAAAAAAGGGTGATCTAAGTATTGATTATTAAGCATGCCAGACACTTTTATTTATTGGAGTAAACTGCCATTTGGCTCAACCAGCCCTATTTATTTTTTCTAGACACGATCCTATGAGGAAGTATATTGCCATCTAGCAGTTGCTCATGCAACAAGCACTTAATGCTTCTCAACTTTTCTTCATTTCTTTTTTTCTTTCCTTCTTCTGTTCTTCTCCTCTGTGTACGTCTATTCTTCTTCCCTTTTTTTTCTTTTTTCAACCTACTCTTCTTCTCCTCCGTGCACGTCTGTTCTTCAATTCTATTCTTTTTTTCCATTCTCAACCTCATATCTTTTCTACTTCTCCCATTTAATTCNTTTTTTTTTATATTCTTTTTCTCCTGGGTTCTTTTCTAGTTTCAACTTTTTCCTTCTTTTCTTTTTTTATATTCTTCTTCTCCTTCGTCTTTCGTTTCCTTATAAAAACTCTTCATCCTTTTATTCAACTCTTCTTTAAAAAAAAAAAAAAATCTTCAAGAGTAGAGGGTCAAGCACCTCGATTGCCAAAACATGTGTTCATGCCGAACGAGTGTCTGAGAGTGTGTCTCCAAAAATGATAAATACAAAAAAAAAAAAAAAAATCTTCAAGAGTAGAGGGTCAAGCACCTCGATTGCCAAAACATGTGTTCATGCCGAACGAGTGTCTGAGAGTGTGTCTCCAAAAATGATAAATACAAAAAAAAAAAAAAAATGGACACACAATATAGTGTGTTGGACACGTGCCGAAAGCATGTTCGAGAGTACATGTGTCCGACATCGACACTTTGCCATTATATTATGCATATGTCTGTGTTTTATAGCTGGTATCAAATAATTAATATTTTCTTAGGAAGTTGAACTCATAATAATGCCCATCTAGCTAAAGGGTTGTCACGCTTCCCCTTAGAGGCCCCATTCACTATGGCATAAGGTTATTGTGAAGAAATATAATAACCCTAAACTTTGTATTTTGTCTCGAAAATACCACTAAACTTTCAAAGTTTCAATTATACCTTAGTTTCAAAAATACCATTTCCGTTAGTTTTGGATGAAAACCATTAATATTGTATTTCAAAATCACCCTTGAACTTTTAATAGTGTTTCAAAAACACCCTTCTACTTTAAAAAGTTTCATTAATATCCTTAAAAAGTATAAGAATATCATTACCATTAGTACTATGTTTATAAAATACCCATGAAATTATAAAAATAGCATTAACACTCTTTACCTTTATAAAAAAATTATTACTGTCGATATATAGACGAAAACTGCCTACCAACACCTCATAGATTATCTCTAAACTTTTTAATGTTACTTTTGAAAATTCATTAGTATTTTTGAAACGACGTACAAACGGTAAGAGTATTTTTGAAGTTTTTTAAAAAAATTGAGTATTAATGAAACTTTTGAAAATTCAAGGATATTTTTTAAACATTTTTAAATGTTAAAAGGGTATTTTTGAAACTCAAGGGCATTTTCAAAAGAAAATATTAAGGGTATTCATCTAAAACTATTTGTAAGGGTATTTTTGAACTAACTGGATAGTTCAAAAAACACTTTTGGCCCTTTAACTTTCATAAAAGTAACAATTTAGTACTAGACACTTTGACGTATGGATAATTGTGCATTTAACACATCCCAAAGACGATTGGTTCTAAAAAATTGACTCCAAAGGGAACTTCTCTACAAGATTGCTCTTGCTTTCAGAAGCACAATTTCTTACTCGTAATGATGCAGACAGGTTATGAAAAGAGTTACTCTCCACCTTCCACTAGTCTACGTCTCTCCCCATTGATCTGAACAGCCTCCTCAACTAATTTGAGCCTTCTTGTGGATTACATGGATAGAATGGAATATCGACTTTTAAACGAGGAAGGAAGATTCTTTGACAGCTTTTTTTTAACAAATTTCCTTTTTATCTCTGTCTTCGTGAAAATTCACCTCCTCTTTCTCTTATAGGTGATCTTCACTTTTTGTCCAATTGGAAAATCTTTTGTACCCACTTTCACTCAAACTTCCGCCCCTCTTTTGTACATTTCATACATCATTAAAATTTGTTTCCTATATATATATGGTAATCATGATTTTGATATAAATGAAAAGGAAATTAAATGAAATTTTGAGAAGGCTATTACTAAAAAATAAAGGCGGTACGTTTCATAGATACCGGAGGCATAACCAAGGAACCTACAACATAACCATACCTATCATGACCTCATCAGTATATCAACCTCTAACAATAAATACGCACTAAAAAAACACCTAAGATTATGATCCCAATTCCAATTTAAAAAATAAACAAACAAACTCCCAAGGTTCAGTTAGAAAGCCCTAAAACTGAACAAATTATAAGTCATCAGTCTGTAGAATGGCTGAAGCACCCAGCTAACAATAATATTTATCAAGTAGCTTTCATTATGAAGATCAGAAAAAAGCACAGTTCACAAAATATTTTTAGCAAGTCTCGTGAAAACGTATTTGAAGATAAAGGTTTCAAACATAAAAATAAAACTCGGAAGACTACTAGGTAAATTTATAAATACAACTTCACCTGGTTCAACAGCATCAGATGGTATTTTTGGTGATTTCGTCGACAACTGAAAATTTTGAAAAATTGCAGGCGTCAAAGAAAAAGATAGAAGGGGGAAAAGAAACTATCAAACTCCAAAAGTTACAGATGCAGTAGTTGAATGTTATTAAAGAGCAACGAGAGATCGTATACAAACACAGGAAGCTACATACGAAGACCACAAAACCAAATGAAAACTATAGAGGATATTCAGAATCATAAAAATTCTTACATCAATATCTGTCAAAGTTGAACCCAGCTTATCCGCCAGTGCAGCCAGATGTTCCTTTGCATCCTAGAACACAAGATCATTTCCAAAGCATCCATAACATGATATTAATGAGAAAATTAAGTGTCAGACAAATAAGATGAAAGGTCAGATTACTGAAAGAACTGAACTAATTGTTACAAGTGTAACAAGCTAAGGTTTTCTTAAGAATTTTCAGACTTTAACATATCATATTTGGAAGATAACAAGTCTAGTTGCAAAATCTATGGTGCCAAAACCAGTATTTTGGTACAGCAATCTTCTAATAGAATGAGTCCATAGCTTACATCTTTCTGGCACATTGTCCTCCAACAGATCTAGTTCTACAAAAATGCCACTAGAACTAGGAGCAATAATATTACCTCATCAAGATAATCGGCATCAAGATCACCAGAATTATCCACATTCCCAAACATAAACCCCAATAGTCGATTGCCGCCACCAGCATCCTCATAGTCATCATCATCTGCAGTCAAAATATCATAAGTACATAACATAGTTTTCTACTCATGATCCACAATAATACACAGTTTTTTATTTTTAGTTTTCAAAATGAATTTAAAATTGCAAAAGTTAACAATGTCACTGTGATTGAATGACTGATAAGAGTTAATAACGTAACTATGCAAATTGAAATTATTCTTTCCAAATTTTCTTTAATCAAAAACCATGCTTTGATTGAGAATGCAAAGAGCATAAAGAAAGAAAATAATACAAAGGGCAAACAGTAAGGCAGTTTAACAAAAGGAGACAAACTAGAACAGAGGGACTCCAAACTAACAAGATGGGACCTAAAGGATAATTACAAAAGTCCTTATGCATTGAAGCCTAAAGAGAAACATGAAACCTCACAAGAGACAGCACCTCCTCGCTCAATCTCTCAATTTCCTTAAAAATCTTACTGCTTCTCTCTAACCAAGACCCCACAAAATCAACAGACCACAAAAAGAGACCCATAACACAAAAGGGTAGGGTGAAGAAGAAACTTTTTTTTACCATGGACCTACACTTAATAGGTGGAATCCAATAAGAACCTAACACTATGAAAAAGTGACTCCAGACAAGAGAGGAATATTGGCAACTCCCAAGAGTGTGATCAATATCCTCAAATGCCCTCCTACAAAGGATATAGCATTGAAGCCCAATCAGCACAAAAGACTTCCTCGTGATACAATCCAAGGTATTAACTTTTCTTCCTTTTTTAACGAGAAATGAAATTTTTTATTGAGAAAAAATGAAAAAATATAAGGGGCATAAAAAAAGAAAGTCCACACCAAAAAGAGCCAAACTTGGGCTTCAATCCTCCAAAATAAGTTCCTGTAGATTACAAAAAGCCTTAGAGCCAAAGCCTAGAGGAAAGTATGGATCTAACAAGGGACCACACCTCCTCCTTTGGTCTCTCAACGCCCTAAAAATTTTATTACTCCTCACAACACAAAGGCCCCACAAAATCACATAAACCTGGAAAGCCACAACAGGAAACGCCCCTAATCACAAAAGGAAAGATGGAGGAGCTCCCCAAAAGGTGGTCGTCATCCTTAGTCGCCCCTAATTCTTATGTTATTAAACTACCACGAGATCATCACATTCCAAGTGCAATCAATGTCTCAAATATGGTTAAATCCTACTAGTGGGCTGGGCAGTGGTTTCTACTCCAGTACAAGTACTTCTGTTGGGGGAGAAGGGAGGAAACTGATGTAGGTAACTCATGCCTGATTTCATTACCATGAGTTAAGTTACTAGTTGCTTAGTAGCCAGTATCAATATAAATTTGCATAACTACTGTGGAAATTAGAATTAAGGAGTTTCATCGTTCAGTATGAGTTCATTGTCTTATATTTTAACTTCATTTCCATACTGAGCCCATAAATAAGAAACCCAAGGTATCCAATACCAGATTTGACATTAATAAAAATTCATAATTTCAGTTTGCTCCACCAATCTCGCTCATATCTAAGATGAAGAGACCAATAAGAAAGAAAAGATGTTTAGACCCGCAAACTGTAAACTTCCGAACGTAAAAATAATAAGAACAACAATAAAAAAAAATAAAAATTTAAAAATTATTCAAACAAAGAGCCTAGAACTGGTTTAAATCAACTGGCTTACCTTCATCCCTTTCGTCTTGGGAATCACCATATGTTTCGCCACCCATCTGATACCCACTTCTCTTCAAACAAACCAAAAAAATAATAATAACATATTAACACCGGATGCTATGCTTGCTTAAAAGAAAAACATAAAGTGAACATGTAATTAGAATCTTAATGAATTGGCGACCTCGTACAATGTTGAAGAAAAATAAAACAGTTTTCAAAGAACAAATACAATGATAGGGCTCGATTCCATCATACCTAGTCGAGGCGCAAGTATTCTAAAGGGAAATTAGTGTCGGAGGATAGGCAAGAAGCGTAAATCGGACCTTGGCGGCGACCGACGGAGAGATGGAGAGAGCTGCGGGAAAAGGGTGTGACGTGGCGGCGGCAGCAGTTGCAGCGAAGAGAGAGAGAGAAGAAATAAAATGGGCGGTAGGGCTTGCCGGCGAGAGGTTGCGACTGCGACGGAGTGGCAGAATGGGAGAGAACGAGGGAAACGAAGGCAGAAGTGGAGGGAGAAATCAGAGAAATAGAAATTGGTGCCGATGACAGGGATGCACCTTTCAACCCGATAACCCGATAACCCGAATGATAATAGAAATTGGGTTCGGGTTGCTGAGATTTTTTTTTTTAGCATTTTTTCTTCTTTTATTTTTTTTATCATTCAAATTAATTTTATATTTAGAATTGTAAATATGGCTTTTTTCAGGCTGAAATTGAATATTTAAAATTACAAAAATCAATAATAAAAACCAAAAATATATAAATAATAATAATAATACACTAAGCCCTTTGATTTTCATTTTGGGCTTTCTTTTTTGGGCCTTTGATTTTCATTTTGGGCTTTCTTTTTTGGGCCTTGGATTTTCATTTTGGGCTTTTTCGGGCCTTTTAGACTAAGCCCAAGATGTTGAAATAAAATATAATTATCTATCCATTTAAATTATAGCTTAAAAAATAACTCTATACTTTTAATTTTATAACAACAATTTAATCATTAAATATTAATATTTAAAATTTTAGTTTTTACATTTTAAATTTTATAACGATTTGGTCAATATTGTAAAATTTATTGGTAAGATTTGATGATTTTTTTTTTTTTTTTTTTGAAGAAATGTAAAAAAAAAAAATTAAAAAAATATATTGATGTAAATTTTAATTTTGTATATAATAAATTTGTAAAATTTTAAAACTAAAATTGTAATTTTAAATGTAATTTGTAATTTAACGGATAATAAAATAAAATATTTCCCGTGGTTTATGGACGATGCTTTCCGCCTCCGGTTTCGCAATAATAAAATAAAATAATTTTTATTCTGGTTTTGGACAAAAACACCGACCCGGAAATATTATATAAATATATTAAGAAACTATTATTTAATTTAGAACAATATTATTATTTTTAGTAAATTACGAATTTGACCTTGTTTTTATAATTATAAAAATTTAACTTTGCCGGGTCATACTGACTTACCTAATCTATAACACACCAATAAAATATGATACATGAATGAACCGAAGCTATTGAGAATTATTATATATACTAATAAATTGTATCTTTCTTTTTCAGTGACTCGATCATAAAAACGTCAAAATTAAGTATAATTTTGTCCTGTCTTTCCTTTCGGGTTTCCCCTAAAAAATTTTAAAACGTGTTTACTAGAAAGAGGTTTCTACTATCTTTATATATTTCGTTTTCTCCTCAACTGATGTGGGATCTCACAATCTACCCCTTTTGGAGCTCAAAGTCCTCACTAGCACATTGTCTGGCGT
This sequence comes from Cucurbita maxima, assembly GCF_002738345.1. Taxonomy (NCBI): domain Eukaryota; kingdom Viridiplantae; phylum Streptophyta; class Magnoliopsida; order Cucurbitales; family Cucurbitaceae; genus Cucurbita; species Cucurbita maxima. The sequence continues at coordinate 2,349,479 of NW_019272040.1, read as the reverse complement.
CTGATTCTGATACCATTTGTAACTGCCCAAGCTCATCGCTATCAAATATTGTGCTCTTTGGACTTTCCCTCAAGGCTTTTAAAACGCGTATGCTAGGAAGAAGTTTTCACACCTTTAAAAAAAAATGTTTCGTTCTTCTCCCCAACTGATGTGGGATCTTACATCTATACGATATGAGAATAATATTCACTCTCAGAAGCGAGATGTAATGAACATCCAGATATCTTACATCTATACGATATGAGAATAATATTCACTCTCAGAAGCGAGATGTAATGAACATCCAGATCACGACATTGAAGCCATTTGAGCTAACCAAACACCCGAAGTCAATTACACATTCAAAACCGTCCCTTTCGTTATCACACATTCAAAACCGTCCCTTTCGTTCTTTTCCCCAACTGATGTGGGATCTTACATCTATACGATATGAGAATAATATTCACTATCAGAAGCGAGATGTAATGAACATCCAGATCACGACATTGAAGCCATTTGAGCTAACCAAACACCCGTCAGAAGCGAGATGTAATGAACATCCAGATCACGACATTGAAGCCATTTGAGCTAACCAAACACCCGAAGTCAATTACACATTCAAAACCATCCCTTTCGTTATCAATCGTACATCAATATTCCTATATCCCATTGACCATTTGATATTACATTAAGTTCTTGGACATGTACAATAGGTTTTGGTCCAAATTTTGGGCTTTTGACCACTTTTCAACAAGCTAAAAGCCATGCATTAATGCTATGGTTGCGCTTGTTTTCTTCATCTCTTCATAAATTCTTCATGCATGGATTTGGAACGTTATTATCAACGATCATTTCACACGTGGTCAAACTAACGCTTGATTGATCTTTCGAGTTGTCTTTTGTGACTTTGTGAGCCTTTGTCTTGTTCGGTTTTGAATTTCAAATATGTTGGTTCGAAGAATTCTATATCCATCGGCATACAACTTGACAAACTTTCTATTTTTATCGAAGCTTCAAGACACTGCCCCATTTCCTAATTATATGGCTGGATGTGAGCTGTACTCCATAAGGAGCCAAAGCGAGTTTATGGCTATAACAGTTCAAACTCACTGCTAATAAATACGGTCCACTTTAGTTTTACCTATCATCGTTAGTCTCATGGTTTTAACACCGCTAACAAATACTATCCACTTTGACTGACCCGTTACCTATCATCGCTAGTTTCATGGTTTTAAAACGCGTCTACTAGAGAGAGGATTTCACACTCTTATAAGTAATGTTTTGTTCCCTTCTCCAACAGGATGTCGCAGGATTTGAACCTACAAACCTATACGACGGTTATGTTTGAACCAAGTTGATTATTGTTTGTTTAGTCACAAGAAACACTCCGATGTTCGTGTCTCACATTAATGATTTTTTTTTTCTTTTTATTCTTTTTTGAATATGAATAGAGGAAAGGAGAAAATTCGTATATAAATGTTCTTGAAATAGTCACAATAATTGAGCACAAAGAGCCAATGAATTTTTCCTCGGCCTCGAGTTGCCCCATGATTCCATGATTGGAAATTAATAATTGATTTCGTCTGCAACTACTTTGAATTTTTGCACAAGGATCAAATTTTTAAATATCGAATCTTTCGTTGTTTAAAACGTGGATCTCCGTCACGTATAATGAAGTGTCGTTCAATGAATAAATGAAAAATCAACACCGTTAAGAATTATATTGGAATTTCTAATTGATAAATATATATATATATAAAAAAGTGTTCAAACTTTAGGGGCAAAATGGTAATTTTACCTTTAAAAAATTGAAGTTTACATTTATTTATATTTTCTAGAAACATTAGATAAAAGGTGGATTTTATAAATATTATAAAAAATAATAATTATTTATTTGACTATGCAATAAAAGGGGAACTAAAAACCATAAATAATTACCAAATATGGTATAATTTTTAACTTTAAAATAGAAAACAATAAAAAAAAATATATGGCATTACCAAACAAATATTTAATATTTCATTTCTATAAAAATATAAAAATATAAATATAAATTTGATTTTACCAAATGGACATCATTATAATTTATATTTTTTATTTTTACGAAATGGACAATAAATAAATAAAAACTCTCAATATATATATATATATATATATTTCTTAATGACATATAAAATAAAACAAAAATTATTTCTTTTAAATTACATTAATTCTATAAATTGATATTGTATAATAAAAACAAAAGATTGCGTTGATTAAAAACAAATAAATAAAATAAAATAAAAAATAAAACCTCGTGCTTCGTAATTTCCTTCTAATTCGCTGGCTCGTGTTACTAGGCTAATTATATTTAAGCTATTTAATTCCCACACCACTTATTTAAATATTCAAAAATAAATTAAAAGTCAAAATTACATTCTAGAGCTTAGTTTCGTAATTTCCTTCCGTTCATTTATGTATCTCTCTTTGGGTCACGGTTGCATTTAACCCACAACAAAATGCAACCCTTGTCATTCTCAATCCTAACCATCGACTTACTACAATGCTCATAATCAATTGTTCCCAAACCTAACCCCTTGTTTGACGTTTAAAGATCGCATCATCCCAAACCCAACACGGTAAAAATGCATTTGTTCAGCATTTGCATATATGTTACCCATAAAACTCACGCTTGTATGCTCAATCTATTACGTAGCTTGTGAGATCTCACATTGAGAAGAGAAACAAAACATTTCTTCTCCTTGTTAGACCTATTTTAAAACCTAGAGGGGAAGCTCAAAAGACATAATATCTACTAGTGGTGAGCTTTAGCTGTTACAAATGGTATCAAAATCAGTCACCGGGCTATGTGCTAGCGAGGACGTTGGGCCTCATGTTAATTGAAGAGGGGGCAAAATATTCCTTATAATGGTGTAGAAACTTTTTCTCTACGCATTTTAAAATTTTGAGGGGAAGCCCAAAAGAGAAAACTCGACGTAGCTGTGTGCTTAGACTCGAGAAATACTTTTCTCTAACGGACGCGTTTTAAAACTTCGAGGGGAAACCCAAAAGAGAAAACCCGACGTAGCTGTGTGCTTGGACTCGAGAAATACTTTTTCCTAACGGAGGCGTTTTACAACTTTGAGAGAAAACCCAAAAGAGAAAACTCGATGTAGTTGTGTGTTTGAACTTGAGAAATACTTTTCCCTAGCATACGCGGTTTAAAACTTTAAGGAAAAGTCCAAAAGAGAAAACTGAACGTAGCGGTATAGTTGGAGTCGAGAAATAATTTTGATATATTGTATATTTTATTGACATTTGTTTAAATTTTTAATAATTTGGAGTTTTTTTTTATTATTATTATTTAAAAAAAATTATGTAACGTGTTGAAGCAAGTCAATCATTGCATTTAATTCCCACTCGGCTTTGGTCGGTTTCACATTTGTCCTCTTTCGTTTGCAATTCAACTTTCCTTTTTTTAATCTAAGAAAAAAATCTCACTTTCTTGGAAATACCATATAATAACATAAATTATTTATTTTACTTCAAATTAATTAAAAATTTTATTCGGCGTGAAAAAGTCATATCTATTTATATATTTTGTTATTAAATATTATATTTAATTTAGTGAACCCGAATATAATTTAATAAATAAAATTATAATCAACCAAATATTATTCTTAACAAATATATTTATCTACGATATATATTAAATTAATAACTAAAATTTCATAAAATTTAAATATCAAATAGGGAATAATTAACCTCTGTCCCAAATTTTAAATATTCTTAATTTTTAAAATAATCTTAGAACAGAGTAAGATTGGTTTGGGTTGGGATCCCTATTTCTTTAGTTAATTGACTTGAATTTTTCAGTTTAAAACAAGAAATTAAATCTGACCCAATAAAAAAAAATCTAACTCAATCCAACTTTTATGGGTTGGGTTCGGTAGTATGGAGTTCATGGAGTTATTGAGTCATATGAACATCCCTAAATGTTTCACAGATCCACGGTTTAACATTACAGTACAAATTCGAATTTATACTTTCACGTGTTGTTGAACTCTAAAGAAAAAGGTTACATTATAGAATTGAGTAGGTTGTCGTAGTACAAAAGTGAAGCAACGTTGTCTTGTAACAATTTGGCATTTTTGGTACTTAAATTGGTACATTTTAACCTAAGTGGACCTTCGCACATATTTCATTAGATTTGGTGGTGAAGTCATTAAAAACGCTCTTAATGATTAACCGTTAATTGCTCGTGAATTGTCTCTTTCGGTCGCATTCAAAGAAAACAGGTCACCCATTTAAACGAAATGCATCCCTTAAAAAATTGTTGTATGTGCAAAAATGTCCCGATGTAGACCGCTATAAGGTTCTGGGTTTTTCCTAACGCTCAAAATTGTCGAGAGAAGACAAAAATGAATCGGTGAAAGTTATTCAGACTCGAAATTAATTATTAGTATCGGTGTTGGAAGAACAGTGTTAAGAAAAGTGCAGATCGACATAAAAAATGGAAATAAATTTATAATACTAACAAAAAGCTTATGTTAAAAATATCATGTCACAAAAAAGATAATAATGGAGTATTTGATAAGGGTCAAAACTTTAATCATGAAGAACAATACTAGGAATATATATGGAGAAACATTAATATATAAAAAATATATATTAAATTAATTAATTAATCATTAGGGGGCTGCTCCACTACCTAGAGATATTAACTCAATTAAATTAAATATATTTAATTATTTGATAAATATTAATAAAATATGAAATCAATCTTCCCCTTATTCTCCCAACTTCCCCTATATTCCATTTTTCTCTCATCTACCTATTTCATAAATAATTTTAATAATAAAAATAATATATATATATATATATATATATATATATATATATAT